>NC_142243.1:111305445-111667518 GCF_052056855.1 Sturnus vulgaris
TAGTTGAGCTAAGTTGAACTTAGTTGAACTAAGTTGCTTGGTTTAGATGGCTTTTGAAATGGCTCCTGATTTGACATTTGACTGTGGACATTTATCCATGCACAGTGCATAGGCAATCTTCTCAAATATTCTGTGAGTTCACCTTAGCTAGGTTCTCCCAGAAAAGTAGTAAATAAATCTGTTCACTTCCTGCAGTGAGCCAGATTGTCTTCTATGGCTCACGTTGAATACTGAAAGTGCTTTTAACAAATCTTTTCTGAGCAAATACATTAATGTGCAGAAGAGTAACTGCTCCTGGTACCTGGGAAGCTTTTGTGGCTGCAGAAGTCCTTTCTGAGGAGATGGACAGCCTACTTCTGTTAGAGGTTATCATCTTTGCTGGAGATGAGAGAAATTACTGTTACTGGCAGTTTTGCCCCTCTATGACAAAGCCTCGATATTGCTCAAGTGAAAGGCGGGCCTGACATAATCACAATGAGCAGGAGCCTGGAAAGTAACTCTTGTGTGGAGGCAGTGGTGGTAAAATTGTCCTGTCTGATGAACCTTAAGTCTCTTTCATTCTTGTTGTCAGGGAAGCTTAAATAGATGGTAGGTTTGAAAATACTCCATCATTTTTGCATAGTGGAGTCTGGGAGGACCTTGTCCTCAGTTACTTGCAGTGTAACTGAGACAGTGGTGGGATATGTTCTGTAGTTTTTTTCTTCATCTGAACTGTGACAAGAGGCCTCACTATAAGCAGGTGAAATAGACTTGTTTCAGTGAATTTTTAACTTATTTTTTCCCTGACATTGAATACAGAATTAGGTCTTTGAATACTCCCTGTTAACCACAAGTGAAGGGAAGCAATCTGTCTCTAAACAAGCTGCAGAAAGCAGTGTTCACAGCTTCTGAGCAGCTTTTCTTCTCTTCTTTGAAGTTTTTTAATGCACTTTCACATGAAGCTAAAGGTATGGTTATTTTTTTTTATAATACCACTGGAAAAACTTGAAAAAATCAGTCTAGCACAAGAACAGTTTTCCCCATCCTTTTCTCATCTTCCCCCAAGCTTCTATCAGGTAACTATTCCTGTTCTTCGTAGTGGTTTTCTGTAATTATTGCCGGATTTGTTTCTGAATATTTAACAAGTCTGCCTGTTAAGTACTTTTCAGTTATTTCTCATCATCTGTGGTATGTCTGCTTTATTAAAAGCTTCATGAGATTATGCCAGAGTGAGACAGATAACAGTGTTGCTGTTGAAAGCTGGTGATTCATTATTTATTTTACCACTTTAAAAGAATGTGGACATGACACACCTAAAACTGACCATAAACCTTGATAGCATTCCATTGTCACAAATTTACCTGCTGTATTTTAAGCAGCTTCTGAAATAGGTTGCCATACTGATTTGTAAGGGCAGTAGGTGAAACTAATTCTGACAGTGAAACTATTTTTGTTTCTTGCATGCAAGCTCACATTCCAGTGCCTAGTTCTTAGGCTTTGTGCTACCAGAAAGCACTTCTCTGCAGACCTTTTTTTTTCTATTTTGTGAAATTATGCAGGACAGCAATCCTTGAGAAGGATGTTTAGATTTACATGTTTTTAAGTGTCCCAATATATCTGGGCAGGATTTATAAAAGGCTTAAGACTTCTCATGTAGAATTAAGAATGGTTTTGACAAACACTCTAGTTCAAGAAGCAGAACATTTGTAATACATTCATGATAACATGGCAAAACATCCTGAGCAGTAAACAACATTCCATTCTTCAGAGATGAAAGGAGGTCTTTGAAACTGAAAGCAAGTACAATATGGCCTTAGGCTGATACACATTTGGGCATCTTTAAAATCATCTTTTTGGGCAACCTGTCTGAGAATAATTTAAACAGGCAGGATATGCTTTCTCATTTCAAATTGCAAATACAGACAAAATACAGACAGTTTTACTCTCATGTAATCTTAAATGTTAGAACTTCTAGACTGTGCAATGGCAAGTAAATCTGTGCATAATACTCCTGTGACCTTTTATTATTTTTTTTTAAATCCTAATAACTTGGTAGACAGGTTTGATGAAAGAAGTTATTCCTAAATATGAATGATATTTAACATTATTGAGTGAAATCACTGATGCTAACTGGATTATGATTTTTAACTACGACTTCAACTTTCTTTGGATAACGTTCTTTGTACAGTGTTTGTGTCTCCTATGGCCATGTCAGCTCTGTACAGCTTCTTTTTATGGTTGCCTACTGCAACAGTTAAAGGAAAGGAATTGTTTCGGGCAATTATTGATGCAAACCGAAGCCCTAAGGTATTTGGGCAGACAGGGAAGAAACAATCAGTTACAGTATGTATTAAAAAAGTGAAACTCTGTAAGCAAATTTGTCGTATATTTGCCTTTCTTTATTCAGTACCAAAACATAATGGATAATGGGAAAGTTCAGTTCAGCAGACTGGGTTGGTTGGATTTGCTGCCTACTGTTGCAGTAAATGTGAAGGGCTCACACCAGCATTTTAGGGAGCATGATATGCTTACTTATCCACAAATTATTACCTGTGTTTAACTGGGATGATTCTTCAGCCTGAGGTTTTCTACTTCTCTACACTCCAGCACTGGGCTTTGCTCCTCTTCTGAAAAGTCTTTTTTCTGAGATAGTTGAGCACATGTTTCCTGCATGCTCATCTTATTTTGATATCTGAAATTGTGCTTTACTTGGTCTTTCCAGGAGACCTATTATGGGCCATATTAATGTGGTAACTAGAACATGTGGTGACACAAGCATGTGCTTTTCAGCTAGAAGTCTGCTTTTCAGCAGCCTCATCACCTCATAGTGTAACAAGTACAGAAAGAAGCTCTTGTCCAGAGGAGTGCCTGTCAACTAATTAAGACCTAAAAGCAATATAAAAATAATAATCTATATGTTGCCATGATGGCTTATGTATCTCTAAAGTTGTAATAGCTGTAGGGACAAATCCATGATGATCATGGAATTAAAAAATAAGGCTAATGCTCTAGGCCTAATTAAAAAAAATAAAGAAAAGGCATCAGTATAATGGGAATTCTTTTTACTTTCTTGTTGGAAACACTAGTTTGGATAGTTTTGCATGTTCTCTTCGCTGCAACTTAACATTTGAATGATATTGTTCAGAAAGAGTAATTTGAGAAAGCTCTAGTAAGAAAATCCCTCTATTGTGAAAATGTGTTAATTGGTGCTACTTGTAATCCAGAGGTGGCAATATTTTCATCTCTCTCATTCTTATCCCTCTGGATGCTTTTGGATACAATGAAGGGGAGAGGCCTTTGGATTTGATTTATATGTGTCTTGGGGTTTGTGCATTTGTTACCCACCTCTCCTCCTCCCCTAGTTTGAGGGCATGTGGTAAACAGTAATGAATTAAAGGGTAGGAGAATTGAAAACTAGCTCATCTTGGGAAGGGAGGATACTTCTAAAACAAATAAAACAAACTTGAAACCACAGACTCATTTTCCCAATTCTTTGTTCTGTTTCATAGCTTTTACTGGTTGGTAACATTCCATAATGTTTTCAATGCTGATAAATAGTCAAGGGTTTTTTTATATTTTTTGTTAAGTTTTACTGCTTTTCTGTTGACAAAGCCATTTTGGAAACAGCTTTGACTCATTCCCACTGTAACTGGGATCTTAGAAATTTGAAGACTACGGTTCCGAGTCCTTAAACTTTCTTTCCTTCTATTCAGAGGTGTCTTGGGTGCAAGGTCATCTTTGGCCTTGAACCATGAGCTTTGTGTTTTTGCAGAATCATGCAACAGGGAGGAAAAAAGTCTACAGATGTTTCTGAAAGTAGACTCAGAAGACTGGCTGTTACACTTATGGTTGTCATCTGAGTACTGTGGTCGGGCACTTCTTCTACTGTGTATAGGAAAACTTAGTTGGATACTTGCACGTCTGTGTAATTTTTTGGGGTAGACTACTTGCTTTGCATTATTTTTCTGGCTCCATAATAACACATTAAATACTTAGAAGTAATGCAATCTCTCCTGCCCCAAAGTGCTATTGGTGCTGAGTTCTTCACCTGCTTTCTTCCAGATTGGTTCCACTGACTGACTCGGGTGTACATCTCGTCTCTTTTCTTTCTTTTTGCCAGATCCAATGACAAAGGAGATTCTTCCTTCCAGATACTGCTTGTGTCTGTACTGTCCCCTGCCAAGACTGGCTGCTCTGCTAATTAGTGTCACAGGTAGTCTGGCTTTGCTGTGGAAACTTAAGCTACTGCAAGTAGTTGCTACATAAGTACATGAATGCAGCTGATGTGCTGTGGTCAGTGCAGAGCCATTAAAGTACTTCCTTTCTGTCACTCTTAGCCCTGGCCAACATACCTAAAATAATGTGATGCTTCCAGGGCTGTGCACATCTAATAGGGCAGTCCACACTTGCATTCTCCTTCTGCAAAGAAGTTTGGCAAGCAAAAGTGGGAGAAATGCCTTGTTTACCACAGTGGTCATTGTTCCATTTTTAGTATTGACTGTGGGTGGAGGAAATGAGCTTATAATCGTCTCTTGTGTCTGCCACATCTGATCATTGTTAGCAGAACTTACACTTACCCTTCTTGCTTTACAACTTTGGGATGCTGGTATGCATGTTGATTAAACATATTCTGTACATGGTGCTTGTTTAAGCTTTGGAAGTGTTCTTTAGGTTGACCGAAGAAGAACTAAACCTTTAAGCAACAAATTCTTTCTACAGAATGGAAGTAAACCCAACTCTTCCAAGTGGCTGAGGAAGAGACATGATTTGTTTTTTCTGGTGTGTAACAATCCAGTGGCTTTTCTTTCTTTGTCTTTTCTGTTTTTTCTTTTTTTTTTTTTTTTTTTTTTTTTTTCCCGGAAGGGGTTTATGCTCTTGTAAGTGGTAACTGTAGAAGCTACTGCCACTTTTTGGCCATAAGCTCTTCTGATGAGGGAACACCCTAACACAATTCATCAGCTTCAGTATTGGTGTTAAGGACATGACTGCGTCCAAGTGTGAATTTAAAGGCATGATAGCTGTATGTTATGATGTGTATGATAGCTCCCTGTGCAGTGAGGCCACTGCCTGGTCTTTGGCATGAGTACATGATAATCTGCTAAAGTATTTTCTTAGAAGCTGCATAAAATTAATTTAAAAGCAATCATTTCCAATTGGGCTACTTATATATAAGTCGATGCTCATAACCAGGCTATAAAATCTGTTTCTACACTTCAATGGTTTCTCTCACTTCCTCTGTGTCTCTTTCTGTCTCTGTCACCCTTTCCCTCAGTCCACAGGTATTAAGTGATACTGGAGGGTGAGGTTTTTCCTACTTTGCATATGCTTAATGTATGCAGACTCTTGATTTCAATTTCTGGTTCTTATTTGAGCTCCTGGACAACTGAAGTGTCTATGATATGGTCATACCTTTGGGGAAGAAGGGACCGAAGTTACTGCAATTATAAAATGTCTTCAGCATCTTAGCTATCTGTTTCAAGACCTAACAAAGCACAGCTCTGTCAGCTGACGAGTTTCAGTTTCTATGGAATTTCATGGCGCCTGTCAGTCTAGGCCATACACTTGATCTGAATTTTTTCCCCATGTAAATAGGCAAAAATATTCTCAACTGCCATTCACACACTTCAGAAATACAGTTCACTGGCCCATATCGTGCCTTCTCTGTGCTAGAGATGAACTTAATTCTTCTTATATGTGAAAGATATCTGCAATTTAAATGACTAATTGCATTGTAGCTTTAGGCTGAACATATTGGTAGCACACAAATGTTGATGACATGTGAAGGGTCAAGAGATTTATAATTTAGTTGACAATACATTGCTTAAAATGATGTGGCAAAGAGCCAGGAAATTTCAGCTTAATAATTGTCTGTTAACTAACATGACATATTTGTATAGGATTCATTACCTCCAGGTACAGATTAAGCATCTGATGTACCCATACGAAGTGACATGCGTACATGAATCTTGGGCATAATAGTGAATAAACTGACATTGCATTCACAGTAATTTGTTTCAATATGTAAAACATGTTGTTGCCTACATTTGAAAGGACTTGTAGGAATGTTGCAATGAAATCTGAAGAAAAATGTGTGATTGAATGGAGTTTTCTATTATATAGATCTGACAGCTCTGTGAGGCTTTTTGTAGGCTGCAGATAAACGTTTGTTTTCAGCTGCACAAGAAGCAGTCTGGATATAGAGATCTGAGTCTTTCAGCCATTGGCTTGAGCTACCCTAATAGTCTGTAAGGTTAAAAAAAAAATCCCTAGACCCCAACCTAACACAACCAACTTTATTTTTAAAAAACAAGCATATAAATATTGAGTCATGTCATATTTTAGTGTTGTGAATGTGGGAGTATTTCTGTCAGACTGAGGGTTGTTAGGATAGGCAGCTTCAGTAGGCTAGCTTGCCACAAACTGCTATCAACTTCTTTCACTTTGTTTTCTCTGGCCTAGATTAGACACTTGTGTGTACGAGCAAAAATGTCACAATTTTGACAGGGTCTGTTCCTTTCCCTCTGGCTGCTGGAGGAAACTCAGGTAAGTGCTTGAACGCAATTCATTAATGGTTTTTTAACCCTTGTTTCCTCCTATGAGATAGGAATGTGTTCTGTATTTTACAGCTGGGAAACCAAGTACAGCATACACTAGATACCACTGATCTCAGTGTGACCACACGTGACAGAGATGGGGGTTGAACCCGGATGTTTCAATTCACTAACTCTTACCACCTCTCAGCAACATCTCTGCTGCACACAGCTGTCATTTTTCAGTGTTTGGAGATGTCATTGAAAAGTGTCTCATGACGTTGCTTCCTTCTGCTGGTAGTATTTTTATAATGTGCAGCAGAGGTGCAGTAACAGTTTGCTCTTGGGATCTTGGCTCTGGGACTGTGATATGTTTCTGCCACACCAAAAATTGAAATGAGAACTCTTGGATCGACTTCTAACATTTGGCTGAAGAGTTTTCTCCCTTAAAGTGTCTCCCTCCCAAGAGTTTAAAGTTTTGAATTTTGGTTGGTGTGAAGTCATTGAATTTGAGAAGGGAGCATATACTTCACAAGGAACAGCTCACTGAACCTGACTGGGACTTGGTGGGAAGGAAGGTGTCTGCAGACCTCTCTGAGATTTGTGTCAGGGCCTGTAGAATAGCTCTGAGCAGTTTTGAAATCCTTGTCGGTATCCAAGATCCAGACTTGCAGATGTCAAGCTCCAGATACCTGGCAGACTAGAAGTAAGGTGGTAGTGGTGGCTCTGTATTAACTTCACTCTTGCCTTTTCAGAGAATTGGTATTTAATTCTCCATCCAGCCACTGGAGAGAGCTCTAGAGATCTTTAAACAGGTTTTCAGAGCAACCTCTGAACTAAACTGGCTGTTCAACAGCTTGGGACTACAGTAGGAGCACCACAATGTGTTCTGCTGCCAAGACCATTGAGTGTAATTGATCTCTGTCAGGTGTGTATAAAGGGCCCTAAGGGTGACTGACAGTGTGCTGCTGTGGAAAAGCTGCAGATTGGGCTCAATTCTGAGGATCGTTCCAAAGCAGGACTGCTGCTGTGGTGACCTCCTGGGGCTGATTTTAAGCCAGTTGTGGTCTCAGTACTGAGAAGGGTTGTTTACAGTGGTGCAGTTACACTGCTGTAGTGCCTTACCTGGCTTACAAAAACAGGGTCTGTCAGCTGTGATAGCCAGGCTGACTGGTAGAATCTACACTGGTAGTTGGCCCTCCTGGGCTGCATGTCTGTCATTTCTGTTTTGGAAGGAAGGCAGGGTGGTGAGGATTTACTGAAAGGCAGGAACTTCAAGGTAACAAAAAAACAAAAAAAAAGAGCAAGCAAAAAAGAAGTTGCTAGTTAAAGCACTAATAATTAGATGTTGCAGAAGGGGGATGCAGGCTGATTGCAGTACCCTTTGCTAGAATGGATTCTACAGGGATGCATTTTCTAGTTGCTTATCTTTATACTTGCCAGTGACCTGGCTGAAATAGGCAGCACTTTTCCCCTAGAAATAGACAATAGCTGTATTGGGATATGCTGAAGACTAGCAGTGAGGAATGCCCAAAAACAGCAAGACACATGTGGTTGTTACCTGAATGGGAGGAGCATAACAGAGATGTCTATGAGCAAGGAGTGGGTTGTTGTTTTTCAGGTCTCAAAAGCTTTGTGCTTTTGAGGAAGGGATACGTCAGATCTAAAGGAGAGGATTATTGACTTGCCTAAGGCCAGACAAGGTTGACCTCTTGCCCAATAGGAATTGGTTCAAGTGGAGCAGCAGAGGATTCTCCCCTAAAGTGTCCCTTGGGTCAGTTTGAGAGCTCAGAGTTGGGCATTTCTTAAGTAAAGTCTTGGACATTAACAAAGGCATCTGTGATGATTCTTTGGGATGTGGAGATCTTGGACTACTGCTTGTTCCAAGTTGCAAAACAAAGCCAGGAAAAACCAGTGTTTCAATACAACTGTGGAAGAAAGCAGCTAACAGGAGATAGTGCTCAGCACTGTATAAATTCACTTAAAAGTGGGTTCCCCAGCATGTCCCTATCTGTACTGGAATGACCTAGGCTGTCTCTTGGGTTCTTTATTTTTAAACCATGATGTACTTTGAGAGTAGGACACTTTCTTTTAAATTTTGGTAGAAGCTGTTGGTTGTCCAGAAGCTCCCTGGCCCCTGAAATACTGCACTCGGTAGCTTTGATAAGCCAGAGTGATGCTATGGGAAACTTAGAATTGTGAATGGCTGTCTTAGTAAACAGGGGCCCAGGATAAGCTTTGACTTTGGATGTGGTATTACAGCATAATATTGCTTTATGTCTCTGCACTGGGAATGATGGGTAAGAATTTAAGAATAAACAAATCCATAACTCTGTCTCAAACTCAGGCAGCTTGGTGCTTCTGCCCTGTTGTAGCATCTTGCAGCTACAACAGCTTCCAAAGAGGGCTGGGGGATTTGTGCCGTCTGTCTCCTTTTTGTAAGAGTGAACAGGATTGGGGTGGCATTGTTTGGTGTCTTTTTAAAGGTAAGACTTCTAGTCTAATGACTTATTTAGAGAGAAAATACTTTCACCTCAATAAAGTTCTTTGAATTATAAAGGACATTGCTGTTGGGTTACTGAAAACCCTTGGGGTTTGTTTCATTTATAACATTGCCTCGGGCCTTCTGCTGCATCCTGTTGGACTGACCTCCTTTTCAACCCGTGCTGGCAGCTGCATTGCGGAGCTATCTTTTCCCTGGATCCTTCAGGGTTGTCATATGACAAACTTGAACTGTGACCCTTTTGTGTCTTACTAGGACAGCAGTGCCCTCTGTGCAATGTGGCCAGCAGTCTTCCCCACGCACGCATTTGTTCCAAGCCATTTAACAAACTGAAAGTTTCAAATGATGGCATTTCATAGTGTTTAATAGTATTGACTGTAAAGCAAATGAAATGGTGCTGAATACCCTGCGTGCTGCTTGTAAAATATACAGCTTCCATTTCTGCAATGTGCCCTGGGTTTTCTGTGGCTAGCATGTGCTCTCTGGTGAATCTCTTTATATTTTTAATAAATTTCAATGCTTCCACTCTAACAACAGTAGCATTTGCTGCTACATGTAGTCCAGCTCTGGTAGTCATTTCTAATAAATGGGGGATTTAAACAGATTTCTCTAAGCAAAGTGGGCAAAGTCATTTTGCAGAAGTCTTGCAGAGAGTGTTAGGGTAAGAATTGATATAGTTAACACTGCATCCAAGCAACACCATCTCCAAGTGGTGTTGATGCTGGCAGGCATTGCCTTGCTGAAGTTACAGAGACTGAGCACTCGTATTTGTACAAATTACATTCATTACCAAGAACCCTCCAGTAGTGATAAGAGACTGGCTGTGCAGCACAGATTGGCTCCAAGATAAGTAGCCAGTCTATTGTGCAGCTCATGGTAATCTTCCTCTTCCCCACCCCTAATAATAAATCTTGGGGCATTTTGGAAAGCGTGGGGGTTGCTTGTTCCAGTAGCTTGAATGTAAAATTACTAAATATCATCATCTCCTACCATTTGTATTTTCATAACCAAGCAAGGCAGCTGACTGAGATGGATAAGCTCAGATACAGTGTTCTGAATATCTGGATGCTTTCACTGTTGGTTAGTTGTCCACCTAAAGGACAGAGCACAGATGATGGCTGGGATGAGAGTTTCTCCTGGCCATGTTCCAAAGCTAGGGTGCACTCACAGTGACAGTTTTCCTCATGAAGAGATGGAAACCTCTGGAGCAAGCAGTAGTAAGAGCTGTGCACAACCTGGAGCTCTGCATAGGTACTGTGTTAGTTCTTTCTTCATGGCTGGCTGATCCTTTCTCAGTGCAAGTCTGTTTGGCAGACTTCAGTGAAATGGCAGTAATTTATCTTACCATACTAGTATAATTTTAAAAGAATAAAGAACTTTGTGGTTGCTTTGACTGAAACAAACCATCAGCTGGCAAGCGCTTGCTTTTTCTTTTTCAGTATCTAATGTGCAAGAATTTTTTGGATTGCTGTTTTTCAACGTGGAAAGCTGAATATCAGTGGGCTAGTTTTATACAAGTAGGCAGTATAATCCAACCAGTTTAGTTAAAAATCTCTATTTACATGAAATTCTAATGTTTCTGATGGGTTTTTTGTTCTTCTCTCCCCCATTTAGGGTTTGAACGGCAATGGAATTGCTGGATCATCAGGTTTTAGCCTTACGAAGCAGATGCTCTGTCCAAGAGTAACCCGTGTCTGTCTCAGGGACTTGATATTCTGCATGGAACAAGAAAGGGAGATGAAGCATTCTCTACACTTGTACCGTGCTCTTCTAAAGTGATTTGAATCTTGCATTTCACCGTGCTGTCTACTGCCAAAGAAAACACTGAAGCATTGTTGCACTGTCTCGAAATTCCAGTTTCTGGAAAATGATCCGTTGTAAGGATAACTCTTGTTTACAGATAAACATTTTTATTAAATACCTAACTTAGCACCTGTAAGGTTTTTAATAATAGTTGGCTTAAATCAGTCTGTAAACCAGTGAAAACACTGAGCTGCACACACAAGCACCTATCTGCTTGCATTTAACTGTCTTACAAGCTCTGAGGGTTTGATAAGTGTCCCTAGTTTATGTATGTCACTTGCTTCAGTACTCCAGAGTCTGCAAAATCTGTTCTATGTGTAGTGCCACCTTCCAACCCAATCTTATTTAGGGAAACAAATATCACTATAATGGCACAGCATAGCATGGCAACTGTATTTAATCATGACCCAGCGGTCAGTAAACATGCTAATGTATTGCCTGTCTGATTCAACAGCTTCTGAAATTTTCTGAGTTTAGAATTAGTACTGGATGCTCATTTGTGGAGATTAAAGTAGCAAGTAAAAGGAATGAGGGGTCCTTTCTACCCCACACTTTGCCTCAATTGCCCTCAGCCTTTCCTCTGAGAAAGAGACTGAGGGAAGGAGGACAAATCAGTCATTCTTGTGATTGAAGTACATCACACAGTGTAGTTAGAGCATACTAGGATGGTCACGGAAAATTTGGAGTTAATAAAAATACAAGGAGGGTAAACAGAAAAAATTGTTTATCTTTCTGTGGATACAAAAAATAGCATTGAACTTGAGCATAGATGTGGAAAGATACTAGCAAAACCTATTCTGACTACAAAAAAGGGAAAAGTTGAGATGCATTGAAACTCTGGAGCTGAAGACTCTCCTTGGAGAGGAGCAGTGTTTGCAAAGCACGGGATTCACAGCTTTAGAATATTGTTTCAATATTTTAATGTGGTGTAACAGGGGAGCTTCTCAAATAGAAAATATTTAGACAGTTGCTTTGTTTCCATTTAGGGAGGAGGAGGACTCTGGATTATAAAGACTGTTAGAGCAGATTCAAAAATTGTCTACTTGCTGGTAAAGACTGCCTTGTGGTGGAAGGAAAGCCCTCTGGGTCACCCTTCTCCCCAGCCTCCAAACATGTTGCCTTCCATGACACAGCGCTGTATAACATGGCTGTTTCCCAGGACTGGTGGGAAAGGCACTGACTGCATTTATGGCATCACAGAATATCCTGAGTTGGAGGGGACTCCCCAAGGATCATCAAGTCCAACTCTTAAGTGAACAGCCTGCACAGGGATTGAACACAGAACATTATTAGCACCATGCTCTAACCAACTATTGAATGGCTTCCTGCTGAATTCTTTTTCTTTGAAAGAACAAGCTTCCTATGGTTACTTGGCATGCTGCTTCAAAACTTGAAGCAACTATTCACACAACTATTCTGCACTGTCAGAACCACTGCAGATGGTTACCAAATTCACAAAGTTGTGAATCGGTTATGTTGGTTTTTGTTGGAACAGTAGTAAACAAACCTAGTAAATGAATGCTGTAAATTATTTATATATGTATATATAGCATATATATATATAAGAAAAGCAGTACTTTGACTAAACTATAGTTTGCAAGATATTGATGGCATTGGGTAAAATTGTTTTGTATAATTAAATGCATAGCTTTACTTTTTATGTAAAGTGCAGCATTTTCCATATTTGTGTACTGTTACCTTATTGATCAGATGTTGAAAATTATTTTAAATACCGCATTAAAGCAATTATTTTATTAAAAATAATTAATTGGTAACTTTGTTTCCTGACGTGAGAAGTTGAGCATGTGAAGCTGTCGGCACCATGACTAATGGTGTGACTTGGAGAGCAAGCCCCAGCTGTCTGCCCACTGCAGGAGCTGGCACGGTTTCCTCACGTGACTTATTAACCATGAACATCTCTGTTTGAAGGGGTTTTAAACAGAAGTAGGTGACAGAGAAAAGGATTGCTGGAAAGGGGAGGGGTGGGCAGGGAGAAAAGGCAGTGTCTCATGTCTGATTTCCTCCTCTGAGTCAGCACAGACACTGGGTTGTGGGGTTTTAGTTCACAGCTGGGCAGAGGTGAGAGCTTTGCACATGTTCTGGGAAGCGAAAGCATGAACTGTGTCAGACTTCAGCAATGTGCTGTGGAAGCACTGTCCTAAATTATTTTTAAAGCAACTCAAAATTAATTAAGTGCAGGCTGGAGAACCACAAAGAGCATCTGCATCTTGGCCTGCCTCTTTTTCTTGAAACCAGTGCAATACTGAAGTAAAATATGTTGGAGAAAATAGTTGATAAATAGATATATCTAAAGGATTATGGATGATTCAGGTGTTTTTGTGGCCTGCCTGTGATGCAGATAATTTTACTGCTGGTAGAGCAAGTTGTCTCTCACCGGTAGATTCTCCCTGTGTGCTCCCTCTTCCCCCATGTCCAGACCCACCCCACTCCCAAAAGAGCTCTCAAATTCAAAAAATGTACACTGTAAGGATTAGCAGATGTTTCAAAAAGGTTTTTCCGCAAGTCTTTAGGTCTAATTTCAGACAGGGACAGCTTTGTCCTTGATGCAAAAACTGAAAATACTTGTCTCCTTGCCAAGGGTTCATCCTGCCTGCCATTTGAGCTCAGCTTTGCTTCTGAGAAAAGTGTCTTCTAAAACGGCATTTAGGAGATAGCCTGGGCTTTGCTCAGCCACATCAGGAATTAAAGGAGAGATCACCAGGGGTTCACTTCCATGCTTTTCTCCACTCTTCCTGCCCTTTATGGAAATACTGAAATCTCAGTCATAAGGTGATGAGGACAAAACCTGTTATCATGCTCCCTTTACCTTTTAGTTCTCCTATGCTCATGTTCAGGCCTGGGAACCTAGGGAACTGTCTGTGCCACCGGTGCTGGGAGGGCTCTAAAGCTTGCTCCAGGCACTTCCTGCTTTCCAGCTGGCCTGCTAGCCTAGTGGCTGTTTCTGATGCACTGAGCTGGCTGGGCAACTATCCCTGCCACTGAAGTGCTCAACCTTCAGAGAAAAGGGTATACAGCTGGGGGCTGGGGGGGTGGAGGTGAAGCTGTTGTTGCTTGCTCTTTGCTATTATCTCAGCAGCATTCTATGCCAAATTTTGTGTGTTACTTGGTGACAAAAGGAGGCTTGTACTGTTTCTCCTCCAACTGCTGTTTTTTCCTTTTATCGCCATTTTCAAGTCTTAGCACTGAATCCAGCCCTTTGCACTGTCTTTGACTCCAGCTTTTCCCTTCTCCCCATGGGAAAGCCTAGCTGGAGTGCACTAACATACCCTGCAGCTTTGTTCGAGGTTTAATGAGGAAGGTAGCAGGGGATTGTGAGACATTGCTGGATGATTCCTCAAAGCCATTGCACTCTCTTGGACACTTTGACACAAGTAGCTTAAGGCTACTGTTTGCATCAAGTTGTTTTAGGCCCCCTCTCTTTGTAGGCACCTGTGTCCTGCCATGTGAGTGCACTGTGCTGAGCAAAAGTGCTGTCAGCTGTTCTCCAGGTTCATCTCTTTGCTCTGTTCTTTGCTTTCCTCTTCATTTGTAATCACTGGGGTGAAGAGAGAAAGACTAAAGCAAGTGAGGATGTCCTGAAGGGGCAGACAGTCCAAGTGATTGGACTTGGTGAAACAGGCTTGTTCCCAGCAGCTTTTCAAATGAGGGCTGCTGGGTTTCTGAGGCCAAGCTCTGCACACTTCCCTGTGCACATAGCACACGATGTCTGCACATGCTCTGAAAGCTGGATGCAGCCATTGTTATCCCAGGTCCCATGGCTGTAGCTCTGGAAATAACTACAATCTGTAGTGAAGGCTTTACTCCTTTGATGGGTGCAAAGCTGAGTACCAAGACTGAAGAGCACAGCACACGGGACCTGTCTGTTTTGCCACTTTGGGTTCTGGGCTCATTACCACATGTCAGTGTCTCGTCTCTCTTTCATCAGACACAAAGGCTGTTTGTCTGCAGGCCACAATGTCAGTGTTTCACTTGGTGCAGGCCTTCTGTAACCTAGAAAAGCACCCCATTTGGCTTTGTAACACTGAAGGAATAAGCAATAAACTTTGTCTTTGTCTTTCAGCTATGTCAGTCCTTGCTCCTATGGCCTCTTCTTTCCTCCTCTCTTACAGGCATGACCTGGTCACTCATTGCCTGCTCTCTGTAGCTATTCTGCCATGTTAGCTGAAAACTTTGCTACCCAGTCCTCATGAGCCCTTGCTTCATAGTTCCGCTCCAGGGACTCTGGTTTTGAAAGGGTTTTTTGCTGTGAAGAAAGGGGAAAAGGAGGGTGTTCATCTGGGACTTTAATGGTTATTCTGGAGTGGAAGGAGATGGTGGCCCACAGCCCTGAGGCTGCTACTTTCTGTGCCAGGAAGATCCTTGCAGGAAGTTGATGTTTCATGGTGGCCAAGACTTCCTCCATTAAGTCCTCCTTCAGTCAGTTTTCTACAAGGTCCTTATAGCAGTAGGTACCTCTCATCTTCCACGGGATATTTTCCTGGCAGAGCCATTCCAAGTTCCTGCTGGACACCCTGTCAGAGATGGTCATCCATTCTCTTCCCCAACCCCATCTCAGAGTCCTGCAGCTCCTCCATGTCCATTGTCTGCCTGTGTCTGTCTCAGAACTAGCAAAGGGTACAGAGCCTGTTTTGTGTGATTCAGGTGGACACTGAGGGGTGTCAGGACCCACACTGAAGTCCCAGAGTGTGACCAGTATGTGTTTCACCAGAATTCTGCCCATTTGCAGTGTCACTGAAAGACTACCTCCTCTGGGGATCTTCTGCACAGGTACTGCAAAGGCATAAAGTCCGTCTTAGCAGCTTGGCATGCCATGCTCCCACTCCACAGGCTTTGTTTGATAACTGCTCTGCAGTTATCAGTAAGCAGTAACTGTCTCTACCAGATCACAGGGAATAGTATTTTTAAATCTATTTGAAATGAAAAATTATCTGACAGATTATCTGTATCTGGTTTTGAGCGCTAATTCATAATTAGGTGTAGTTCCCCAAGCTTCTTGAGATATTTGCTCTTCCACTTTGAAGTGTTTAGCGTGACGAGGTTTCTTATTTACAGTTATTTTAAGGTGTTTCTTATTTCTGTTCTTAGAAGCTGAAAGGGAGGTTGGAAGTATTTTTTTCAAGTAATTATGTGTGAATATACATGTGTGTGTAAGGATGGCTGAGTAACTTCTAAAAAGAAATACTCTACTTTATGTAAAGACTGAGTTATAACAGCTCCCAGGTGTGAAACTCCAGCAACAAGGAGAGAGGGAGGAAGGAGATAAATTACCTTCTTTCTTTAAGAGGTTTCAAGTTTTAATGTGTTAAAATCCTTTGATACCTTTGTGCAAAATTGGGCAGAGAATAAAGACTCCCTTGAAGAGCTGATCAGCAGGAAGTCTCAAGAAGGAAAGGTAGGAAAAGGAGAATGCATACAGAGGATCGAAAACAGAGCTTGCTTCTCTCTTCAGGAGCTTCAGTGATACATTTACATGCATTCTGGCAGAGGCTTTCTTTTAGAGAAAAGACAGGAAAGGACCTTCTTAGAAACAAAGTAGGTGAGTATGTGTAGGCAGGCTGTGTATTTAATGAAGTAGATTTACTGAGGAAGAAATCTTTATGTTGTTGCTTCCTGCTCAATGCAATTCTTATTTTTAACTTCATGCCTCTTAAAATTTGGAAAACCCCTCCGTTATCAGCTCATCTCTCTTTGAAGAAGTAGCAAGTATTATCACCAGCACAGAACTCAGCTATGGGCTGAGGGCCACATGCTATCCATGGGAGTCGGTGGCCTGATGCTGAAAAAAGAGGCTGGAGTAAGCAGCTGTGTAGCAACATATAGACATACCAGGAGATACGTAAATGCAGCAAGGGCTACTCAACATGAAGCAGTTTTCCTCTACTGATGTGAATAAACATCAGGAGGCTCATAGCCCATGTGAGCATCTGCCTTGCATCAGGCTGAGGTGGTAATCAGGCTTGTGCTACCTCTTGTCAGGCAGGGCCAGGTCTGTAATTTTCACTTTGCTTTTCACCAACCCATTCCTTAGCACTTTGCAGACCAGCTGGCGGGTGGTGCGAACTCAAAGAGACCTCATCTCACACAGCTCTCAGTCTTTGCTTCTAATTTGAAAGCTTTAGCCTTCTTTATTACAGGGGAAAAAATTGAAAGTGACCCAAACTTCAGGTACAGAGGGCAAATATTAAAAATAAGCTTGTTTTTGCCTTTGAAATTCCACACTTCTTAGAAGCTGTTGGTGAGTGATGCCCCAGAGCTGGGGAGGATGGCTCCAGAAAAAGATCCCCTCAAGTGTGCAATCAGCCCTTCACAGCAGTCTGCTGGGGATTCTGAAACAGAAATCAGCGTTTCAAGTTTTTTTTTTCCCATGCGGTAAAGAACCTGTGGGAAGGTCCTGCCTATGTCCTTACACAAAACCAGGATATCCAGTAATTAGTGAGAGATACCTCCAGGGCAAGCTCAAATTTTGCAACACTTCCCAAGGCAGGGAAAATGCCCTGGGCTAGGGCAGTCTTGGGAAGAGAATGAGTCAGAAGCCTTCTTTTTCTTTCTTTCTTTTTTTTTTTTCCTTCTTCTCTGTAGTCCTGATCAAGTAAAAACTTTGTAGGGATGAAAACTTTGCAGAGATCCGACTCTTCCAGACCTCCCTGTACCTGGGTGAGGCTCCTCCACCTCCTGAGCTAGACGTCTGCCTTTTCAGGCTTTTTTCTCCTTAACAGGCTCAACTTTCTGCAGTCCTGAGCCACGTCTGGGAGCGGGGAAGCCGAGCTGACCCCAGGGGCAGCATCCCCCAAGGCAGAAAGCCAAGGAGGTGCCACCGGACCCCGCTGAGTGGAAGGGATAGGGTGATGGCTCTTTTGGTGATTCTTTCCCCTCCCCCAGAAACACACGGATGATTTAAAGAAGGGATCGAGAAGAGGTTTAAAATTCCTGTTTAGCTGTCACCCGCTTTGGGCGGCACCTGACACGTGGGAGAAGCCGAAGCAGCCCAGGGTTGGGACAGGAGCAGGGGCAGGGTGGGTGGCACAGGGGCGATGGAAGGCGGGCGCTGGCCTCGACCCGCCGGCAGCTCCAGCTCGGGGACCCAGCCCCGGGAAGGGCGGAGAGGCTGCGCTGGAGCCAGCCTTGAGAAAGCTCCTGCTTGGCCCCGGGCCCAGAGGCGCCAGCACCGCCCTGCTGCCCCAGGGTCGCCGGGCCTACCCTGCCCGGCCCGGCCCGGCCCGGCCCTGGGGAAAGCCCTGCCCCTGGGGAAGGCCCTTCCCCTCGGTGTGCCCGCGGTTCTCAGCCAGAGGCCGGGTGGGAGGCCTGGCTGGGGGGTTTGAGCCCTCGCTGAACCATGATTCCCTGGGTGCATGATGTGACATGGCACCAGCCTCCTCAGGCGTGTCTCATTGAGGAGGTCTCCTTGAGAAGCCAGTCTGCATCGCGGGCAGTAAGCCGTACGTAAGGGGCTCGAGTTCCTCACATGGACACGCAGCACAAACATTCCCTGACTCTTGGAACAAACATCCCCAGGCATATCTGACCAAGATGCAGTGGCCTCGCTCCTCTTCCCCACTCATGTCCCCTCCAGCTGTTTTCTGTGGTGTTGGATATTCTTCCCACCAGTTCTTTACCCCCACAGCTGCCTTAGTTTTGCATCTTTCCCCCCTGCTTGTGCCTTGCACAAATCTGCTGTAGGACTGCCTGCCTTCCCTTACTGTTCTCCCCAGCCACTGCCCTTTCTCAGTGTTTTAAGTCCTGGGAATGATCTTTTGAAAGTATGAGGTGTAGCCCACTAATAAACAATGCTGGGATAGTGGTGACAGGAGATGAGGAAAAAGCTGAGGTACTCAACAATTTTTTGGCTTCAATCTTCAATGGCAACCTCTCTTCCAGATCTCTCAAGTGGGTGGACAGGAGGATGGGGCCTTGGGAAGCGAAATATTTTCCACTGTGTTAGCATGACCACCTGAGGAATCTGAATGTATATAAGTCTCTAGGACCTGATGAGATGCCTCCCAGAGTCCTGAGGGAATTGGCTGATGTAGTTGTCAAGCTGCTTTCCATGATTCTTGGAAAGTCATGCCACTCAACTGAAGACCCATGTGACTGGAAAAAAGGAAACATCTACCCATCTTTAGAAAGAGTAGAATGGTGGACCCTGGAAACTACTGATCTTTCAGCCTCAGCTTCATGCCTGAGGAGATCATGGAACAGATCCTCCCAGAAGCTGTGCTAAGTACATGATGGACAGAGACATGATTCAGGACAGCTTCCCAAAGGCAAGTCCTGCCTGACCAACCCAGTGGCCTTCTTATGACTACATCAGTGGACAAGGGAAAGGCTACAGATATCATCCATCTGTAAAGGCTTTGATGCAATATCCTACAACATCTTTCTCTTTTAATTAGAGAGAGAACAGTCCATCCGATTTGATGGGTGAACTGTTAGATGGATAAGAAATCGGTTGGGTCATATCTGGAGGATAGTGGTCAGTGGATCAGAGCCCTGAAGGATATCAGTGACAAGTGATGTCCCTCAGGGGTCTGTATTGGGACTGGTGTTAATATCTTCAGTAATGACACAGACAGAAGGATGGCGTGCACCTTCAGCAAGTTTGCAGGTGACACCAAGCTGATTGGTGTAGTTGACACCTGACCTGAAGGATGCTATCCAGAAGGACCTGGAAAAGGTCAAGAAGTAGGTGTACCTCATGAGGTTTAACACGATCAAGTGCCAAGTGCTGCATCTGGGTTGGAGCACCCTCAGACATGAGTACAGACGGGGGAAGAAGTCACTGAGAGGAGCATTGCACTCAGTGGAGAGAAGAAGGATTTGGGCATGCTGGTGGATGAGAGACTGGACATGAGCAGGCAACATAGACTTGGAAAACCAGCCGTGTCCAGGGCTGCATCAAAAGCAGCATGGTGAGAAGATCAAGGAAGGTGATTCAGCCCCTCTAATCCACTATGATGTTTCTGTGAATTCTGAGCTGGGAGGGAGCTGTCTACTTCAGCCAGGCACCCAAGCATCCAGGCCTGACTTGAACTTTTGTGCTTAGGCAAAACCCAAGTGAAATTCTCATGGATCAGCAACACACAGACCAGGTGCTTCCACCTTCATCTTTCACAGCTTTTGAGCACTTCTGCTCTGCCAGAAAGCCTGCCTTCCTCTTCACTTTCCATGGCTGCTCTGATTCTCCTCCCTATCCCTCAAATAATTTGCTTCCCTTGGATGACTAGCATCGCTTCTCAGCCTTCTTCAGATTTGCTGCTTTGATTGCCTTCCATAGGAGACATCTGCACAAGCAACTCCTCAGCTGCCCCTTGTCTGAGCTGAGAACTCAGAAAGCTTTATTGCTAACCTGTTGTCCAGGCAGGAATTGTGAGCACTTGGGAGTCCCTGTGGGCATGTTGAGACATTAAATCAATTTGAGCAGGGCTAAAATAGGGCTCAGTTTCTTTCTCTCCCATTACCTTTGTTGAAGAGTGGGCAGTATCAGTCCTGTGGTATTTGCGATCTTGAGAGCTTCCAAACCTTGAATGTAACTTCTCAAGAGCCTTGAGGAGTGCTGGCTGCAAAAGTCTCTGCTGTCATTTCTGCCTTTCCAAAGTGTCAGAGCAGGTTCCCTTTTCCCTAGGGAAGGACAGCTGGGGTGGAGTAGTTTTCCTTCCCTAAATTCCTGTGTGCACCTCCTGCAGAAAGAAGGCACGCTGTTCCAGGCAGCTGCAGTGCTTTTAGGCTATTAAGCTGTTTCAGATGTCTCGTTCAAGTTGGGCTTTGCTGTGATGCCAATAAAAACTTGCTGGTGTTAGGCTTCTTCAGCATCACGGAGAATGCCATAAGAAGGAGGCACTCACTTCTCAACAGCTGAAACCCTGCATTGGGGATTCCCCTCCATCTATTTTTTGGTAGATCCTTTTCCCAGTGTGCCATCTTCTGTGGATGTCCGTGGCCCATTGCTTGGACAATGTAGACCATTGCTTGAGGCAATGTAGACCAAGGACAGCACTATATTATACCTTCCTAAGATTTACCACAACAAAGCCTTTTCCTGAAATTAGCCGTGAATCCTAAACCAACTGAAAAGTCAAATCTTGTAACACCTCTGAGCTGCTTTGGGGATGGCACTTTGCAAACCCTCTACCCCATCCTTTTGCTTCCTGATTCTGCTCTGTCTTCAAATGGGCAGAGAGCTCTCAGAGAAAATGGAAAACAGTCTCCACTCCCATGGGTTCATGTTTTTGCCTTCCACTGTGCCAGCAGCAGGCTGTCTGAGGGAATACAAATGGTGCTCAGCACAGGGTTTGGATAATTAATACTGTTTCTTTGAGCTACGGTATAACTTATGCCTCTGGTTGATATCTACAGTGATAAAGATACAGTCCTTTCTACAACTGCACAAAAGCAATATATGGGAGGAAAAAATTGAATTTTTGCTGGTCCAAATTAATGTGGGCCCCAAACTCTCACATTAAATCTCCCAGATAAAAAGTCCTATTTTCATGGCCCCAGGAAAGGCCCTTAGATGCTCTCCTAGGGGCTTATGTGCCTGCATGTACCCAGACCTCCCTCCCCAGAGCAGCTGGGGGGCAGGAGCTCACCTTTCCCACAAAAACATGTGGGGACAGATAGGTCACATCCACCACGATGGTACACAGCTTGTCTGCCACCCCTAGCACAGCTGCAGTGGGGGGACAGCATTTTCCTGCTGCTCTTTGGGGAGAAATACCCTTGCCCAGTATATCCTGCCCCAAGGCAAAGCAAAAGCCATAAGGAGTCGCTCCAGCTTGCTGTGGTTGGTTTAGACTATAAAATTGTGGGGGATTTTTTTTTTGGTGTTATTTAGTGAGCAACTCACTGTGAATTTAATAGATGAGTTTTGCTATCAGTAAACAACCCCCCCAACCCCCCAAGCAGTTTATTTCATGTGTACAAGAATAAAAAAATAAGGAAAAGTAAGAATACCTCTGGGGATAATAAGGGGTTGGGAAACGGCTGTAAGTGTAAGCACAGGATTGCCAAACCCACACGTTCAAAAAGCATGAATCAGATCTCCAGAAATCACAAGACTGGTGGTCTGAATTCCAAGTATGAACTTTGGGCAGTTCCTGAAGGGTATTTCCCTCCATGCTTCTAGGGGAAGCTGTATGTCCTCCCTTGGGGAGAGGGTGTTGGTGGGCTGGAGCTGAGGCTTACACATGCTTATAAATCCATCCTCCCTGTGCTGGAGCCTGAGATGATTGTCATGCCCTCCAAATCCCCTAAGCCTGCCTCGTTGCAATGCTCTCCCCCACTGTGGGGCATTGCTGCTGCTCCCTCATGATGAGGGATGATGAGCTGCCTGGAAGGAAAGCCAAGCCTCAGTGCCCACCTTGCCGCAGTGGGGAATAGCAGCTGCTTGCACCAGGGTTATCCTCCTCCCTGTGGATAGGTGGTGAGGAAGAGGCGCCTTTATTTAGTCCTCAGACTTTAATAAGAGAGAGACGCAGCTTTGAATAGTCCAGGGCCATAAAACCAGCTCAGCAATGCCTGAGGTAGGGAGAGTTGCCCGCAACACCTGTTCTGGAGGGACATGAATTGTTTTTCTGTACTGTGCAGGAGCTTGCTTTAACACAAAGCTGAAACTTTTTTATCGGGGGTACAAATTAATACCTCCTCCCCCAAACCTAAAACCCCCAAAAACCTGAGAAGAAGAGTGCTGTGCCAAACTTCCTCTGTACTAGACTAAGTGGCCCAATTTGTTGGCGCCTGAGCCCCCAGGCAGGGAGCAGCCTTCACCCACACCTCCAAATATGGATGTGCTGGCAGGAGAGGGAAGCTTCCTCTGTCTCCTGCCTCACTTGAGGGCCTCTAGATCTATAACTGATCTAAACTGCAGTTGCCCAACTCGGTCTTGCAGAGTCAGCTTTGCTGCAAGTCCTTTCTTGTTTCCTTCTGGAGTCCCTCAGTTACCGTCAGCTCCACAATGTTGGTCCTTGCAAGCTCTTTGGTCATGCTACAGCTGCTTAGCTACAGCTGTCCCCACCAAAGGAGCAGCATGACCTCCATAGGAGAGGACTCCCTAGGTGACTGGCTTCACAGCACAGCACCATGAGATGGTCTACCCAAGCCCAGCATGGCAGTGTTGCTTCCCTGTGCTGGACCAACATCTCTTCTGTTTCAGCCGAAGCCAGTTTCATCCTTGCCTCCTTGTTGCTCTTACATCTCAACTCATACCAGTCAGGACTCATTGATGTGAAATGTGGGGAAATCCCAGGCTGCATGGCTCTTCCTGAGCTCCTGTTGGTTAGGCAAATTACCTGTCGCAGGAAGAGGATCGGGAGTTGGAATTGCATGCAAATGGGAAGAGCAACCAAAGAGCCTCAGTTCTCCCAGATCTGCTGAGGCTGAAGACTACAGTTGGCAGTGCACCTGCTTCAGTGAGGGGTGGAGCTGCAGCTGTGCAATGTGTAAACCTCACAGCCTTTCTCCTTCAAAGCCAAGCATCATATTTTGCTCCAAAGCACTTGTACCACCCACCTGTGGAAGAGGAGTACTGGTGACTTCCAACTGGATGGACAGCAACCAGCAGGCAGCAAAACCACTCACATCTAACAGGAGCTGCAGCTCTTGCAATGGTAGCTGATGATCAGAAGCTGGTCGGATTCCAGGGCAGGAATGACTCACAGCCCATCTGTGATTACCTGTGAGTCGTCATCCCAGCTCCAGGCTCCCCAAAGCCTGGTGCAGCAACGTCTGCTTCCTGAGTTCAGTGAAAGGGAAAAGGTGCCTTGCTCCCTGTTATGATGATTGTGGATTAATTCATGCTTGCCTTAGGTTGGAGATAATGCCAGTAGCACCCTCCTGCTACATATCAATTGTGGGAGTATCCTGGCTTGAAGGACCAGACATATTAGCCTGACCCATAAGTGAAGCATCTGCATCAAAGAGGACACAAGATTAACATGTACATGGACAGCTCGTGGCAGCGACCCTTCATAACTATGCCTGCTTGCTTCATTAGAGGCCCTTTATCTGGTAGATGGACTAATTTGCCAATATAAATATGCACTTGCCAGCAGGGGTCAAACACAGTGCATAAAGTGCTGGAGAAGCAGGAAGAGCAAAATGTGTCCAGCATACACGGCTATGCCAGAAGAGCACCATTGGAGCTCAGGAGAACAAAACCAGCCATATCACAGCATAGCTCTTTCTTTGATTCCTCTTCCCCCAGTCTCTCTGTAGCCATGGCTGCCTGAAGGGGAGAGAAAAAAACCAGAAGTCCCTCTCAGTGCTCACTGCGATCACATAGAGTACATCAGCCCTGCCCATTGTAGCTGTTGGAGCAAAGTGATTGGACCTTTAACTGCTCCCAGGCCAGCTCTCTGCATTATGGTGTCTCTCCAGAGCAGGAAAGTTTGCTCTCTCTTTCAATGTACAGCTGGCCCTCACAACCCTCTCTTGTTTGCAACAACAGAGTGGGCCATGCTTCCTAGGACATCTGCCAACACAAGACTTGAGCCTCCTGCTCTCTCACAACTCTGGCTCCAGGGATGAAACATGTGGACATGACAAAGATGTCTTTGCCTGCTCCCTCCCAGCAAGAGATCTGCTACACTTGAATCTCCATCTGAATGCTGCTCTAGGTCCACACAGTGAGCACACCCTCCAGATCTCTGTGGCGTTCCCACTCTTCATTGGGACCAGGAGTGCACAGTGCAGGTTGCAAGGCTTAGCATACCAAGCTCTTATCCACATTGCAAGCCTGGTGAGTGATTCCTACTTCCTAGGTTTCCTGGTATGTTTTTCCATGTCCAAATGCTGCCCACAACCTGTCTGGGGAGCCATTCTCCACAAACCCCTTGTACACTTCTCCCAGCTGTCTCTCTCTTGAGAGTCACATGCAGAGGGGATATTTTGAGATTTGGAATGTCAGTCCACAAGCAGCAAGTGAGCACTTTTACCTGTACCAAGCTCCCCATAAAGTTCTTCAGTGTGTGTGCAGGCTCTGAAGAGCTATCAGGTTGTTTCTATGATGAAGTACCTGTCTGGTTGTAGCTACATGTGCCATCACTCTGCTGAAATCTCCTCTTCTTTGGAAGGGAAAGGATTTCCCATCCTGACTGTGAACTTTCACTCATGAAAGAGCACTTCAGTGTGGACGATATGGCCTTGCAATTGATGGCTCCATTCTGGAGTTCTGAATACTGCTGACTCTTCAAAAGACTGGATTTGCTGCTCAGCCTTTCCCTCAGAGCAGCAACCCTTATCCAGCTGAATTCAGCTGGGGGAATTCCACCTGTAAGATGTGCAAGTAAGGGCAAAGACATCCTCTGCTTTGTCCCTGTCAGGTTTCTGCTCCCCAAGGCCTTGCTTTCTCTGTTGGTAGTTCCTGCATGCAGCAGCAAGTCTGCTCCCAGTGTGTTTCGCTAAAGCCAAGATGCCCACACATTTTTTCCATTGTGAACCTGGCTTCATCCCTGCCAGCTCACGCAAGCAGCTATTGTTAAGTAATTGTTTGAGTCATCCACTAAGCCCACACCCAAGCAGACTTTTCAGATTTAGCACATGGGAGATTCACTGCTGTTGGCATGGCTTTGGGGTACCCTACCTCATGCCCCTGCCCAGGAGGATGGCAGCAATGAACACACTCCAGATGGGCGATTTCATGCCCATCCTTGCTTTCCCAGCCTCCAGCCACCAGTAACAGAAACTTAATGCAATACAGAAGAGCCACCAGCTTGCACCCAAGCTGAAGCAAAGGGTTTTCTCCTCATGCTGCTGGAGATCAGGGGTATCCCTTTTCTCCCTATCCCCACTGTCATTACCGGAGCAAATATCAGAGCTGCTTCCCTCACCCCTACATGATGAGTAGGGTTTATTGTTGAATTTTAGTTTGGCAGTTACTATTCCTCAACTCTGGCAATTAGAGGATTTGAGAAGTTCATTATGGAGCCCTAAGTTTTCATATGGTCATTCTGGTTGACACCACACTTTCTACCACCTTTTTACATATACAGCCAAAATACTTGGCACATTTTCAGAAGAAGGAAGATTAAAAACCCAACCAAAAAACCCCAAAAAATCCAAAACAACAACAACAACAAAAAAAACCCCAAACCAAAAAAAACCCAGAAAAAAAAAACCCCGAAGTGAATTACTAAAGTTTATATGGCTAATACTTTATAGGGCTAGTTTGCACAGGCCTGGGGCCTTCAAGATAATATAATCTAATACTTGGAGATCCCCTGATGAAAGGCACTATATATGCAAAATGCTTTATAAACATTAATTAGTTAATGTTGAAAATTTTGCCTAGGGCAAAAAAAAAATCCTACCAAAAATCCCCCTTCCCTCCCTCTCTCTAGTCCCTAACTATACAAAGTTAATGATTCTGTGTGTGCAAACTTAGAGTTTAATTTTAATTTCTGTTTACTTCTGGGGAGATGGAAGCACTGGAAGTACTTTCACATATGCTATGCTTCTGCAAGCATCAGTAACATGGTGGCTTCTCCTATCGTGTGCTTTAATCTCCATGAATGAGGACACCCCAACATCGACAGCATAACTTTGAACCATGGTATTTGCAGCAAAACTGCCCAGGGCCTACTCACTCATCCCTTCATAGTCTGTAATCACCAACCAAGCAACCAACCAACCCATGTGTGAAGGTCTTTGTGACAACAGTTTCCATTCTAGGCCACCTTTTCAAACCTTGGGCAATCAGCAGATGGTTTCAGTGTCATCATCACATCATATGTCACCACATAATGTATGCACAGGGAGCAATGGACAAAGTAATACACGTGCTGCTTATCACAAAAGGAGGGAGTCTGAAGGACATAGCAGGTCTTGCAGGATGAGGTTGTGTTTCAAAGTAGATCATGTAAAAGGAAACAAGTTCTGCATTCAATGATATTTCCAGCAATTATATTCCAGGTACATTTCATCTCTCCTTCATGATCTTTCCTGGGGAAACAATCAGTTTTTAGATAACACTAGGGGTTGTTTTCCCTGGAAGCCCACATCTGTGCTGGCAGAGTAGTCCACCACAGTCCGTCCCAGTTCTTTCAGAGCACTGTGCTCACTTCCATGCTTCACAAAGCTTAGGGACCCTCACAGGCAACACTTTTCTCCTGAAAAAACCCTTTGCATCCTTGACAAGGCCCTTACAGAGTCCCCTCAGTTCAAGCAAGTCTGCACCGTGCATGCCCCTGGTATGCCAGGAACTACCAAATCAGCTGCCTGACTTGGACTTCTCTTTACCACATCCACCAGGAAAGGACCACAAGGCCCCTTGCCCTATGGTCAGGGTGGGTGACCGCTTCCCACCACTCTTCTCCCAGGTGCAAAAGGGCAGCAAAGATCCCAAGGGAAGAAGACGTGCAGGCAAACCCCCTTCCCTGAAAAGCTGGTGGTATCTTCTGGAGACCTTTCTCCCCATCTGTCCTGTTGGAACCCCAAACTCATGCCTGCCAGCCCAGACACTGGGGTAAAAGTGCTTGATGGAGCAGGAGAAACGTTTTTGACAGAGAGGCAGAATGCAACCTGTTTGCAGGAGCAGGGTCTGGCCCAGCAGAGTTTTTCAGGGTTGAGTCAACCAGGTCCCCATGGCAGTGGCTGAATGCAGAGACCTTTTATTCTGCATCTGGTGCCTTCCCTGCTAGCTGGGTTTTTCAGGCACCTGATCTTTTCCCAGCACCTGCAGCAGCTACTGCTGCCTCCCTGACAATGGACCTTTGATGGGGGATGCTTTTTCTTTCCCTCTCCTAGTTCCTGAGGGTCTTGAGTGCTGCTCCTAGCATTTTGGCTCCCCACAGTGCCATTCTGTGAGATGTTGCTGTGCACCAGCAACAGGACACTAAGCCAGACATTTTCTGTCTGCCTGAGCTGTTTCTGGGAGAGGCAGCATCAAGGGATGAGACCACTGCAAGGTACCACCATTTCCCTTAGCCTCAGACTTTGTAACTGGTATGAGCAAAGGCTTAAAGTGTAGCCAGCCCAAGTGACCATAGGCCATGCTGATGGTGGCTGTCTTGTGCCTCCAACCCTTAGCAGCCTGTCAGCTGCATGGCTTGGGAATACATCTCCTCTCCAGCATCTTGTGAAGTGGTGACTTAATGAGCTTCACTGCGTGTGGGTGCAGCACTGTGCTCAGCAGGTGAAATGATGGGGCTGAGGAATCAATGCATTCCCAAGGATCTCGGCCTTAATGACAGCCCCCCTTAGTATCAATGGCAGCTATTGATGGAGTCTTTGGAAAATCAAAGGCTGTGAAGGTTTGCTCTGGTATGTTCCAGTCCCTGCCACCTCTGAGCACAGTCAGGATTCAGCTGAACATCCGACTCAGGTGAGCCATCAGTTTTGCTTGTACATGAAAGCAAGATCGAGCTAGCAGAGAGCAATCGCTTACACACATATCTAATGTGGATGTACCTGAATGAGCTAAGCTATACTTTCATCTTGTGCAGTTAGGGATGTTTAATTTTAATCCTGTGTCAATGGGGAAAAGAAATGGTATGAAGTCCTAATAAATAAATTATGCCACCGAGTGCTCAGATCAGCACATCCTAGCTAGCAGCAGTACAGAAAAAGCCGCCTTCCAGCACTGCAGACTGCTTTTAAACGTCCCTTCAAATAGATGTTGTTGCAAGCCAGTGATACACCAGTGCTACTGTGTTGGCTTCAGATCACGAAGCATTTGCCATTCTGAGGGTGTGCAACTCTGAGGAAGAAGAAAAATGAGAAATATTCAGTAGTTTTTGACAATCAACTTGAGAAGTCTTGAAGAACATCGATTTTTCAAAATCATTGCACATTTGCTCTCAGACAGCCTGGCTGCTTTCAGGTGTATCATGCTGGGCACCTGCCAAGGCAGCCACTGAAATTGCAAGTCTGCTCGGAAAATCTAGATGGGAGATTGTGATGGAGGAAACTGTCTGTGCTGCTATTGCTGAAGTTACTGATTTTTACCTCCTCTGTTTTTAAATTACTTTGCGGCATTATTTGCTCTTGAAGAGACAGCTAGGAATGCAAGGAGAAACTGGAGACTGGAAGCATGGTTTATATTGCTGTGGGCAAAAGACTTGATTTTCCTGGGATTTTTTGTATGCTCATACCCTGTATAAGTTCCAGGGACAATAGTTAGCACAGGGAACTGTTGTGTTTAGATCAGATACCACCAGTTTCACCAAAGCTGTTGGTCTGTGCCACAGTAGAATATTTTCAATATGTATTAGGACAGAAGCTGTTTACCACCCACTGATGAACTTTTATGTGTAAAACGTCCCTTTCAATTTGGTCTGAAGCAGACACTTGCTTTGATAGTTATATGAAAAAACCCTTAACCTTGCTTTGGGATATTTATAACCAAAACACGCAGAATTATTGCAACATAAAATCTGCTTCACTGGGTCTTGGTGATATAAAAAAGGAAAAAAAAAAAGAGGAAGAAAAAGAAGGTTAATATAATAAAGAAAAAAGACAGATGAGTACACAGAACACACTTCAGATCTACAGCACTATATTGTCCCAGCAATGCTACCAATTCAATTTAAATCCTAAGGAAAAAGCTAATGCTATTGAAGCACTGCAAATTAACAACAGCCCTGGCCTTGTACATCACCCCTTCACAACAACCAGCCCATCAAACACCTTTGCGGCTCCACATGAAGACAGAGTGGAGGAAAAGTGAAATGGTTTCTCATCCTCTGCCCTGCCAGAGGCAAGTGCCAGCTCTCACTGTTGTAAACTGTAAGGCAAGGCAATCTGCAGTGCTATGGAAAGAAAACAAATACCACAGTAGCAGGCAAGGCAGGCAGACAGAATGAGACAGAGATATTTTTAATTGATGCTAGAGGAACATAAATAGATGAAGCTGGCATTAAGCAGCACAGCCCTTTTTCTCTCTCTGCCAGGTACCCATTTACCCGGGCTCATAACCAAAGGCCAACATGACATCAGAAGCCCTGTGGTGTTTTGCCTTTGGGCAACAGCCGGTAAAACTGGTTTCATCTGGCAGATGAGCATGTGAGCTGAGGTAATTGGTGTGTTCTTTTCTGCCTCAGATTCCTTATCTCATCCTGAATATTCCCATAACCTCCCTTTTTCCAGCCCTTTTGTTTCTCAACAAAAAAAAATATTTACATTGAAATAAACAGTGGGAGCCTCTAGATCGCATCGGGAGACACAGGTGCCGGTAACTTCATGAACAAAGAGCATCACAGTGACAGCTGCAGAAAGGATAAGCTCGAAAGGGGGGCTTTTTCTAGTGAGACTGTTCCTGAACAGAAGGGGTTGGAACAGACACCTTTTGATAAAGGAGCCTCACTTAAAACCAGCTGCCCTTCCATTTTTCTTTCACTTCTGAGATCAGTTTGGATTCTTTTTCTGAGGTGTTTTGCAACTGCAGAATAAAACCCACCTGAATGTGATCAGAGCACAATGTGGGAATCTTTCTACATGCCAAGGCTGAAAACAACCAGGGCTGCCTATTCCTAGGGCTGTGTTAGCAGTGCTTTTGCAACACAGCCATCCCAGGCTATGCAGAGGTTGGGCAGGCTTCCTGAGGGCATCCCTCACATCTCTGCCTGCTTTGCTCACTGAAGAGAGCAGGGTCATGGAATAAATCCTGCCAACAAAGCTATATTTTCTAGCATATCACTAAATGTACGTTACTGGCAGTTTTGTTGGATTGTCTATGTGGATGAGTGACTTCACCCATTGCAGCTGTTGTTTAGGGATGGCCACAGCATGTCTGCAGGATACGTGTGCTCAGAACACTACTGCGGGGCAGCACCACAGCCAGGTAATGTATGACTGCATAATCTGGGGGATTGGACAGAGATTTCTGGCTTGTTTGGAACATATGAACCTCTATAAGCTTCCCCTGGAAAGAAGTTGGAAAGCAAAAAAATGTTTTCTCCTTCCTTCCTTTCAAATATGCTACTGATACGTATAAATGTGGCAGAAGGACTGGGCACCATGCCTAGCAGGGACATGCTGGGGATGAGGTTCCTGCTCTCCTACATTGGCTCGAACCAGGTGGGATGCTGCCTCCATCTCTGTAACGTAAGGAAATATTGCCTGCTTTCCAGAAACATTGTTCTTTCTACTTATAGGTCCCTTTGGAGCTGGGAGATGCTGGAAGCATGGAGAAGCTTGGGAAATCTGGCAATAGACAAACCCAGACACTTGGGTTTAGCCTCTCACATTTTGAATGTTCTCCCTCTTCTATGGAAATCGCTGATGAAACTTCCCACTGAAGTGAAGCTGGATCCTAGTCTGTTAATGCTACATATTAAGAGGGAGAAGAAAATGCAGAACGTAAGATAGAAAAAAGAGCCTCCAACCTGCTAAACAAGGCTAAAACACAAATCTGGTGGTTATGTTAAACAGTCCAAATGAAAATTATCCAAATGTATAGGATTATAGAGGAAGAAAGAAAACAGACAACTGGAAAGAGATGATGAAAAATAGGCTGAGGGAGGAGGAAGATATAAAAGGTGGGAAATTAATTGGAAAATCCACTTGGAAATGAGAGAGAGGCTGAAGAAGATGTAGAAGGAGGACGCAAGTGTAGGAAGGTTGGTGTGAAACATAGGTAGCTCTGGGTGCAGGCAGTGACATGGGGGCTTTGATATCTGGGTCTGAGCGTCACAGATGACAGGAAGAAACACCCAGAGGAGTATGGATACCTCTAGAGAGGCTGGAAAATATCTGAGCTCTTTGTGGTCTCTATGGAAAACGAGATAGGGGAAAATGGAGCAGGGAAGGAATGGAGAGGGGTGCCTTGAGCCCCTGGGTGCCAGGGGTGTCTGTATTGCCCACCTTGCTGGACGTGCCCCAGAGACCAAGCCTGGACAGGTGCTGCAGGAGCTCCTGCTTTTACCTGACAGACTTCAGGGTTTCTGGCAGGACTGAGAAGTCCAGGTCAGGGATATGGTCCAAGCAGTAAGCAAGGCAAGCCCAGGTGGCTCCTCTAGCACATCCCCCTGCCCAGACACACACACACACACACACACACACACACACACACACACACACACCCCACCATATATCCCTCTTTGCATCACCCTGCTGCTCCCAGCCCAGATCCAGCACTGCAAGGCTACCAGAGACCTGAGCAGGAAGCCAAAGCACTGCAGCCTGTGCTGCTCGACACCCTTCCATGACACATAGATATTTGGGAGCCAGAGGACTTTTGGCTTCTGGGGAGGATTCTGTGCTTGTCCAGGAAGGTGGCTCTTCCCACAGACCCAGCCCCACAGTGACTGCACGTGATGCTCTCTGTCTATCAGTATTTAAACCAAGTCCACCCAGACAAAGCTGGGAGCACTGTTTTGACTTCGCCTCCTGTCTCTGTCCTCTCACCAGCACTAGGAATGTTTTGGCCAGGGTCTTAGCAGCAGAAGGACATGTCCCCCACTACTTCTCCCTTTGGTGAAATACTAACCAGCACAGCACTTCGGCAAGAAGACAAATGCCTCAGGTTCAGAAAACACATTTTGGACTTTTAAGAAGAGTAAAATGAGGCAGCTGCCCATTGTGGGCAATTTAGCTTAATGTGATATTGAATTCAGCTGTTTAATACACCCAGATGCTCCAGCAGTGAGTGTATAAAAAATCCCCAACTTCAATAAATAATGAAGATATGAAGAATTTTTTTTCTGTTTGTTTCCTTTTTTAATGAAAATGGCAAAACCTCTAATTTGCTACTGTACATCTGCATCAGTTATTTAACATGACATCTTGCTGTAGTAATAATCCATCAACATCCAGTATTACATATGGATTCATAAAAAGGTTTATGCTTGTGTTGGTACTTCTGCTGTCTGCCAAACTAATTATATACATTTTACAATAAATTATACATATTGAACTGAGAACCTGCTGTGCTAATTGCTCACATTTTTGTAGGGGAAAAATGTGGTCATGGAGTGCTTTTTTCATTTTAAGCATATTGAGAACATGGCAGAAGAAGATGCAATGTCTTCAGTTTTTCAGAGCTGAAAAATCAATATTTAGCCCTACAATAAGTAAAGCAGCCCTACAATAAGTAAAACAAACAAAAAATCAGGAAGAGAGAACATGAAGGAAGCTTTCTCTGGTGTGTTCTTGCCCCTCCGTGTCTTCACTTGGTGAGGTATGGAAATACAAACAATTTCAGTACTTCGAGTGTCCCATGAAATGAAGACCAAACTTCTACTGTACCAAAAGCTAAGGGCCCCCTGAAATGCCTCCCCAAATCAGGACCCCACAAGGAAGATATGAAGGAGCTCTGCATCTGCTTTTCTTGAAGTTCTTTGTTTGCTCTTTGGCAACAGTGACATGTAATTATGAGATACAGCTGCACTGTTCACAGAGTTTCTGTGAATAATACTTTAAATATAGTTTATTACATTAAGCCCAGCACTTGCACCCAATGGCTTTCAAGTCCCATTAGGACAGAATCCCCATTCTTCTCCCTGCATTTCTTTCTTCCTACTGAAGAAAATGTAAAAGATCTCTCTTGACTGAAAAGAGAGGACAGAATTAAAACTCCAGATAATATGACAGTGGCACCAAGTAAAGAGGTAGGGCCACATTTCACACCCCCTGAGGAATCTTTCACATCTCAACCAGTTCAGTCTTCTTGGAAATGACAGAAGACATAGAATGGCTGAGTTTGGAAAGTGCCTCTAGAGATTCATCTTGTTCACTCCCACCTAGCACAAGCAGGGGCACCTTGAGCCCGTTGCTCGGGACTGTGTCCAGATGCCTTTTGATCTCCAGGGGACCCGGAAGATTCGCCTGATGGTGGAACAGGGATCTGGGCACCCAGAACCCCTCACTGTCATCAGCACCTCTCCCAGCCCCAACAGTGAGTACAGGCACTGTCCTGGGCTGCACTCCCTCTTGCTGCTGCACGGTTACAGCTGTAACATTTTTTGTGTGGTTTCTCATCACTGGTGCCGCTCTTGCAGCTCTCACTCACACAGCAAGGCCCCATGAGCTGGAGAGGACACCACCACAAAGGCTCCATGGTCACCACATAAGGCTGGAGCAGAGCAGGCTGCTGAGACAAAAATAAAGCCAATGCAAATGCTGAGGACAACTAAATGCCCTAATTTTTAAAGACATGCATCGAAAGGGGCGGTTCATTTTCTATTGCAGCTGTTATCAGACCAATAAGAAAAGCAAGAAACAAAAGCGACAATCAAAGACATGGCTAAATCTCTCAAGTTGAAAAAATATATGTATTTTTAAATGAAGGCATATTAGCTAAAATATGAGGGAAAAAATCCTCCAAAGATATAGTAACATTTACTACGAATGTATTAAACATCTGAATGTAGGAACATCCGGGTCCTCATTATGCTACAGCCCCATATCATGTCTTTGATGAAAGAGATTAGGAAAAGACCCATAGCATGTACAACAGGGAACAGGAAAGCAGCATTTCCTAAACTCTTTAAAAATGTGCACTTTCTAACCCTAGCAAAACAAACTATGTGCTGTTCTGATTGATTTATTATCTCAGCATTGCCCTTCAGGCTCAGTGGATATATTAACATTAAGCAGGTAAAGACTTAGGAATAATTTAAAATAGAGTTTCAAGAAGCTGCAGATCTGACTGAATTCTGCTGTGGGATGGTGAAAAAGACAGAAATGCTCTATTAAATTTAGAGGAAAAGACAGTTGTGTTTAAATGTGTTAGTGAGAAGAGGCTGAGACTCACTGTGGCTGTGAATTCTCTGCCAAGCTGGAACATGAACATCATGGTACGATTGGTTTGGTCTCACAGAGGTCCTTCCTCAGAGGACATTCCTTCCCTCTCCAAAGAACAGTGGAGGATTTTTCCCTTTCATCAAGGAGCAGATCAATCAGGAATGAACTTAAATGCATGAAACATGTTAAACCCACCAAGTTACATGCACTGTATTTGGTTTTCCTTAAACATTGTTTCTTTGTACTCCTTTGCTGGCCTTCAAAGTATGCCAAGTACTCTGCTCATGCAATATCTGGTTTCAGGCAAACCAGCATGGCAGTTTGCCTGAGCTGAGAAAATATGCTTGAAGTCGGCATTCACAGGCAGCTTCAACATCCTAAGGAAAATGCTTTGTTTTTGTAGCCTGAAAGTATGTCACAAACATGAATAGAATTATACACTCGCTCTCCCTCATCCTCAATCCTCTTTACCTGAGGAAAAAATTATACACTTCCAATTACAGGGCCAGTTAAAATCAATACAAAGGTGGAAGAAAACAGATCATTTTTCTTATGGAAGTAACTGTTTTCATTAATTTTTCATTAGTCCTGCTTTTGTTGTGCTATCCATCACTGAAGAAGCTGGTATGCAGTAGATTACATTTAGGTTATCTTACATGCTTCCAGGATTTAGTAGATATTGCCCGATAAAGCTGCGAGCTTTATGGCTTTAACTTACATCTATCAATAATGCATCAGAAGAGAATTTTTCTGCAGAAGAGCTGTCCCTGAGCCAAGCAGCTTTCTTCTGGAATAGCTGCACTGGTTACAGCAGAGATGATAGCACAGCTTTTAAACTACTCATCTAAAGGCTACAACTGTGAGAAAGATGAGCAGATGCTTAAGGAGGAAGATAATCCTTGAGGGTTTGAGCCCTACTTTCCCACTGTTGTCATTTTTATTGGGGAGCATTTGAAGCTGGGAGCCAGCCATGCCTTGCCCCATCTCAATAACCACACCTGAAAAACATTCCTGCCATCCTGGCATGCAGCAGGATTTTGTTGTGACCACTGTACAAACAAACAAAGCTCTTTCACCAACTGCACTGGAGCTTTCCCCTTCTCCCATTTTAGTGCCTGAGTTCTGTGTTAAGGAACATAAACATAAACAGAAAATGATAGTCCCTACTGAAGAACTGAGCCAGAGAAATGAAATGAAGCAGACCATCAGTAGACTTCACTTAGAATATGTAAGGTAAAGGAAATTTTATTTCATTTAATCTATTTCTCTCTCACTTTGGAAGGAATTAGAAAAAGAAATCAGAAAGTGAGCCAAGCCCAACATGGTTGCAATGCTAACATTTTAAGCTCATTCAGACATCCCAACAATTGCTTCTATGTGCTTGAATAGATTCTAACTCTCAGCTTTAAAGAAAAAATGTGTCACAGTTCCTCGATTTTCACCTCTTTCTGTACTGCAAGAGGGCTTGTGGAAAAGGACAGCTAAGCAGGACTCCAGATGTGCAGTTTGACACTCAAGTGGGTGACAGTCAAGCTTCTTCAGCCTCCCCAGCTGCAAGGTGAGTTTATTGCTGCCTTCTTCCCTTAGAAGTAGAGAAATGAAGGTCTCTACAATGCTTTGAAGAACCAAGCACTTCATTAGGGCCAAAGTTACTACTCTTGAGCTGCTCAGGCACAGCCTCCAGCAGAAGAAAAACAAACCTCCTGAACTGGAGAAAGAGAAGGAAAGAAACGCACAGCTGTTTTTGGTTTTAATGTAAGCCACCCAGAACTGAAATATTTATTCAGAAGCAGCAGGGATTAGTGAAATCATGGCTCCAGATCTTCAGAACATGCTCTGCTTACTTTGCCTTTTGTTTTTGCAATTTCTTGGCGGTTAATCAAATGAAGTATCAAACATCCACTGGTGGGCTTCACTGAGCCCTCTGGTTTGACCTGAAGTCAGAAAGAATGCAGTACATGAGTTTAGGGGACTTTGCCACATGCAGTTTTTGTTTTAAGTCAATGTCACCCTGTCTTTTAGACTGCATCCTAATGGTAAGGAGGCAAGGCCAGCCATCCCATTCTTCACATTTTCCTCAGGAACATTAATAACAACACTGACAAGCTACATAACAGAAGCCACAAGACCATTTAGGGTTGTAGATGAGATCATTTATCAGTCCAAACTCCAGAGCACAGAGACAAATCTCCCTCTCTCCATCTCTCCTCATACCAGCAAGCCAGAGCTGTGCTCTGAGAACCACAGAACAGGGATCAATTGGCTGGGCTAGGGCACCAGCACTCCATGCTCCCCAGGAAGCACAAATCCAGTCTGCTCGTATTAGCAACCGCCTCTCCAGAGAGGAGAACTCATGTATATAGGGCTTTAATGAGGCTGAAAGAGAAGTCTCATCAACCCGTGCTTCCTGTGACCTGCAGTGGAAAATACTGTATTTTTAGAAGCAACAGAGATGACACACTATTGCTGTGGATGCTGTGACACCGACATGACCACACTGCACCCCTTCAGCTTCTGATGGGTGTCAAGCAAGTTTACCATGAGTATGGAGAACAGAAGATGGGATGTGGCCCATAATCTCTGACATCACCTGAAAAATATTACACCCCTATTATTTTAGGGGCACAAGACTCCTACTAGGTTCCTAGTCAAAAAATGTGGGGAGGAAAAAAAAAACCAAAACCCCAAAACCCAAAAAAACCCAAACAGATTTAAAGAGAAGTGGGCTTTTCTCCATTTATCAGAGGACATTTCCATTTCTGGAGCTCTTACTTGTGCAAATAGAAATGTTTCAGCAGACTTGCACTAGGGTTTCCCCAAAGCATTGATTCATCCTGGTTGCCAGCTAGCAGAGCTAGCTCAGCTTACAGGAGGATGAACTTGTGTACTACGTGCCTGTATTTTTTCTTTTTAAGAGGAGTTAGGGCTATGATTTTAGCAGTTTCAGTCTCAAATCCCATATACTAAGTCAGTTTTGGGGTCTTCAAAAAAAACAGATCAATGGGGCAGCAGCCAAAGCCAACACTGGGACCTGGTGCAACATATTGAATTTTGGTGGTGGCAATTCCTCCAGCCCCTCAAGAAATAATAAACCATTCAAACTGAAGTCTGAGAAAAAGCAACTGGTCTACAGGCCCTAAGGATGTCTTGGTTTCATTTCCACTGTAAATAAACCTCAGGCAGCTTGAATGCCAACATACAAATACCAGTTGTCCGTAGAAATAATTCATAATATAGAATTCCACAGTGAAGAAATGACAGATGGAAATAAATGTTTTTATTTCTCTGAAAAACTGACCATCGGTCAATAAAAATGCTTTTCTCACCCCCCAAAATCCAACCCTTCCCCCCCATAGCCATGCAATGGAAACATTAAAGAAAAATTCACTTGATAAGTCGTTTGGGTGGCAGTAAAAACCCTGCAATTAGTATAGAAATCAATTTTTAAAGCTTGCTGCAAAAAATTATGCTTATGAACAAAATGTTTGACTTCAAATTGAATTCAGTGCCTGTTCAGCATAAAGGAAAATAATTGAATGGGTGGCTCAACTTTCATGTTTTCAGAGTTTACTAAGTTTTCCCCATTGGTTTTTGCTATGCATTTTAGCAGGCATCATAAAACAATGCATCAACTCAACTTGCTTGTGCCAGTCAAGCACTGAGATGATCAGCTTCCTTCTATAGACATGTGGCAATGGAGAGGAAAAACATTCATTGGGCCAGACTGCCTGGCTAGTATGTACCCGAAGACAGGATAAATTAGCAGCACCTATTTACCAGTACTGCTTCTGGAAAGAAAGATTAAACCACTGATAAAAGCAGGACTTCACTTTCTCCAGCACGGAGTCAATTAGCTGAGTGTTCAATGGTACACTCAGTTTTAATGTTCATCCAAGCATGCCAGGATCCATACTTATATTAGGCAGATGTTTGGTTCATTAAGGAGGCGATGGGAAGAACTAAAACCTGAGTCGATGGTTATTGCAGAAATCCAGCATTTGCATTTCCCAAAGAAAAGGTGAGGACCAAATTCCTCTGCCTGTGTCTCACTGTGGGAAGGGGAGTTGGTGCCATCTGCAATCTCTGCACGCCTGCAGGAGTTCTCATGGCAGCTGCTTAACCAACTTGCTGAAGTACAACATTGGCAGCTACTGCTCACTGCAGCTCTTCCTCTTGTTAAATACAGCACCACTGAGGGCACAAAATTGAGTTAACACTTTCTAATAAAAAATTAATAAATTTAGATGTCAAAATTACTAACCTCCAGAGACAAGCTGACAGTAATCTGGTCCCCCCACTCCCCCTACTTTCCTGGAGAAATTGCTCACTTGTTTGTTGATCAGTTTTTCTAAAGAACATTTTTAAAACACATGGTTATAAACCTCAATTGCAAACAGGACTAATCTCATTTGCTCTCTAAAAATCTACAGCCAGTTTATTCCTGCATACATTTTTCATCAGTCATTAGTGTGAATATTCATGACCTCTTACTCCATGACCACACGGTAACTGCAGAGACATTTACATTCAGGGTCTCAGAGTGATCTTTGATTCCCTCAACAACAAAAGCAGGCTTGGTGAGAGGGTGACCAGACAGTTGAGGGTTTGGGAGGAGCACAGTGGTATCTTCAAGGTCATTGACTTGGACAGGCATATGCTGAGCAAGCAAAACCACCAGCAGAGCATAACCTGCTGGCTTTGGGAGCCATGTATTGGAAAGCATCAGAGGCAAAGCTCCTCACCTTCCACACCCTGCCTTTGCAGAGGCTGCAGGCAGCACTGGGGGGAACACTTTTGGGGCTGCTGATGGTCCTGGCCAGGCAGGCTTATGGTGCCTGCTCATCAAGGAGCAGGGAAAGGATCTGCACTCCCCCCAGCTCCAGCCTGTGCTGGAGCATAAGCCCATATGCACAGATGGAGGCCAGCAGGGCAGGTCTGGATATGGGAATACTTTTTGGCTGAACAGAGAGGGAAAACACATCCCCGGGGACACTGAGGAGGCCCCAGAAAGTGCAGCTCCACCGGATGCATGGGAGGATTTGTGCAGCAGTCTCTGAAGAATCACATCACCTTGCACTGGCACCCATGTACTCTCAAACTCATAGGGACCAGTATCTTTTTGGACATCACAAATTTCATCACTTCCAATGGTTTGAAGATCTGTTAAAAATATTTATTTCCCTGGGGTTTAGCTTTCCAACTTCTATGCAGACTAGCAACCAAATTGTGGGCAGTAAGAGCAAGCATTTGTTTATTTTGTAAGAGGATTTCTTGCTGCTAATTGAAAACAAGCATTTTCAATGAGGCAGCTGTTTCAGTACTGTGAATAGACAGATCAGCATCACATTGAAGATCTAATAACCCACTAATAAACCTTAATTTTTAGAGCCCCCTCCCTCACCCATTTTCACATTTCAGCAATTCCAAACCACTGATATGTGCTGCAAGTTATTTAAAGATGTCCTCTGACATCTTTTAATAAAAAACAGAAAAAATGTGATTTGTCTTTTTTAGTTACCAGACTATATTAAAAACGTTGTCACATGTATCTGACAGTTTCTTTTTCTTCTTTCTTAAATAAATAGCAAAGTGTGACCAAAATAACCAATGGGACACCAGCACCATTGAGTTGATAGAAATTGCTATAGTAGGATGAACATACAGTCATATTCTGTGATAGTGCATAAAAAGAGACTTTGGAGGAAAGGTGGTGGTTGCTGGTGCATCAACCCATGAGCAGTCTGTGCAGTGGCATTGGGATGTGGTGCCTCTGCAAAATCTCACAGGCCTGGAGTTGGTGCCTGCAGAGGAGGCTTCAGTGAGACTCTGCAGGAGAGCAGCTCGCAGGACATCTAAAGCAGGGATGCACAAGGCTGGCCAGGTCACTCTCTAGGCAGAAGAACAATGGCTTGAAATGAGGGAAATGAGCAACCTGAAAACCAAACAGGCTGACTAACACTCAGCAAGGCAAGGGCTTGGAGAGTCAAAGCTGCCAACTCCTTAATCAAGAGGGAATGGTGCAAGGATTCACTGTTACACTGAAGGTTACGGAACCAAGAGTCATGTTTTGATGGGTTTCCCTGGGCTGAGCTGGTGTTATTTTCACATCTGACCAACAGCTTCTCTTCCAACTGGGACAAAGCTTAATAGGGACAGCACTGAAGGAACAGCAGCCACGTGCACCACACCAGAAGATCCCTCAAAAGCCTCTGCTGCCTTTAACTCATTCCACCCTGTGCAGGCAGGCACTGCCTGCCCACTGCCTTGCCCCTCTACAGGCTGGAGTGCAGTGCAACCCCACCTCTCTGCTTCTGTTGGCTTAAACCAGACCCTTGTTATTTTAAACAGGAGTTTATTGTATTTAATACATTATAAAATTTGAAAAAATTGTAGGAAAGCAGCAGATTCAAACCAGAGCATCTCTACCAAATATTAATTATTCTGGCCCCCTTTGAAAAACACAAAACGAAAAACAAAAAAACTCATTCAAAAGAAAAGTTAACTTTTCACATCTGTGAGGGCAGACAAAAAGTGTGCGACTTCTGTACAAACTACATTTAAAATTTCAGCTTTCCAATGCAATGGATGGCCATCTCCTGAACACCTGTCCATCCACCTCTAAAAAAGACAGACATAAACCTCCATATGCAAATAAAGTTGAATCAAGGTGTGTACACATTAAAAAGTGGATGTTTGTTTGGCAATGAAAATGGGTGAAGAGTAGTCTATGAATCCCCCCCTGGCAATGGCTTGTACACCGTTAAGTGGGCCTGGGAATGGCCTAGGACACTTAATGGCCATCACAGCACCAACCTCATCTACCACATTTTGTCATTGCATTTCCTACCCTTTGACATATACATACATATATATATGTACAGACATACATATACATACATATTTTTTGTGTGTGTATTTTCTTTTATACCTTGAGGTTATTATTATTATCACTACTATTCCAAGTGTTCCCATATGAATTCAGGTGTGGTCTCTATATTTGATATAAATGTGTCTTTTATTCAATTTTAGTTCCAGGACTTGTTTGGAGTCCAAACTGCACATGAAATGTCCCCCTTTTTTTTTCCTCCGTTTTCCTTTTTTTTTTTTTTTTTTTTTTTTTTTTTTGCATAAAGAAACATGTCCATTTAGTCCAGAGGCTCTTGCTTTATTCGAATGACAGAGGGTGCACGAGATGTCCTTCTGAGTTCTCGTCTCAGTACGTATTCACTGAATTGGGAAGAGTCCACCCCACCTCCACATGAGCCAACAATCTCAAACCCTCTTTGCTGTAACCTCTCAAGTACCTGAAAAAAAGAGGAAACAAACCAATGTATGAATAAATAAACAGACTATTTGCTGTCCAATGATAATAACTGCTCTTTTCAAATTGATTTAGCTAGGGACAAAAAAAAGTGGTTACATAGCTTAACTGTACTGGATTGATTTCTGCTGACTATGGCCACTGAGCAGTGAAAAAGAAAAAAATGAAGAAAAATGTTATTTTTTTAGTACTACCAACAAATCTGGTCTTCATCTGGTCACAGAAACATGACTAGAAAAACACATTCTCTGCTTCACAGAATTTACAACACAAAAGGACAAATACATGATTGCACAGCAGATGCTGAGCAAACACCTCAATGAAATGGTGACAGTGTAGATAAAATGGTCATAATTTCAGAAAACCCACCATGATATTTACTAGAGACTTAAAAACCAACTCTTTGTTACTTTTATCATCATCTTTGCCTGTTCTGGGCTTCCTCTGCCTCACCTGTGAAGGAGATATCCTGGGATTTACCAGGGTCAGACTGGGACAGCCACCAGGCCCAAGGAAGGGGCTGATGCTCCTGGACCCCACAGGATGTGGGACCCTCTATTCAGCATGACAAGACCTCACAAGTGGAATTCATGATGCCTACCATGGCTTTCCCAGCTGTTTCACCAGTTGTCAAATTGGCTTGCATGCATGCTAGGACAACACTGGCAAGCAGAATGGCAGAAAGCTGTAAAGGACTAGGGCAGGGGAAGAAGCAAGCTGAGGTTTAAAAATGCTTTAAAGAAGACATGCCACATCTTTATACAAAAATGCTTCAGGTTGGCAAATGTCTTTCCAAAGTACTTGAGCATGGCTAATTGCACAGCAGTCAAATCAAAAAGGAAAGAGTAGGACATGAGACTTGGAAACAGCAATCAAAACACATGTGATCTTTAGTTTTTAACAATGTATACCAAAATCCCCTGCCCCTGCCCAAATGTGTTGGTGCAAGTCACTGAAAAACAGAACAGGAGAACTTGGGTCCTGAGAAAAAATACGGTGAAAGCAACTCTGGAAACTAGCTCATGCATTTGGTCTGTACCTCACTCTTTAGGTCTATTGGTAGTTCTTGTCCTGTCTGCCATTTTTATTATTACTGGGAGATGATTATCCTCCTGTTTATCAGTGTGGGATCATTACCTCTCTTGAATCCTGTAAATATTTTGCCCCTCTGACTCAGGTTTTTCACATCAATAAATATGCTTTGTAATTCTTATTTGTGCAACAAAATTGTAAGAATCAGAATAAGTGACAAAGTGCTGAAGGATACAACTGCCTTGATAATTACCATATGGTGCAGCTAAGCAGCCATCCTTGAAACTCCTTCAGTTGTAATCTGACATCTAACGCTGTCCTAAATTTGCATTAATCTCTATGACAAACAATTTTGATGTTTCAGCATGACAGTCAAGGCCGGTAAGAGACAACTGTCCAAGCAGAACATGGGTTAGATAGGTCTAGACAGGTCTATGTAGACCCTTGTGTTAAGTGCTAGCACAAGTGCAGTGCCTGGCCAGCCTTCAGAGTGTGCCCTAGTTCTCAGCTTGCTTCATCTGCAGAAAAAGAGACTCAGGGGTGACCTTCTTCAACTCCCTGAAAGGAGGCTGTAGCAAGGCAGGTGTCAGGCCCTTCTACCAGGAAATCAGCAACAAGTCAAGAGGAAATGGCCTCAAGATGCACCAGGGGACGTTCAGGTTGGGTTGGACATCAGAAAGAATTTCTTCACTATTATGCATTGGAATGGACTACCCAGGGCAGTTTCAGCATCCCTGGAAATATTTAAAAAATGACTGGATGTGGCACTTAGTGCTGTGGTTTAGTTGGCATGGTGGTGTTTGATCAAAGGCTGAATTTGTTGATCTTGGAGATCTTTTCCAACCTTAATGACTGTGATTCTCTGCCTGGACAGTGGGACCTGGCAGATGAAAAGATGCCAAGCTCAGCTTGTAAGTGTGCTCTATATAAGAATTCACTCATGATCCTGTAGCGTTTAGGAGGTGTGTTTAAACTGAACAGCATTGATGGTGCTACTGATGATTCCACATGGGAAGTGCTGGCTATGAGGTTGGTTCCTTTCAACCAACAAAGGATAAAAACATAACACTAACACTGAAGTTGATTATAATTATTCCAGGAGTGCATTTGTCTCCCAGCTTTTTATTATCCATTTCATAACATCTACTGATTTTAGACATTGCTACATTGCATCATAGAATACTTTGAGTTGAAAGGGACCTTTAAAGATCATCTAGTTCAACCCCTCTGCAATGAGCAGGGACATCTTTAACTAAATCAGGCTGCTCAGAGCCCTGTCCAGCCTGACCCTTGAACATTTCCATGGGTGGGGCATCTACCACCTCTCTGGGCAACCTGTTTCAGCGTTTCATCACCCTCACTGAAAAATTTTCCTCCTTTTACCTAGTAAAAATCTACCATATTTTAGTTTAAATCATTACCCTTTGTCCTATCAATTGCAACAGGCCTCTACTATGCTATAAAAAATCAGGAAAAAATACTGAAAGTGAAAGTGAAGGGTTTTCCCTATGACCACAGAAAATTCTAATACTACTGCAGTTTGTTTGCAAAGAGATTTGGTGATACGTGAATGAAAGGGAGAAAGACAACTCGACACACAGAAGTAAATAACTTGCTTGAAGCCTCCAGCTGATTCTGCTCACCAAAACACTCCAGTGACATGGAACAGGGTCAGCCCTTTCAAAAGGGCTCCCTTTCAAAAAATGCACACATGACTTCCTACCTGAACTGAGTTGAGGTGACAGTATCCGTTCAGCGGGAATCGGATGACGTGTGTGGAGTCGTGGTTCCAGCCGGCGTTGACAGAATTACACATCACATCACCGATCTCTGGGAACACCTCCTCTATCAAGGATTTATCTCCACTCAGTGTGATCCTCTCGCCCAGGTCCGGGGCAACTCGCACCACCAGGCACTCACAAGACTTTGAGAAGCGGCCGCTCTCCCGGTCCTGTTTCCACCGTTCCATCTCTCCTAGCATGGGCTGAAGCTGGAAATACTTTGCTTCTTCATATAACAAGCTGTAGTCCTGAAAGACACGTACATTACTGTGCACAGTTAAGAGAGGCATTGCTGATGGGGTGCTTAAGGTGTATGGGGACTCAGGTCAGCCCTGCTCCTAGGTCTTCAGACAGAGCTCCTAATGACTGTGTAGGAAGGTGTAATAAAGTAACAGTGCCAGCAAAAAATAACCATCAGCCACTTGAAACACAAAGGGTGTAACAGCACTTGTAAGAGTAGGGAAGGGCTATGCTTGCTCGCTTCTGCAAAAAAAAAAAAAAAAAAATCACACTTTTCTCCATATTTCATCCCCACAGTGATGTCATATAATAATGATCTCATTGAACAGATGGAACAGAATTCAATCAGGATTCAGAAAATTCATCACTAGGATCCATTGTGTCTTACAGCAATACTAGCAGGCATTGTAACAGGTATAAGAATGTAAATGAGGGAGCCTGCAATGGTTGTTAGTGTAAAATGATTCAGATATTTGCATAATGTTTGCACATATTAGTGCATTTTAAAAATTAAGTATTTTTTAATACTTCCCTATTTTGCCACTAGTATTGTTTACTACATCATGTCAAATGTCAGAGCAGAGGGAATGTATTTCTAGGCATTGCCACTACAGACGTAATTTAGAACTGATGATGTGGAGTCTGCCTGCTGCCATTTTTTTAATTTAAAAAACATTTTTTAAAAAAATCTTGTTTTCCTAGGTGTAAGAGCATAAAACTATTTGGAAAATATTTTTACAGAGAAAAGAGATATATGAGAGAGAAACAGATTGATAAGAGAAGCCTGCTAACAGTCAATATGATCCTGAATTTAAACTAGAAACCAAATACTTGATGAGGACACTTAAAATATGGTAAAAATACTGCTTACATTTATTGTGTAACAAAAAAGTAATGTAATCTATGTATTTCTAAGAAACAAGAAACACTGTCCATTTTAATCACTGGTTTTTTGTACTCTTTAAAGCGTAACTGGGGAGGACACCCTTTGAACATCACAGATGGGTGAACTTGCCAGGAGTTAAATTTTTAATTTCAGCACAGCTACAGTGTATTTATGTGCTTAAAAGGCTCTACATATGTAATTTCTTAATATTCCATGAAGGGTGCTTTTCCTTTTTCTGTATTTCTGATGACCTGCGGAATTGCTAAGAGCAGCACAAAGCCATGCTAAGGCTTTAAAAGAAGAAAATGATGCTTATCTGTTAGCTCCAAACTCCCACATTATTCAGAGAGATCTACCCTTGTCACATATAGGAGCAGCAAGGATGATGATGATTCAAAGGCTGCTGAAATACAGCTCTTGAACTCAGCCTCACAGCTATTATCCCCAAACTCCTGAAAAACTCTTGGCTACGAGGGGAGAAGGACTGCATACCAGTGTGAGCTGCTCCATCCCTGCCTCATCACCCATCACCTCTCCTGTTCAATCCCAGTTGCTGCATTTCCTGCAGTGAACCAGGTGCACTGATGTGTGATCATTGGGTAAAGGTAAGGATCTTTTCTGATCGAAGACACCACATATACAACCTCATACCTACCAGCAGATAAACATCACACGGATTCTGAAGCTCTGCCTCTGTAGGCTTTGCCTGACAGTGAACTACCACTAATTCTATTTGTTACTAAAAACTAAAAAAAAAAACAACCAGGCTCTTTATTAAAGTTTAAATAATAAACATAGAACCATTCATTCCTGACTTCTCTAAAACTCCAGAATTAAACTTGTAGTATGCATTCAAGAGTCTGAGGAAGAAAAGATTCCATCACTTAATGCCCAAATATTACCATATGTGCTGTTTATTTTGTCAATGTTGTGATTCACACACCATTGTCTGAATTTCAGTGTGAGAGCAGAAACTGGAGCTGCTGCACTCACTGGGGAAGCATAAAAATGGACGAATGGACAAGTAATCAGCAAAGCTCATGAGCAGTCAGTTGCAGATTGTTAACATCGCTTCTATTTCCATGAGTATGATACTACATTTAATTTCCCTAGGTCAAATCTGGCAAGGCTGTTTTATCACCACTATAGCCAGGAGGGGAACGTTTAATATTGATGCCACTCTAGGAAAGGAAAACCACTTTAGCAACCCCATTCTTACTTTTGCTATGTACCTCAAATCAAACACAATACCTGGCAAGTTCCCCTTCCCTATCCAGGGCTCTGTTTCCACTACACACCAGACACTTGCTTTACCAAGGTACATGCAAAACACCCAAGTCCCTTGAAATCTCACCTTGAAATCATCAGGAATGAGGAGTTTTGATGTCCTTAAGAAATTCAAGATATATCTGAACATCTGCCCATCTCTGTCGATGAAATAATGCTGTTTGAGACTGTCGAGGACAATGGGCTCTGTGCCATCGAAAAGCCGGCCAATTCTGGAGAGGAAACAAGAGACAAGGAGCACAGTCAGACCAAGCTCAGCTCCAGAGCTGCTCAAATGGCCCAGCACTACAAAACTCTGCCATGCAAACTTCACTGAAGCAGCTCTGTGGCTTTGTTTCATTAGAAAAGGGCTGTTTTCAAACCACTGTGTAAGCCACATATTTTCTAGCATGGCCTCATTAAGTTCCAAGCAGCACAGCTGGGGAGGTGGAAGGGAAGCAGCAGGCCAGCAGCCTCTCCCACCCACCTCACTGCCCCAGTCTTTATCTCATAAGATGACAACTCCCCAGTTATTTTGGATACCTCTTTTGATAGTCCCCTTCACCACAATCCATCCCCTCTAGATGCTCCAATGCCCTGGACTGACTTATTCCAGGGGACTGCATAGGGAACTTGATTTAGTTTGGAAACTGTATCCAAGGAATAGTTTGGTTTGGTTCTTTGCTTGGTTTTCACTCGTTTTTTAAGCCCAGGTCAATTTTGGCTACCATTTACTGTGACCAACACTAGGGCAGGCACAGTTGAGGTGAGGGGCAGCACATTGTGGTAATATAAAGATAGGGGTACAGAGTTGATAACATTTCAATGTGAGGCAATTCTTTAATGCAAAAGTTAAGTGCTTGTGGCAGGTGTCAATCAGAACACTGAAATAATACCGAAAAAATGTCTCAGCTTTTAGACACCACCCACTGACCACCAGAACCATGCAGCCACCTAGAGAGCCTTTGCTTGGCAACAGGTCTTGCAACATCAACCACTGGGTGCACATACATTTCTGGATGTGGGTCTCCCAAACCAGCTTTAGTTAGAGCAATGGGAAGGGCTGGAAATGCCAAACAAAACCCTCAGAGTAACATCAAATAAATGTTTTGTTTCTGCACTGGGGCATTTGCAAATCACTCCTGAGTCACTGGTGGTTTCCCAATGAAATGAGCAGGAGTGACTGGCAGGTCTGATGTTGTGTGCCTGTTCATATGTCTGTATGTGCCATGTGGAAGTACTTTTTGACAACAAACAGTCAACATGGCACACTATTTTTGTTTTGTTTTAAAAGCAGTGAATAAACAACAAACCCTCAATTAAAAAAAAAAATTAAAAAATAAAAAAAAATTTAGAAAGCCACCAAATACTCAGAGGTGACCAGCCCTCCTGGCTGCACGAAGCACCCCAGGCTGAGAGATGCTCCATCCACTGTCCAGCAGAAGGGGATGTCCAGAAGGCATTCAAGAGGTAAAAGAGGCTCCCAAAGAGGGGGAGGTAGCAGGGCTTGCAGCAGGGTCCCAGGGAATTGCAGAGGGGCAAGGCTCCAGGTCACCATACACTGTGTTGCATCAACAGCCAAATATCCTCTCTTTGAAAATGGCGCAGTATTCCAAATTGAGTTTGGAATGATGTCTGTGCCTGGAGCAGGTATATATATAAGTTGTGAACAGAATACATATCTCATCTATAGTTTCTCACCAGCTGGGAGGAGACCAGGAAAAAAATAAAACTCCATTAACCCCAGCTGGCCATTTACAATTCTGTAATAAATGCCTGAATCAATTTAAGTTGAATGAAAACTGTAACATATAAGGAATTAAATATATTTTGCATCATGAGCAGGTACAGAACACTTTTTTTCAAAGCCATCCCTTGAACTATTCAAGCTTTTTTCCTCAAAGACTTGTTACTGCCTGCCCTGCTGCTCAAAATTTAAGCTGCGACAGCCCATAGAACTCAGGCTCCTGTTCACTTGGTGAATGAGCTACATTTTACGTCTAATATGGAAGTACTCAGCATTTAGAATTAATTTTCCCTTACACTCAAGCATGTCATCTTCAAATTTATCACGGAATTCACACACAAAACATGTATTTGGCCAAGTCAGTCATTACTGAAATGTATAATTGTAATTGGTTTCTGCAGCATTTTCCTAGTTCTAAATTACTTATATAATTACATATTTTAAACCTCTAGGCTTTTTGTCTCCATTTTATTAATTGTTTAGAGAAGAGCAAGATAGTATCAGAGGATGGAGCCTTCTAACAAAACCATAATGCTGAGGAAAGTGTTCAGCCACTGGGAGTGCTACCTGGGACCTGAATAGCTTTGGGAATGGGCTGGAAGCATTAACAGAAAGCACTCCTTAGTGCTCTGCTGCTCTGCAGCAGCAAAATCCCAGGAACTGCAAAGTCCATACTCCCTCCCGACTCCCCTCCCAGGATCACTCTGCATTACACAACTGCACTTTCACATATTAATATAGCATTGGAAGGGAAAACCCCCAGCAGAGAGACTTCTGTAAAGAAAATTAAAACCTTTTTCCTTTTCAGATGGAAAAATGTAGATTCCAGCTTCCTTCATATGTCCTTCAGGGAAAATCTTGGGATACTGTGGGATCCAAATCTGGTGTTATGGTCCTGCTCCTAATCTGCATTTGCTACACACATCAGGAGAGGAGACTGGGCTATGCCAGGATCCGGGGAACAACCAGCATCCTCACCTTCCAGCCTCATCAGGAACTCTCGGGTTCCTGGGGGCACAGTGGGAAGCACTCCTTCATGCCTCACTTGTCACCTCCTCTATACAATACAATTTGATAACCATCCTCCCTGCCACCCATAGCTCTGCTGGCACTCCTGCTTGGTCTCACACTGGGATTACACATTCTTAAGTGACACCAGTTTGCTGGCACAAGAAGGGTCTTTAATAAGGTAAGTCATTACAATACTTTACTTACAATAAGCTAAGTCATAATTTCACTTCCCAAGAAAACCTGAAAGATGTTTTTTCCCATCTCCTTGACAATGTTGGCCGATGATTGGCAAAGACACCTTTCTTTTTTAAATGAGAAATGCGTAACAGCTAAATGGAGTTTCGAGACAGGAAAGCACTTTGAAGGAGGCTTGCAAAATAAGATGATAATTATATGCAGAATTAGCCAAATATCAAGGGTAAAGGATAAGAAACTGTAGTCCATTTACAAGAAAATGTGCTTCTGAAATATTTAATTAAAACTAACAGGCTGGAATTTTCCATATATCAGGAAAATTAATGTCCCATGGGTTGAAAGTGTGACCTCCAATGGGTAATAATTAATGTCTGTGGCTTTAAGTATCATATTCCACTGTCAGAAATCGAATGCTTCAAGGGTTGAAAATATAACCAGTGGAAAACCCTGTTTCCATCAGAGAATTTGATTTTACATAAAGGACACAAACTAGGTATAGACGAGCCCTTGTTTACTGGGGAAAAAACAACGAAATGGAAAAGATTATTGTTTTAATTCCATAAAATACTACAGGGATGGATCTTTCTTACCACAGATCAGCACTCCCATAACAGCATTTCTATACCAAAAAGCTAGCACAGGAAGATGACATTGCTTGCAGGATTTCTCAAATTCTTCAGAAAAAAGTCCTGCTTGTCGAGTATAAAAATATACTGTCTGCAGCAAAACTGTATACATAGTGTGTTTATAGCCTTGCTCTCTCATTCTATAAATATTTAAATATATTATTATTATACACATAAAGAGAAAAGACTTCACTTTAGCATATTCTGCCTCAGCTGGAAATGTGGGAAAGCAGCAATAATTAGGAACAAGATGGCCAGTACTAATTAAACAAGTCAACTATTGCAAAACTCTCTTAATGCCAAGAAAAATGACAGTGTTCTGCAGATTGTTTTAATGGCTTCACTGGACAGAGCTAAAATTCTTCCTTTCTGTAATCAAAAGGATACATGGAACATGGAAAAGCTGCAAGCCTTGATGTTTGCAAACATGCAGAATATTACATCACTTTCAAACTAAGGTAGAAATAAATATTTTTCTTCTCTGAGAAAATACAGGTTTCTTATAATTGAATATATTCAGTATATCATTTCTCATATTAACGTCTTTATCAGAGAACAATACAAACTCCAAACTAACTGAAAATCTTTTGCAATAAATGACTTTCAACAGTTCCGAGCTGTCAGAGCTCCCTCTCCCCATGTCTTTCACAGAACAACAAAAAGGGAGGAAAACTGGTGAGAAGTCCTTTTCTTAACCCATCAGAGGGGGATGTGCAGCAGGAGGAGCATCAGTGATGCCCTGGAACCTGCAATCCACACTAATTGCAAGATTTCTGCCTGGATTTCACCAGGGCAGGTATTCAGCAGCTAGTAAAGAGCAAAATACTCAAGAAAACGCATCTCTCTCCCTCCAATAACGAATCACATGACAAAGTAAATGTAATTTCTTTGAAATCTTACTCATCTGGTCGGAGCCACTGCAGCAAAGGGATTAGGAGTTTGGTCCTTAGAAGTTAAGTGCAAGTTTTATTATCACATCATTATATTTATGTGGCTAATGAGAATGCTTATTTAACACTCTGGAGTGTGTGGAGACTAAGCTGGGACGGGTTTTACTTTTTTTTTTCCTCTGCAACTTTTTAGTCCGAGCTGTCCTTATTAATTTCTTTTCATTTTCTTTTACTGAGTGCTCAAAGGCAATTTGCATAAAAGTCCATTATAAATTAGATCTGTTTAATGGTATGCTCATCTCATGGGTATTTAATTTTACTTCCTCGTATGTCTAAATTATATAATTTTGCACTGTCCCCTAGCAGCTAGTATAGTTGAAGAGGTATCCATGCCAGTGAGAAATGTTATCCTACCCAAGTGGAGAATGATGAGGCTTCTATTCTTTTCATTTCAGAGAACCACTTTGACAGTATCAACCTGCTTTTCTTTTTTGAATAACTCATATCATTTGGATCCATAGAGACTGAATATATAGCAACCTTTATAACTCTGCATAACAAAAGTTGGCTCATAAACATAACAGAATACATTTGCAATTTTCAGGAACATATATTATGAAAACCGCATTTTAACCAAATACCCTGTTGTAATCTCTTGCTCTCTGTGCTATTATAATTTGCTCTTATCTTTTTCTTCTTACATTTAATTTAAGGTTTCACGTCCATGAGTCTCAGGAATTCCTTGGCACATACAGTTCCTACATTATGAGAAGATGCATGAATACAAATAATTATAAAGCAAAGGTAACAGGGGAAACATGTATTAAAACCTAACAGCTCATTAAATCTTCTATAGAAAAAGTATTTATATAGGAGCCAAAATGACAGAGAAGAAGAATGTACAGGAAGAGGTATTAAAACATCAGTTCTTAGAAGATTTTAAAATAAAAGTTACATGGCATTTGAAAGAACAGATAAATGCGAAACACTGAGTAAAAGGATGTCAAACCTTTGTGGAAATATTTGCTAAAGATTAAGGAACTGAATCATTTACATGGAGAAGATTTCAAACATCGTAAGATTGTTCCTTCAGCATGACAGTAAAAGAAAAGGTAGGGGAAAGCTCAGAGGGCTCATCAAGCATTTAGAAGAAAGCGAGATAGACAAAAAGTGGTGAATAATCTTAAAGACCGAGCAAAGAATGTGAGGAGCAGATGGGAAGGATCTGAAATGATGAGTGACATGGTATCATCAGGGAATGCACTAGAGACAAAAAAAAAAAACTAAGAAAAAAGAGAGAAACATGAGATTTGCTCCAACCTGCCTGATCAGAGCCAGCATCAGGAGCAGAGATGAAAGCCAATCAGACATATTACAAAATTAACTAATAGTCATTGGATCTAATCCAGATGGACAAACTGACACATTAACTGGAAAAGTATAAATTGCACAACATGGTGTAGGTCATGTTGCAGGAATGCTACTGACACGAGAGCAAACTACGTCTCTCTACGCCACAGATGAGCGTGGAGAATGAGAGATGTGTCCAAATGACAGCAGAACAAACGTGGATACACAGGTCGCAGGGAGCACAGAAGGTGAATTTAAAAATGGATGGCCAAGACTCCACAAGTCAGTAGAAGCACCCAAACTTGTGTTTGCCCAAAAAGGAAGTTTTTCAAAAAGAAAATAAAACCTGTATTTTCCCTGCTAAAGAGGTGACCTAGCTACTTAGGAGTTTCACACCAGAACTAATGATTACACCATGAGATAGAGCTAATACAGCAACTCCTTGGGTGTACAGAACATACTGGTTGACAGTCAGTCACCTTGGTGGGCGTAGGGTGCCTGAATGTTCAACAGAAGCCAGTCCAAAGGCTAGCTTCTCTGGCTGTAGTCTCTGTCCAAAGGCTGGCTGTAGTCTCTGTCACAGCCTTCTCTTGGGATGTCCAAACCCTCATTCCCAAACTCAGGACCATCATCTACCCAGACACAACTGGCACTTGTAGAAATGCTGACATTCCAGAAAGGAATAAATAGTTGAGATGGGATGTTGAGAGCTGTTGACTCATGACCAGAGAACATTTTATGCAGGTAGATGGAAACCATCTCCCACATTGCAAGATGGCAACAAAGGGTGAGGCCAGCAGAGCACTGCCTCAGACCGTGGATGGGCCAGGGAGTTTCTGTTTACCATATTCCTTCTCTCTCTGCTTTGGTGTATCAGGGAGATGAAGACTGATAAGAGGAACAGGGCTGAAACCCTAATCTGCATTTTTTCACACAAGGCTGGGCAGGTAAGTGTTTTAAAAGCAATTTCAATACTGTGTCAGCCACTCCTGAATCTTCAGGCTGCATTACAGGCTTCAGATGTGCCTGAGAGGGGTCTATCCTCTGTTCACCAGTGGTTCTCCCATCCCAAAGCAGGCTCTTTACCTCACAGACCCCATCACTTTTCAGAAAATGAGGTTCCTCCGTCTGACAGACACTGAAGTCACTGACACTTCCCAAGACATGTATGGGCCATTCATTTAAAAGCTGGACTGGATGATCCTTGCAGATCCCTTCCAACTCAGAATATTCTGTGACTGAATATATCCTTGATCCTCTCCGTTTTGCTTGTCTTCAGATGCCAAACACACCTTCAAGCCCTTTTGCTGCTATACAGATATGGTAGCAAAAAACCAGAAAACTTCAGCCTTTCAATCCCCAAATAGATGTTTCTTCAGCCAAAACACTGTCTACAAATCAGTGCTACAGCCTCTCTCTTCCTCTAGGACTTTGAGACACTTCTGAGACCAGCCAGCACCCTGAGTGACCCACCTGCCAAGTCATGGAGACTCAGAGCAGGGCAGGAGGCTGCAGATACCTGCCACCATCCCTCTCATCACAAGGTGTTTGTGAGGACATCAGGCAAGAAGGAACTGTACACATGGACTTCCCTGCCCACCCACGGGTCCAGAGCCACAGCTTGACCACCAGGATTTTAGTCTTTTTTTAAAATGCCATCTCTACTCTTTCTTTTCAGGCTTGTGCATGCACTGGATATACTGAAGAACAGTCTACAAGCCTTTAAGCCCCACACCTCCTACAGTGTTTGCTATCTTGCAAATAAGTCCTTAAAAACTTTCTAGTTTTCCAGAGCATATCAAAACCACTTTTCCTAAAATCACTTAAACCAATGAAATGTTAAATCAATTATTCATGCAAATACTTTTGCCATCTCTGTTTTTTGTAACCAAGTTTTCTTGGCAATGATAACATTTCACAGAAAAATTAACAAATACTCTCTTTGCTTGCCAAGATGATTTTACTAAGCTTGAATCCGATTTCATTGAGGTATGTTATTTGTTTTATCTTGAGGGAAGCTGCCTATTAAGTTAGTAGCAACCGTGTCCTTTTGCTTATGATATGGTTATTACAGAGCTATCAGGAGTACCTTTAAGTTATTAGGGTGCAATGGCAAATTAAGTACTTTGCGTCATAATTAGCTAATAACTTTTGAATTATATTTTAATCATGTTTAAGATGGTCAGGTTGGCTGTGAGTACAGATAATGGAGGATAGGAGCAGAACAGGAGTGTTTATCATTCAATACCAAAAGCCAGAAAGTAGGTAAACTGGTGGATGCACAACATCCCAAAGGAATATATAATCTATATATTCAGAACACTAAACTCCTTCACAGGCAGCAATGTGAAAAAGTGGAGCTTGTGTCTTAGGATCACGTTTAAGTAAAAAGCAAAAATATATCAGTTTCAACTCAGCCTATTTTGAGCTTTTCAACTTTTTTTTTTTTAATAAAAAGACTGTTAACAATACCCATCTTCAAATCCCTGTTGATAAACCTGTTCATGCAGATTCCACAAAGAGAGGACACTGTTAATGCAGCTTGGAAAAAACTACCAGAGCCATTTCCCTTTCAAAACTCATGATGTTCAAGAAAAACCAAACAACCAACAAAAAAACCTTCTCAGAATAGGGGAAATCCTTTGATGTATTCCTTTGTACATCAAGTTTTCCCCTCAGCTTTCATGAATTTCATTCAAACCACTGTTAGTTCTCAGTATTTCCTCCATATCCTTGAGAAGACTCAGCATCAAAATTCCACATACAAATCACTGGAAATCAGGAAACACTCTGAGATTCTCCATGAAAATTCTGCCTTAGAAAAGCAGCAGCAAAATAAGTTCTACATCCAAATCCAAAAGCACATACATGCTTTGTAGAAGCTCTAAGGTGTTGCTAATTCTGCCCCTTTCCAGGATGCTACTTTGAGAACCTGACATTCCACTGCACATGCCTGGGACCTCTTTCCTTATATATGACAAACATGGCAATGGAACCATAAGGAATTAAGCTTTCCAAGATCTTCACAACTTTGACTACTTAGCCAGCAATCACATCTATGTTGTTTTGTTAACTGCTGCCTTCTCTAAGAGAAAGGACAGCGTGTTTCCATAGACAGGACAAGAACACACTTGCCTTTCCCTTTGCAAGAGTTGCACAAGTCCCTCCTGCATTTCAGCCCATAAAAGCAGGAGACTGCACAATTAACCTCTGTGTGCTCTGTGAGAGATTCTACAGGAACTGCTTCTTGAGAGAAGGAGAAAGAGGCCACTACTGCATTAAAGCCTAAGTAAAAGCTTCCAATTAATGAATAAAATTCAGAGAGACAAGGTGCTCCTAAAACTTTTAGATGTTAACTATGTCTGTGCCAGAGTCCCCAGAAAACACCACCCTCCAGAGACCAGAATGGAGTATTCCCAAATACCCTCCCTCTTCTGCTTTCAATAAATACCCATGAAAGTCACATACAACTTTGTAACATCCTTCTTAAGTGCAGTTCACAAAGAGGACAACAATTTGCTGCTGTTAGCTTGTGCTGCAGAAGCCTGTAAAACACATTACCAGGTCTCAACCTAGCTGAACTTAGGCTTGGACTGTCAGAAGACGAAATTATCAGGGAAGGTGGAAAAGATGTTCAGTCTGCTTTTTAAAATCCCTACACAAATAGACAAAGGAGAAAAAAGTACACTTACAAAGAACACTATTAAGGTAGTCAAAACAAGCTTCACAAGTGAAGATATGTCAGATATTAGAGATGCAACTGCAAGCCACGTTTGCAAACCTCCCCCTGTGTGAAAGATTTTCGACTATGTCTTTAATCATCCATTCTTTACTCACAGCACCCTGAACTTGGCACCTAAGCCAGAGATAAGCCAGGCTTGAACAGCAGGCTGCTGCCCACAGGACCCCTGCTCAATCCACTGGAGCTCTAATGGATGAGGAAGGGACTGCAGGAAAGGAAAATGGGTAAGGTAGACAGATGGGGGCTGACCTTGAAAAATGAACTCTGTCCAAGTGTGCCAGATTTCCTCTGTGATGCTAAGCACACCTGCCTTAATTTTTTTAGCTTCTTTGAGTGAAGCAAGAAGGTATCAGACTAAGGAATATTGTAAAAAAAAACATGCAAGAATGACTCTTCAAAACAGGACTCAAATAATACGCAGAAAATACAGCCCAAGGGACACAAGTTGAACTGAGGAGGAACAGGAGGTGCTGATGACATGTTTAGTAAATAAGCAACACATCTCTCTGCACTGAGGCAGGCAAAAGTATTTGAGATAGTATTATTATACATATACAATGAAAACCACAAAGGTCATCCTGACTGCCCAAATAATGTTCTTTTCCTATAAAGCTTATTTAATTGCAATGAGAGAAGCTGCAAGGCCTGCTACCCAACAGCACATTTATTATACTTCAAGTATTAGTGTTCTCCCTTACTTACTTAGCCCACCTGCCCAGAGATTCCTCTACCTAGACTGAAAGCAGTACTTTCAGACTAATATCCTAGATTACAAATTCTTCTAGAAGGGCAATCCATATAGTATGAAAGCATACACAACAGAGGCAAGGAAGAGGTGGGTGTTATGGGCACAGAATTTAGGATGAGAAACACAGGACTGTACACTGCTCTTTCCTGGTTAACTCACATACAGTACAATGGCATTGGTGTGATTCCTATGTGGACACACACAAGTGTCTGTCTATGTAGAGAAACGTGTTTATACTCGTAGAACTCATTCCCATACATTTACATGTTTAATTGCTTCCATGCTAGAGGTTGAAATGATTTATGCACTTCAGTAACTAGAAAAATCACACCATTAACCAAATCAGTTCATACAAAACCTGTGTGCTAATCAGTTAAGAGGACAGGAAAGTCCACCTAAAATATCTTAGACAGTGGCTCTGAGCAATAAATAATGCTTATTGCACAGGTTAGAAACGCCAAAGCCACACCTGAACATTTCGCTGGTGGTGGGGTGATAAAAAAACACGCAGATAACATTATTTCCATTGACAAACTTCACATATACAAAACAGTGGCTTTATTGTTTATTAAATTAGAGGCTGCCATGGTGTAATTATCCCTGCAGCCATACCAAACCCAACAGCAGGTCAGATGCAATCCTGTGGAGGAGGTAGAGAGAGGAGAAAGGAACAGAACTGAGGCACAGCACAGAAGCAATACAGCCTCATAAACTAGTGATGCAAGGAATAATTAATCCATGGATGTGAAAACAGATGCCATAACTGTAGAAAGCAAAATCTGTGAAAATACCACATGACAAAAGTAAACGTTACAACATGGTTCCTTTAATAAACAACATCTAGGATGTGATTCAGCTGCCTGTTGCCACTTGAGACACTATAGGGCATCCCAAAGTGCTGGGTGATGGCACAGGGATGCTAATGCAGGCTTGTGCCCTGCTGGAGCAGCCACAAAGTCTGAGCAGGAACTGTGCATAGGCATTAGCTTCCCATGCCAAGGTGAGTGGATCCCACTCAGAAAAATGACCAGAAACGAACTGTACCAAATTCATAATATTAAACAAAATCTAACATTCTTCCTAGACATTCATTTCAATTTTTAAAATGTCAAGCTCTATTAAATAAAAAATTAAAAATTTATATGATATAAAATTCAGAGCAAAAGTTTGTGGTGCTCCTAAAGTGTATAGGAATTTGTAATATTTTTCATTTAAGAGGTCTTCTACCCAGCAGCTCAGGTCACTCTCACACAGAGGAGCTGACTGGTCCTAGCTTCCTCCTGAGCTACAGCTTCACTAGAGGAAATACAGGAGAGTAACATCCAAAGTCATATTACATGCAAAGTGTGTCAGGAGCCCCGCTTCCTAAATGCAGGCACTCAGCCTCAAATATTCTAGCAGGGTGTTGAAGTGAGCTGACCCTAGAATCAAGCCACAGCCCATGGACAGACTCCCATGGATCCACACGGGGCTGGATCTCATTCCATGCACATCCTGTGCACCACTGCAGCAGTGACTGTGCACCCCAAAGATTGCAACAGCCCTGTCAAATAGCAACTAATAAATGCTGACTGCAGGCAGGCAGGTGGGAAATGGTCTGTCAAGAAACACTCACACAAGCATAACTCCATCAGTCTGGAGGATTTACAACAGAGAGGATATATGTTTTACATCCACTGTGATCCTCCTGGTGGAAACCAGCACAACCCAACAGTGAAAATCTTCCTGGTGGTTCCAGGCTGCTCATAAACAAGAAGATGCCTATTAAGCTGAGTACTGCTTTTAAACTAGTAGAAATACGCTGCTGATGAAGCAGACTAGTGCTTCAGTTTGTAGGTTTTCATTATTTCATTCATTTAAATGCAAAGCTTTTATCTAAAAAGAGAAAAATATAACTACATTTGGAAACAATAAAAGGGAAAAAAATCCCATCATTTCCTAAAGGTCTCTCCATACTGCATCTGCCCTTTTCCCCAGATGCTGGTAAAACCACACAACCCTCATACCAATAAATTAAGTTGCAGCTTGCACTAAAACTGAAAAACACACCTGATCAAGAATCAGCACATATGCCAAAAGACTATGATTCCCTTAACAACAACAAGAAAAAAAAGCTAAGATTTTACTGAGAAAAATATTGAATTTCAAACCTACAATTTTTTAGAACAATGCGAGTTCTGGTACAGGCATTTTTGGGGACAGAAAACTGTTTCAAAAAGTTCTCCTCCTCTCTGTGTAAAATAAAACACATTACAACCACCTTGCATTATTCCCTCCACTTGTGTACTTAGTTAATACCAATGCTTTTTGCTCTATATGTGAATGTAATAAAATTTTAATTTAGCAGAAATCCAGGTGTCTTGGTAGATTTCTGATTTTTTTTTCTTTCTTTCATCACCCCAAGGCATAGATATAAATTGTTTTATGCTATCTTTACAGGAGATCTACGGAACCACGTTATCGAAAGGTGCAGAAGACTGAAAATAGTTTAGGGTAATCAAGACCTGCACTGTTTCATCAAAGCCCCATCTCTCCAGAAGCTACTGGTGTTGCAACAAACAGTTTGGGGCTATAGTTTGATTTTGATTATTTTCCATTACCTTTCTAAAAACCTCCTCTTTTCATGGCAGGCAGAAGCCAATTAGCATCACGAAAGGAAGAAGTCTGGAGAAAGATAATGTGTTAAAATGACCAACTTTGACTAGGAAGTCAGCCTACCAAATTATATATTGTTAACCACCCTATGCACAAGAGTCTGTATTTATTTGTCTTAACCTCACAGTCCTGCGATGGGAACTGATAGTGCAGCTCTTGGCCCCTCACTTTTGCACAGCTTTTCTTCTTCAGTGTGTACCACAAATAATGACAAGAGGCCAAGTGGACCTGGGCTGTCCAGTTGTCTGCTGCTGAGCACCATGATAGGTTTTAAAAGGAGGGAGAAGGTATCTGAGGTCAGACTGGGCTCTGTTATATCACCACTGATACTGCAGCAGTGCAGTCAACAAGAGCAGCAAGACCACAGGTCTCGCTTGCAGCCTTACTGAGCTCAGCAGCTGTGCCCACTCCATCCCTGAATCCTGCAGCCCACCCAGAGCTCCAGCCACAGTGGGTGCAGGCACATAATCCATCTTTGCTGCCTCTAATTGCCACCAACCACTATCTGTGTGCTTTGATGTTAGAAGACCTCCGGCAGAGATCTGCCCCAGGGATTTACACTGCAGTAAAGAACCAGTCTGCCATATTCACACTGGTAACAAAGGCAGCAGCAGCTTTGCAGGGGTCCGTGAGAAGTGTTCACTAAAACTGAGCCTCACAACAGATGACAAAAGGAAGGGGTATTTCTCCACTGTGCTTCAAGGATCTTCAAGGATCTCCACTGTGATCTTTGAGGAAAATCCTCTGCTGAACAAATACTGAGGGGCACAGAAACAGCCAGCCTATGACTGTGGACAGCAGCTCAGGCTACTTTGCAGGATCAAAGTCAGACAAAGCATATTTGCTCCTCAGAGTCTGTGAACACAGGCAAAATTAAATTGCACATCTAATTTTGGGAGCCCATCACTAGCTTATTATTTATTATAAACAGACACTCAGATGAGACAAAGAAGGAGCTTCACCTCAACTCTGAAGCAGGGAAAGCTGACAGGAACACATTCTTGCTGGCTGAAGCACATGGAGTTACTTCTGAGCAGGGGCATCAGCTCCCTCCACACTACTTGCCCTACCACTGCCAGTATTTTGTTACTAGGGCAGAATAATATTAGGATAGCAGTGAGGGAAATAAACTCTCTTTTATGATGGTTGTGCATTTAGTCAGCAATGTGCTACAACAAACTTGACCTTTATCAGGACTAGATTTCACTGACTACTTTTTTGGGACTTCACCCCATTTATTTTGTTCTGTCTACAGCCTCTGCAATATCCAGCTGATAAAGCTTTGCAGTGGAAGCACACTGCAAAGAAACATATTCTGGCATGCAAGGTCAAGGGACAGAGCCCTTTCTGTGGTCCTTCACAGTAACAGAAAGGGCTTTTGGAAGAAATGCTCCCAGAAGAGCTGCAGATGAGCTGCCCCAATGTGAAACAGCCTGGCACAACCCCACAGAGCTTCTGCAGGCTCAGGTTCAGGTTTGCAGAACAACATGACTCATTTTTCTTCTCTGAATAAGAACTGCACTGCCAACTTTACATTTCTTACATGGTACCAAACCCGTTATATGTTCTTCATCACTCCCAGGGCCATTCATGTTTATCATGTTTCGGGGTTTCATTAATAAACAAAAGGAAGAAGGGCTTATGCCTCTGATAGAATTACTTTGCATTTTAATAGGAAATAATAAATTGACCAATGTGGAAGCTAAACACAATTGAAAGTTGCAGCCATACCAGCTATTTCTATTTTCAAACCACTGCTTTATGCCTTGTAATGACAGCAGACAGCAGTGACTTCCAATAGCATCTTTTTCATCCTTCATTTTGTTGAGCCTACCCAGGAGAGAAGGATGAAACATACCTGATTAGGGCTTTTATTTCTACTTCCCAAGAGGGGAATTAAATGCTCACCTAGAATCAGACCTCTGTGGTCTGGAGAGCAGCATCCATTCAGTTTTGGAGAGCTACACCATTAATCCAAAGTGGAAGTGGGAAAGTGCAATTGCAGCTCTGCTGATGAGTTTATCAAGGTTAGCTACTAAGCAAGGGAAGGCCAGTATGAGAGGCATGGCCCAAGGCCCAGCTTTATGAGACAGCAATATTAGAAACTGGGAAAATGAGAATGCCTGATGAAAAGTGGAGCCTCCAAATACACTTTAGCTACAGAAAAGCAGCAGTTTTTCTCCTTTCCCTTTCCCATAAGGTCTTCCAAAGGGGAAAAAAGCAGGCAGGTTTCCTACCTGCCACTGTTTTGCCAGCATGTATCTCCCTAGAATAACATTTGCCACCACTTTCCTACTCATGCACCTCCTTTGCACCACAATAATGGACACTGGACTTTTCTCTGTGGCAGCACGATGGAGCCAGTGTGGTTCCCTACGGCATTACTGCAGCAGAGCTGGAAGCTGCCGTGAGCAGGGGTATCAAACACCCTCCTCATCAGGTTTTGAAAGGCCAGAGGGAAGATTATCACTCAGGGGAGCTTATACACAGGAGAAGCTAGTAAAGCAAAATTAAACCTTAATATTCTGCAAAGGATAAGGACATTGTTTTTGAAAATGTTAGCAAGGCACGAGAAAAACATATTTAAAAGTCAGCCATTGGCACATCAGGAGTCAATTGTGCTGGGCAGCAAAATATTCAGAAAAAATATAAGATGAATATAAATGTAGCCTACATGTTTGAAAAGTACACATTAACAGCTTTTCACATGCTTTATGGCAACTTCAGTCCTGTGCAGCTGTAGCCACAGCACTTGGAGAAAAAGCAAAACATCTCATTGTTTCAAACAAACATGAGCAGTTTCATGTGACAAGCTCCAAGTATAAAATGAAAATATTCCTAAAACTCCCACATTATACCGCTAGTAAACTAGAATTTCATAGCAAAAGTGAATAAACAAAAGCTTTTGAGGCTGGAGAAATTACCATCATGGTGTTATCTAATCTCTCCCCAGAAGTCAAGAATTATGACTAAACCCTTCCAACGTAGATATAGCCTGAAATTCTATGTCAGAAGTATGTCCAATTGCATTTGGCAATCCTTAGCCAAGAGAGAGGCTGACTATAATTGGATGAATATTTGAAGTGCTTCATTATTCATGTAGGAAGGCTAGGTAAAAAGTGTTTTGTAGTCCCAAGACACTGGAGGGTGTGTGTTATTGGGTAATAACCAATTAGGAATGTTGACAGCACTCTGCCTTTGGGATCACCCTGGCCAACAAAGCACCTGGGTGTATGTTGTTGTGCAAAGGCACACACCCGCTGCCTACTGCTCAGTTTATTTAAGCTAGGCTTTCACCAAAGGAAATGGAGGACACCCCAAAGGATGTGTGTTTGACAGCTCAGTTACATTCAGAAATAGTGCTTCTTCGTTGTTCTGTCTTCCAAAAATACACCTTTCTTCAATAGTATTTCGGAATTGTTGATGCTACTGGTTATTGAAAACAAATTCCAGGTCTTCTGTTTTATTGCTTATAATCTACCAAAAAAGCAACATTCTTATTACTTCCAGTAAGGAAACACTGATGGCAAAAGATCAGCTCTTCTACCCCTGTAATCTGGTAAAAAACTCCACCATGCCATTGTAAATACTTCAAACCCAGAACAACAGGAATCTATGATTTTCCTTTCATGCTAGTCTAAGAAAAACATATGAATCATTAGTACAGGCATGCAAAAGATTTTTAAAACTCCAGCATTTAAAAACTAACAATCCTGACACTTGCTCACAAGAACCAGAAATTCAACATCAATTCAAGTAATGATAGAGCAATTCAACCCTATCACTACCTCCCACAAGGGTAGAATGCATTGATGGTACAAACACTGATTTTTATTTGCTCCTTTATTTTCTTTATCATTGTGATGAAAAAAAAAACAACCTGCAAATTCACATTCTCATTGAAAGCAAAGAAATTACTGTACAAGCTGCCCAACAGGACTTTCGTACCACAAAAGAGACATTCAAAACTTTTCCTGAAAGATTTGCTTGTTTCAAACATGCAAAATTCAATATGTTATAAGGAGGAACATATCAGTTTTTCTGCAGCTCTCATTTTCTGGCTTGTATCATATTTAGCCTGTCCTGTGGCACTGAGAGTACTGCAGCATTTTCTCTGAAATCCCCCGAATGCCCCCCCACCCTCTCCCCCATATATCACCAGGACGATGATGTTTTGATGAAGCATCAAGCACGGGCCCTCGAGATAATGGATTCAATGGGATACACTTAAAAGATCATTTTTCTCTTTTGTATTGACTGCTTGCACTGCTCTAAGACAGGAAGGGCTTTCATTTTTTATGTAAGCTGCAAGACCCCGAGGGTCCTCTAAACTGTTTAAGAGGGATCAATTTTCAGATGGGTAGAAGGGGCCCAGCAGACCGTCACGGTTTGGAGCTCCTTCTTCCCCTCGCATCACCGGCAAGTTCGGGCAAACCTAAAACCAGCTCCCAGCTGAGCCACGCTCTGGCACGGCAGCGCTTCCCACTGCTTGGGATCTGTGGTTAGCACTCGAGCAGAACTATAATTTATAGTATGCACGGAACAAAATAGGAAAAAAAGTTTCACAGAAGCAAAATAATCACGGGCTGACGGAGATAACAGCAAGAGAGCTGCTAAGCCAAGCAGTGCTTGGCGCTGGCATAGCAGCAGGAAACCATTACCCCATGACACTGGTTTAATGCAGCGACATTGTTGCAATTACATCCAGGCAACCTAACAAAACAAATTCATTGTACGGCACAAAATATTTCCAATTCAACATTGCAACATTTATTTTTAAATTACAGAACAAAGAACAACTTTTGGGGTGTGGAAGGACGTAATCCATCATTTGCTCTGAAGTGACACAATTATGGCAAATGCTGTATATTATAACTTTCTACGCCACACTAAGCAACTACAAGCAATTTCTTAGGCAAGGAATGCAAAGGGTTTGGGTGTGGTTCTGTGAGATACTGCTTATCCCTCCATCTCCCTCTGTGTCAGCAGGGAGCCAAAGGCAAGCCACATGTTGCTGCACTGGGACTTCAATCACTCCTGTTTTACATATGTCACACAGCTTGTGACAGTCTTTAAGCTGCAACTCATCTCACATGGAAAGAGTTTTTACCATCCAGATATAGCCTGAGCGAGAACATAAATACAATTTTTAATTAAAAGAAATGGGATGTTAATAGGTCACTTAAAGAACAATTATGTCTACCATTTGATTGACAGGCTTCGCACATTTTTATCATGAAAACCCCATTGCGGTCTAGGAGGTAGAATTTATCTTTACAAGTTGCTGAACTGCTGAAGCATATCCCATTTCATTTAACACTGCTTTACCCAGCTATCTCATCTTCTGAACAAGACCCTTGCATCTTTCTATTACTCTCCCCCTTTACTTCTTTTAATTCTTTGCAAAAGGAAGTTTTTGATTCACGGAAACTGAATTGCTAGTGTCGCTCTCCTTCACCAAATGCCTGTTCTGCAAAATGCAGCAGTGTGAAGAAATAGGAAAGATAGGTCTTCAGTAATTAGCTTGGGTACCAGACGTGGCACAGCTGAGTTTGCTGGAAGCAGGAAAAACGAGTCCAGGTGGAGCGTCGCGCTATATTGCTTTGAGCACCTGAGCTACCCAAGTGTCTACACACACGGTGCTGCACAGTGGAAGGACTGGATAGGAAAGTGACTGTAAGCCCATTGCCTTCCTAAAGGCATGTCCCTACAAAGCAATCCACAAGTAGCAGCTAAAAGCTCAGCTTAAATGCTTTCAAATGGTTGCAGAAGCCCGTTGGTTCTCTGAAGCAGGCAGAAAGTGCCTTGAAAGTGCCTAGAAAAGTGCCCACATGAGCTGCACAGACAACTGTGCTGGAAGAGTCCTACAGACTCGGGCTAATGAACACATCAGGGCTAGAAAAAATTTATTTGATTACTGATTTAAAGACTCAATGAAAGAGATCAGTGTGAATGAGTCTCAGAGCATCCCCGAACTGATGTCACTAAGAGCAAAAGCATCATCTGAGTTATCTATAAAATATGCTGACTGCTTACCTACTCTAAGACGGCTCACTATTAACAAGAGCCAGAAAACCATACATGTGTGGGGGGAAAAGAACAAGCAAGCAAGCAATGTGCTTTGATCTGGTCAGGTAAAGATCACTTGTGACCTCTGTGAGCTCTGACTCCTTCCAAGAGAGATAGAAAAGTGTATATTAAAAAGAAATGAAGACAAAGCAATGAGGGACTCGTTGACAGAAGTAGGGTCAATGCTCAGAGCAGAACAGTGACAGAAAAAAGATACTGAAAGGCAAGAGTCAAAGAGACATCAACATCTTGCATGGTGTAGACAAAGGCAAAAAAAAAAGGTTAAGAATAGAAAATAAAAGGAGAATAAAACCTGCCAGAGGACACTTATCTGGTTATGATATTTGAATAAACTACAGAGCAGTTAAGTTAGAGGAAAAGTTCACGTAACAGGAACTGGTGACATTCCCTTGGCCAACACAGCATTTGTGCCTTATTTGCATTAAAATGACTGCAGATAACCATTGAGTCCTGAGCAGTTTTCACCATTTCCTATGCAACCTCTGCAAACACATCCCCAAATGGCAAGCATACTTGTATCCATGAAACCCAGCCAGAAGGTTGATCATCACCAGAAAGAAGTAAGCCAGAAGTTGGAATCTATATCCTAAAGCTTCAAACACACCCAAGAGGTGGCCGGGTGTTGACGGCAAAACTGGAAGCCAAATGTTTGCTTCTGCAATTATGTATGCACTAGATGCCAATTTGCTTAGCAACTGCATTGCAATTTATGAAAGACCAATGAAGTACAAACAGTTTATGTGGGAGCAGAATGAGAACCTTGTGCTAACATACTCCTTGCCATCAGGAACCTCTAAGTACAGCAAAAGGCAAAACAAACCACTGAACCTCATGACTATGGCTCAAACCTGAGCTCTATCAGAAGTGACCAATAAGCAGAATACTTCAGTGCCACCTCAGTTTCTAATGGGATTTTTCTTATTAGGTCAGCGAGACCCAGAGACTCACAATACTGTTTTATCTTCCCAGGTATTGGTCAGGCAGAGTGAGAAATACTGCTTGGGTGCCTTCAGTCTAGCTTATGAAACCACACTATTGGGCAGAAATATACAAAAAATTTTAAGGTTCCCATCCACAAATTTCCATCCACCGAGGATTCCAAGCAGCCTTTGCAATCAAATGATTTCTTAAAGCACAGACCCTTAAACTAGTTATTGACAGCCTCTGCTGGACTTAGAGGTTGATCCAACCCTACAAACCCACATGAGCCAACTGGCATAGGAATCTCTACACTGATGATATGGCTGTGGATTTTCTTCTTATCCCTCAAGAAAAATGATTGTTACTTCTGAGGATTACCAGCCTCAGAAATAAGCAGCTGAAGCCTTTAGCTTTCTAACTCTTGAATGTAAACACTTATTCCTCTGAATATATTTCCTTATACACTGTCTTAGCCAGGCAGACAGAGACAAGTATGGCATGAACCCCTGTAGCATCATCTGCACATCTACTTCCTCTGCCTCTGCATATGTGTGTGCAAAGAGCTCTTCAACAATCCACCATCCTGATTTTACTGCCATTTGAAGCATTTGAGTGCAAAAGCATTGAACAAGTACAGGAGCCTGCTTTTTACTCTCCAAGTAAATACACATAAGCTTACTTTTACTGACATTGAGAACAGGAAGACAGACATCAATTTTGTGGCCCCTTTCAGTGATGACTCACCACCAGTTACTGACCACATGATGTGAGAACCTGCTAATCTGATGGTGCTATTTCTTTCACCAGTCACCAGCCACAAACAACAGCAGCAACTTGCTGACCTTGCAAGTTAAACATATTACAGGACTACAATTTGAAAAATATTTACTTCTACTGAGGCAACAGTGATGACTGACCTGTGGTGATCATTAATTGAGGGAAAATGAGGTCAATATCTACCCTAAATTCAATATACATACCTAGAGCTACAATTAATCTTGGTTCAGCCAGGACCAGAAAATACCCCTCTGAGCTCTTTATTGACAGATGTGTGTTGCAAGAGAGCTCTCTTTAAAATATCAGTTCTGGAGATTCTCTTAATTTCTTTAAATAGGCATAAAGTATAGTATCATTCATAGTTCTGTTTCTATTTTCTTTCTAAGTCTGTATATGTGGTTACCCTAACCAACACAACTGTACTGCCTGGCTTTGTTGAGTCTGGTCCTCATGAATCAACAGTTAATTTTTGAATTTTTTAAATACATGTTATTGATGATAACCACATCATCAACCTCTATCTCAGTTACTGGATCTATAAATATTTATGCTTAGAGATAGCAATCTTTTACACTTTCAATCATCATCCCAAAGCACTCTACAAATTGCTTTTTTGTTAACCTTGGTAGGAAGCAAGCGAAGCTCAAAGTTAAATCAGTTATCTTGGGTCACAGAGCAGGTCAGTGAGAGTCAGTGTATTTCCCTACCCCAAGCCCTCACTTTTCCTTGCCACAAGACCATGCAGCTATCAAATGATGAAATATAAAAGGTGAATAACGAGATGAGTAAGACAGGATAGATAACAAAGATTGAACTGACCCTCTGCCAACTTCTTCTGCCTATTTCCCTCCTACCGGGAATGTTAGGAAACCTTAGAAAGCTGTGATCTGGACCATTCATGCTAATACAGCAGATAAAGCTGGTTACAGCAATACTGAAAACTTTCACAGAAGCTTGCTCTTGATGTTGCTATTCTAGAAAGATACAGATAGAGATGTACCTCTCAGGAAGATAAATCCAAATAAGGAGAGTGGAAATAAAGATGCAGTAACACCCAATCTCTCAGTATTTCCTTAAAAAACCCAAATAACCAAAAGCTCGTTAGTTAAAAAATTTTGTATTTCTTCAGGTTTAGCATAACTTAGAGCAGTTTGAGAGGTACTTTCCAAGGTGAGTAGGAAAGTTGTGACAGGGCTGCTCTCATGGAGGTGCAACAGAGGGAGGCCTATGCAAAGTGCAGACCACCCTCACTTCAGCAGGTTTTCTACCAAGACAGAAGTCTCCAGCATGGGGCTGCAATTTGCTGGAGTTTGAGCTAAGGGCCATGTCAGTTTGTTTTGGACCTGGGGACTGATAACGGGAACTGCCAGAGCTCTGAAATAAGCAAGCAGTGCTGCCTGATTCACAGCATGTCCTTGGAAGTCTACCTACACAACTTGTGAAGGATAAGTCTTTCTTGCAAACTGTCAAAAAAGGCCAAGGACAGTCTGGGCATTCTCTTAAGTAATTCTGTGCTTCTTGATGCAAAAGAAACCCTTACCGATTAAAAAAAAAAAAAAAAAATTAAAAAAAAATGACAGTGTCCTAACTGGATCCAAGTGTGTGAAATTTAATTTCCCCGAGGGCTGAGAGTGAAGATTGGGTAAGAAAACTGGGACACGAATGGATTGGTTCATATGAAAACCTGAAATAGCCCTGGGCAGAAATTTGGAAGGATTGTGAAATACTGTATAAGAAGAATCCATCTTCATATGCAGGGAGTAACTCAAGATGGGAGATGTAGCAACACAAACAGATACTCCAAAAGGTTCTACAAAGTTATATATAAGGCTTAAAGTGAATTTTTCCCATTCTGTGGTGGGAATACAGGATGTGGCAATCCAATGCCATGGTGTTATGCAAATATTTAACCAGATGACTTGGACAGAACTAATTAAAAGTTCAGATGCTTTGAACATACGAGATAGACAACACTGCTGATATTGCTGATATCAGACAGTTGATGCTTGTATGATCAAAGTTAAACATCCTTCCATTTAGCTTCTATATTCAGTTGAGGTTGCCTTAGCCTGGTACACAATAACTTTTGGTAGATGCCACGCAGACAGCATTAAGGCTGAGAGATGTAGGAATGCTGACTCCAAGCAAAGGGTTTGATCCTACTGCAAGATGATAAGGCACTGGAAGGAGAGCAGGTTGCTTGGGTTAAAGTATCAGAGCTAACCAGCCAGTGCTCCCTCTCCTCACAATCATAAATCCTAACACCTCAACCTGTTCTCCTCAGACTTTCTGGTGACCACGGGGAACAATGGCACTCCATGCATGTGCCTAAGCTCTCAGGGGAGAGGATCTTTAGCAGACCCTCATCTTGGATCCACCTTTCCTGGAATATTTTTTTTTCCTGGGCAGTGGAAAGAAAACAATTAAAAAAAAATCTTTATTTGCAAAAACCAAGCAATTTAAAAAAATGTTGCACACCCAAGTCTTTAACAGATGGCTCTCTGCTGCCAGATACCAACCTGAAGATCTGGTAACTTCAAGTAAACCAAAGGCTGTACAATCTGTGCAGGAGTGAATGCACCAAGGTCTACAGTCTTGGTGGAGAGAGCTACATAGAAGGACACCTGCTCCCTCCTCAGATTTCAAAAGAAAATTGCTATTTATTTCAGCAGAGAGACCTTACATTAGGTCTTCTGGATGGATAGGCTGATTCAAACTGCCTCTTCCTGAATTTGCCTAAATCTGGCAAATTGTGTTATTGAGCTTCATGAGACCATGTTTGAGGCGTGCTCTCACTGGTTTCTTGGAAGAACCTGAAGCCTGTTGATGAACTAAAGTATTCATAGGAGATTTTCCTTGTAGAAACAATAGGCTCCCTCTAGTCTGGCTCATAACTGGGCTCTTGGAAATTATATGTGACTAGATTTTAAAGTTAATTTTGAGGGCTTTTTAAAGCATTATTTTAGCTTCAGAATTTATAATTCTAGGATTACTCAATTCAAACCATCTATTAGATAAGCTACTTGTCTGTCGGATTGCTTCACTGAGTCAGCTTTTGCCCAAAACACAGATTGATTCTGATTCTTTGGCTTCTTCAAGCACAAGAGCATTTGAGAAAAACCCACAATGGTCTTTCCAAAGCAAAGGGCAGGGATCCAGCACCAGTAGCAAGACACTTTTACAGTCACACCGAGGTTTCTTTGGAGGAATGAATAGATATCTGTCAGTAGGCATTTTACATGTCAAGGCACAAACCAGGTTGGGGAATCTACCTTCAAGCTACAAGTCTTTACCTGATATAATTTAAGGAACTCTTCTTTAAAGTACTCTTTCCAATTCGTACTCTACTGTCCAAGAAGAAGAAAACAGCGAGGTACAAGATGAGATGCTCTTGACCCCAAAAGGGGAAGGAAAACTACACTTGCTCCAAAGCAGAGGCTGCTCTATCAGAATAGGTCTCCCTCACACCAGCAAGTCAGATTGACTCCAGAGCTGCTGGTTTGAATATCACCCTTTCAATCTCACAAAGAAAGATGACTCTGGTACCTGGCCCATAGATGAAAGGTTCATTTTAGGCTTCTGGCCCTTAGACTACATGTAATATGAGTCAGAAACCTAATGACTTTCGTGTCTCAACCTGTTACATGCTGGAGCCTGCAACCGATGCCTTGACTCATCCCTGGAGCACTGCTCTTTCAGGCAAGATAATCAAGACCTTATTTTTCATAGACAATACTTCATATAACAGTAAGTCTCAGGAGGTTTCAACTGGCCCAAAAATATCTATGAGACCTTCCTTAGTTTTGATATCATTCACACATGTGATATTGGCAGAAAACAACATGTAAGCAATGTTGACAAAAACCTTGTGCTAAAGTTGAGTAACAAAGTTAGAGTCTATCTAGATATAAACTGACCAGGTCAGGCTCCAAGAAATAATTTGTATTAATGTCCAAATATTACTGGATAACTTTTACCTAGCACTCACTCTATATAAATATGTATAGATATATATATATACACACACATATATACATCCCAACCCTCCACTGGAAAAAAGCCTGATGGCAAAATCTCAGACAAAACCCAAACAACTATATCATGATTACTGGCATACTGCTTCATGCCATTGTCTTGACATTCAAACGAGTTTAATAATTGCTCTTTTGAAGCTCCTAATGTTAAAAAAACCTCTCAAGCTCTGGAAGTGGCTGGGAATTCCAGGTTCTAACTGCTATGCTGGAAATATTCACTCATCAAGAGGTTCAAAAGACACTGTCAGAACTGAAACACAAACACATGTCAGAACGACTTGAAACAGAATGACTATAACTCAGAGTTTGGGTTTTCCTTAAATTGTTTGAAGAGCTTTTAAAATGTTTAATTTATTCAACTGGCTTTGATACTACAAGCATAGCTTTCACTTTCAAGTGCTACAATGGCTCAATTGAGCACAGAATACATTAAGCTTAAATTCACTACCACCATACACATTTTTGAATGACATTTTCATGTTTCTTCACTTGAAGTAATATACTCTCTCTGCGAATTTGACATGAAAACAGAACCAGCAGCCTCTCACTCTGCATACACAAGTGTCAGACACCATCACTACTCCAACTACCAAAAAACCCACTAAGTAATCACAACTACTAGTAGCTGAACACAAGCAGCTTCTGAAAAGAACCCCAAAAGAACAGATTTGGTTTTTGAAGAACAGTTCAAAATTTTCCCAGACGTGACTTCAATCTCTGCTGGCAGACCAGGCTTTGGCATGGCTTCTTTTGCTCCCCTCTGCCAGGCCTTCCCTGAGGAGGCTGTCATAAGGAAGGCCATGTGCCTCGCTGTGTGTCCAGCTCTCTTCCTGCAGCCCTATCAGGAGCACTGCTTCAGTCCACCCTACACTGTGAGCTGGTGATGCAGAGTGCAGCATCAAGTGGAACCCAGGCTTTGAACGAAGTCACATGCCATGAAGTGTGCTTTGTGCCCTTTGAAAAGCCAAGCCAGAGCCGTGGGATCAAGAAATTGAAAATCTCTCCCCTCAGACTGGAGAGAACACAATGGGAACACTGCCTTCCCTCTGGAGCAGGATTGGGCATTGAAAGGCAAGGTACAGATTTATACAGTGGACACAATGAATTCCTGCTGTCTCATAACCAACCCTTAGAGTTACAGTACCACTCCACTGCTTGTCTGCCAGCACCACCAGGTAATGCCCACACACACTGCTAAATGCACATTTGGTTTCTTAGAGATGTACTCTTGTTTTATCTACTCTACAGGCACCGTTTGCTCACACATGCAGCAGTTTTCTGGCTGCTTAACACCAGTGAGCTACCAGAGTCACAAATACTTCGTTCAAAAGTTATGTGAGAGTTAAGAGCCTAATTATTTGAAAAGTTCTAAGATTCTATAAAAAGCATTCAGTTAATACTGTCCTATAGTTTGTTTCATTCAACCTTGCCTTTGCCACAAGTGACACAACCGAGATGGTGTGTTGACAGTACAAGAGAGTGGTTACTGTTCCAAAAGAAACAAAACAAATACCCCAACACCCCCACATTTGAGCTTAAATGCAGTATCACTACAGTTTTTGAATGTAACAAACCACAGCATGGGTGCCCTGATATAAACCCAGGATCCTAGGTAGTAGAAAGTAAGTCCTCTTTTCTATCAGCTTTGTTTTCGTACACACACATCAGGATTTGCAGAAGTGCCATTTGTCAGAAACACAGTGGAGCAGGGAAAGAAAAGTAAGTCTCTAACTGTCTACTAACAAAGAAACCTAATTTAATTTTGAAACAAAAGGAGCTAAATTCATCATTTCGAGACAGCCCCAGGACGTCCAAGCACGAAAAGGAAGAAAAGGAGTTTGCCAAAGACATGCAGAAGAAGCTTTTTAAAGTTACCTGGAATCGGGGTATTTTGTAAGCGTGGCCAAGCTGCTGGTATACATGTGCCCACCCACATCAATGTGAACTGGTGCGTTGGATTTTGTGAGCTGTGCTGGAGTGGGGATGCCTTGATTGTTCAATGGAGATGCAGGGGATCTAGTGATCAGAGGTCTTGACATATTGGGCCGACTGTCCTGTGAAAAGATAGACCTGGGTTAATGATCTCCTTGAAAACCTCACAGAAACCCCCAGTCTTGAATCAGTAGGACTGTCTCAATGTCTCAGATTATGACTTTTATCTTAGTAAAGCACAGACAAATATTCGGCAGCTTTTAAATTGAATCCAGCTCCAAGACTTTGAAATGGCTACATTTTAAACAAGTGGGGCAAAACGCACTAATAAAATCCACAAAGAAGAAATCACGTTCAATAAAACAAGTTTTTCCTGAACGCTACTCGCGACAGTAACTCCATACCAACAAAAAGGGTCATTCTCATTTTTAAGAGTTGATGAAAGCACTGAGAGAAAGAGATACAGACAAAAAGGCTGAGAACAATATTTTCCTTAATTAAGACGACCCCAGGTAGACTTTCTGTTCCTTCCCAAGCCCTCCGTCACTGCCGCACCACCAGAACAGAAATACAAACCCTCAACTCCTCCATCCTGCACTCTCTTCTCTGGAACTCCCAATTCACATAGCACAGGAACAGAAGCAGAAACACCTGGACTAGTCAACTGCTCATGGACTGCAGACCACTGGACATCGACAGCCTTTGAGAAAGACATTTTCCATTTAAAAGTTATGCGTTTGGCGACAGCTGCCCCCGCGTGCGGCGCACAGGCTGCAGGTGCTGCGTGGCTTCCCGGGGCCGGCGAGCCGCGGGCGCGGAGCGGGAGCCGATGCTCTGCGGGTAAAACCAACTTTTGGCCACGGAGGGAGCAGCGGCACCAGCACGGAGGGAGCAGCGGCTGCGGGCGCGGAGCGGGAGCCGATGCTCGGCGGTAAAACCAAGTTTTAGTCACGGAGGGAGCAGCGGCCGCCTGCGCGCTGCGGGTGGGGCAGGGCAGGGCAGGGCGGTGAGCTGGAGCCAGGAAGGCAGGCGGCAGGCAAAGTTGGGGATTAAAATAGAAATGCATCCGAGAGCGGTTTGGAGACAACCCCGCTTTCGACTGAAGGACAGCTCCACGCGGGGTGGAATCTTATAGGGATGCCCTGAGAACTAAAAGCCCTTGCAAATGACTGAGTTTTACATTTGAAAGGTAAGCAAAGCAGCGAGAAGTCAGATACACTTCATCACAAAACTCCCTTTGTTCTTTCGACACTGTCTTTCGGCTCCACAAAGTAATGGGTTCCTTGTAAACATCTCAGAACCGGGCAGCAAAACCTCAGCAAAGCGGAGGGCGGCGGAGAGAGAGTTACGGGGCATTCGGACCAGCAAAGTCCTCCTCCACCGCCAAAAACATCATTTCTCCCTTTTTCATGGCTCTAAAAAGACTCAAACCATAAAGGCAACGTGAGCCAGGTAATCGTCTGGCTGAAATGATTTACAGGCCAACGTTGCACAATAAATCCGAGTAATATGTAACAAAAGGCATCTATAAACCACAAGGTACTTAACTAATTTTCTTTCATACACAAAAGCAAGCTTTGGTCTAATACCGATAAAAAACTAAGGGAATGAAGAAAAATATCTAGTTTAGATGCTGGGTGGGGGGGGGGGAGGGTTGGGTTTCTTCTCTTTCTTTATAAGCAGAAGTTAATATAAATCTGCAGAAATACCAGGCTTAATCACTACAATTGCTGGAGGAGGTGCCTGCAGCGCAAAGAAGACAAGTCCAGACAAAATAAGGTACACACGCTATGCAAAACTAATGTCTGCTACAAATGCTATGTGGTACAACCACCACCCAAGATGCTACTGATCTGCAGAGCGGTATTTAGTAAAATAATGAAGAAAAAATTAAAAACAACTACAAAGGTGAAAATAAGAAGTCAAGGACTGACACAAAGTGGGGGTGGGGGGAGCATGTGCTGGACGATTAGCAAGAGGAAAGCAGCAAGTCTGAGAAACCCATTTCAGTACTTAAAAGCAGACAAACAGTTTGGCAAAAATAATGATAAAATTATCAATGAAAGTTGAGACCAAAAAATTCTGTAACTTGTATGAGACCAGCATATCCCTTCACAGGGTCCTCTGTGGCAGAAAAAAACCCATTGCTCTCTTGCAATTTAGCACAGTGCAGCACCACCTAGTCTGTCATAGTTTTTCAATTGGACACATTCTTCTGTATACCCTGCCTGGGGCTGCTCGAGAGAAAATGAACAGATTTGCAGGGTTAATATTGTAGTTAGGCTGGAACCTCATTCAGTGTAGCTGTGATAGCACTGGCTACACAAAACAGCAGAAGAATGTGCAGTATAAACACCACTGCCAGGATGGGAGATAGGTTGGAGGACTGTGGGCATTTTAAAAACATAAGAAAAGGGAACCAGTTTCCAAACCCAAGTCATAACCAAGCTGCCGTTTACACAGTTTACCTACTAAAACTCTCAAGAAATAAAAATGCTTTATAGTAAAACCTTTTGCTCTTTTATTTCACCCTCCTCCTTTTCAACATTTTCTCTTCAAGTTACCTGTGTTTATTGTGTCTCATGAAACAAAGTCCTTCTTAATGGCTGATATTAAGCACAATAATGCTAACCTTGCTCCAGTCCTAGCCCACAAAGCACATGTCCCTGCATAAAAACAGTTTTGTACTATTTTGGAGACACTTTGAAATTAGGCAATTGTATTTCTACTGCAGTTTCCTCAGAGAAACTAAAGCAGAAATGGGATTCAGAGAAGCAGGTACTTTAAAAAAATCTCTCTTTTTTTATGTGGCACAACTCAATAGCACTATCAGAGCACAAAATATCACCATCCAATGGGCACAGCATTTAACAGATCAGAGGTATATAATTGCATTTTTTAAATAACTGTATTGTTCAGCCATAGAAAGGATAACACAGGGGCAAACAGTATCCGAAGAAATACATGGCTTGCATTGATTATTGCAAATGTGGAAGTGAACAGGCTTTGGTAAAAAGTAGTTAAAACAAGGCACTGCTGGTAAGCTAAGCTTCTACCACCTAATGTGATTACAGCTACAATTCCTTAGCAAGAATTACAGGTGGAGAGAAGAGAGTCAGAGAAACTAAACTCAACGGGCTCCAGCAAGCCATCTGACAACAAAAAGAATCAAAAAGCTCTTCAGAAGCCTTTCTTGGTGTCAGGCAACACATGAACCTTGTCATGTCAGGTGAGACATGAACCCAGGAACGGGTTCAGAGCTCAGCCACGGTTGTTCCCACACAGAAGATCACAGAGGTTGCTGTCTGCCTTGGGAACTGCACCAGCTCTGTTCATGAGTGATACACAAAGCATGGCCACCACCTGCACTGGCTGGATGGGCAGCGACCCTCCTGACCTGTCAACAGCCTGACCCTTCATAGCTTTCCTTCTCAATTTTTAAATTTTTTTTTATTTATCCTACAAAAAATTAGGTAAGAGCAGAAAATGCAGTTTTATAACAGTTCCATGAACCAAAATATTTCAAATATCCTGTAAAGCACTTATCATTGTTAATATCCAGATGATTCTCCCTCTGTCCAACAATTTTTCATAAAAATTAGTTCCCACTTTCACTCAGAATGAATGTATGACTGAAACTGTGTAATCAAAAGTGCCAAAATCTGTGTGCTATGCAGGCTAAAGGCATTTAGGTTGTCTAAAACTTTTCAGTTTTGGTTCAGCATACAAAAGCACTGCTCTTAGAGCAGTCTGGGGCACCTCCACTTCCTTGCTGATATTTGAAGGAGTCTTTCCACAAGAAGCAGCTCACAGGCACAGGTCTTTAGAGTATATTTGAAACTGCTTCACATTTTCTGCTCTAGGCAAGCCCTCCTCTAGGCCCAACAAAAGCAAAAGCAGCCCTGCTTTAACTACTCTGCCTAGGATTTACAAAAACACGTATAATTTATTAGCCTTCCTAACAAAGGGGGCCAAGGATCATGGAGAAGAGCTCACAAATCCTTTTTCCTCTCCTGACTTCTCTTCTATACCATCTTCTCCCCAACTCTACTCAAAAACATTGTTAAAGAATAAGCCTTTAAACCTGGGTTGAAAAAAAACACAGTAGCTGCAGGGCTGAGATGTGCACTCATGCAACTTGTCTACCACGACAATAACATAGGAACCATGTCAATATTCTGGTAGCAAGTGGAAGGAATAGGAGATATCTGAAGAACATGAGTCATTACAATGTGCCAAGTGTACAAAAATCAAAGAGATGGGAGGCTTACTCCACCCCTCAAAATATTAGCACTGGTGTCCTAAGTGGTGGTATTCACACTCTGTGGTCTTGAGTAAAGTAATCCTGGTTCCCTTCTTAAGACAGAAACCTTGACAAAAACCATGCCACTACAAGATAACCCAAGCTCAGGCACAGAAGGACCAATATTCAAGTACAAACCGTCTGCTTGACTCACTGGACTGTGAAGATCATTTCAGTTTGCAGGTCAAGACACTGCTGGCTGGAATTATTTTAGCCAATGTCTTCCCTGTAAGCCAGCCCAGCTCAAGCAGAAGTGTATATGCTTCTCAGTAGCATATACACTCCCTGTCAAAGCCCCAGCAATTATTACTGCTGAGAAACTCAAGTTTACACATTCTGAACTCCCTTGGATTTTTTGGAGGGAAGTGAGGGCAAGCTTGTCTAATCTGTTCTAGACATTAGAACGAATAATCATGCAGTAGTTTATTCTAAAGTACCAAATCAGTCTGTGTTCATTGTCCTTTTTTCACAACACAGAGACATGAGACAGATGCTTCTCCTCACAAAAGCTTGGTGCCCAGGAACAACTAGAAACAGCAGTTAACACATCCATATCAGCCACCTCCAGCAGAAGAGTCTGAACACATATTTCCCACTGTATGGGGAATGAATACAAACAGCTAACAAACTTCAGAAGCTGGCATCAAATCCCCTTTCCTCCAATACAGAGCAGAAATCACTCAAGTGTCAGGGATATCTGTATGCCTGCACTCTGAAACAAACAGCAGGCTGATGCTCTGGGGTGCTTGTGGGATGGGGTAAAGTACAGCTCAAGAACCCCATCCAAACCAGGAACATTAGGACTGCTCTTCAATTTGGCTCCTGCACAAGTGTCCCCATTTTGAAGATGCACTTTTTCAAAACAAACATTTCATTAAAGATTAAAAAAATAATCATGATCATGTCTCACCACAATGCTTTAACAAGTACCCCCCCACTTTTTTGAATTCAGCAAAAAGAGTTGCCACAACAAAGAGACTGGAGAAAGCATTTATTCAACATAAACAATATCAGTATAGTACAAACAGCACTTCAGGAAGGTGTAGCAAGCAGGCAGAGATACAAAGCTATATGTCCAAGAAGTCCAGGAGCTTATCCTGCTAGAAAGGGAAAATCCCACCCTGGGTACCTCTATGGGCTGGTGATGTCCTCACACCAAATTCTCTGGCTGTGGCTCTGGTACTCAGTATCCACAGATGACACCAAACTGTGCTGGTCCCTCAGACAGAGCCCTGCAAGGTGGTCAAAGATGACCATGTGCACCACACAGAGCATGCAAATTGCATTTTGATCTCAAGGTGTGCATGCCATCATGGTGCTTTCCCTTCACCTTCATTCTGAAGAGCCCAGAAGCACAAAGAAATTGCTCAGATCTTTGTCAAAAAGTCTTTACATGTAAGCACATCCATCCTTTTCTTCTGCTTCTTCACCCTGACACCAATGGTCGGTAGCTCCCTGAGGACATGGTTGGGCTTTACTGCTGCCACTGGGTCTGCAAAACAAAGAAACAGCCCATTGTTTTCCCCAGCAAAAATATGCCAATTGCACTGTCATGTTTTGCCTTTCATCAATATAATCCAACTGCCCTTTCTCTCACAGCTGCAAGGTTTAGGATTGCTGACTCTGAACATTAGGAATTATGTTTATAAGGCAAAACTCCAGAACAATTGTGTTTGAGCGTCACACGAGAAATGGGCCCAAAACACAATCAGCTGCAATTCAATGCCACAGTAAGCTAAGACACCAGGTCCTCTGAGACTCAAGAGTAGTACTAGATTTATTATTCTAAATCTCTAAAGCTTCATTTAAAATCCTGAATGTCTGTCAACATATGACAGAAAGTAAAATTATCCTATGCAAGACTGTCAAATACAATGGAGAGCTTGAGAAGCAGGAAGGTTTTCTGGATTTGCTGAGCCACCAAACTGCAGAAGATCTACTATGCCAAGCAGCTGCTCACTCCTCACACTGCAAGTGCCATGCTTGGGGCACTCAGTATTATTTGCAGAAATACATGCAGCAATGCATTTTAGAAAGGTGGGTGTCACAAGGCCACCTGAGAGAGGGGACAGAGATACCCAGAAGGGTCCCTCATAGCCAGGGTGTAGGGTACAGTTCATCATGAAACAGAAACCCTGGCTGAAACTCTTTCCCGAAGGTGTCAGGAACAGCATTAGGCTGTCCTCTCTGTATCCTGAAATAGTCCAAATGCAGATCAAGCCTACAAAGGTGACAAACACACCTCTGGTCACACCAGAGTGGCTACAGCAGTGGTGACTGGAGCACTTACCTGATGGGACAGTTTTAACTGGCACATTCTCCTTGTCCCAGCGTCACTGGCCCTGCAGTGGAGCGCTGATCTGGCCCCTCAACAGGGGGGTCCCTTGCAGCACATCCCAAATGCTGCCTGCTTACAGCCTTCTCCTCCTTGAGATGCTGGCACTGCTGAGTATGTACACATGCTAAGTGCTGCAAGTGCTGGAGAGATGTGCTGGCATTTCCTTGGTAAAATGAGCCTTGCTGGGATTTCAGAGCAGCCCAGGACCTAGAATAAATGACACAGGTGCAAAGAACCAAATGCAAGCCAAGGGGCTGAAGGAAGCGAGGTATTTGTTTGTGCTGGGTGGAGAAAGCTGCCTACCTGGAGACACAGGACAGTTAAAAACCACCCTTGGACAAGAGCTTGGAGGCACCTTGATAATTCCAGAGCCCAGGAGCCAAGTCTGTAGCACACAACTAGCTTGAGCAGAACAGCTCTAACCACACTTTCATCAGAAACTTGTGACTAAGTGCTTAAGAAAAATCTTTAAATGTAGAAAAAGAATTCATGGATAATGGCAGAAGTCAAATGAGGGCCTGTGCTTACACCAGTACAGCAGTAAAGGTGAGTCCAAAAACCTGGCAAAGTTTACAGAGATGGGATGTATCTTCTCAAGTGCTTATAAAATTTCTCTGAAAACTTCCCTAGGCCTCGAAACTGCAGACAAAAGGCTAATACCTCCCTCAAAATATTTTATAAGTTTGCACTCTTTATGGAAGATTAACTCAGCCCCTTGCTTGTCTGGGTGAGTAGTGCTGAGGTCAGCCCAAATGTTGTCATTTATTACATCCCATTTCTTCCATGGGTCAAGCACAACCCTTCTGCTGGAGGTGGCTGATGCGCACACTTTGCTGTGCTTGGGCAAGCAAGTGGCAAACACGGCCAGCACAGAATCTGACTGAAGCCCCTAACACAAGCAGGATCTTTGGAATACATCCAACTCACTGTATTATAAAACAAACAATCCAAATTTGGGGTCCAGCCCAGATTCACTACCCCCAAACACTTTGGCTTTCAAGATGGAAGGAGAACTTGGACAGCCTTTAGAGTTGCCGATTCGATTCTCACTCAGCAAAAGGCTCCATTTAATTTACAAGCAAAACCGGATTTGAAAGCTGCTCCCAATTAGTGCACAGCACATCACTGCCCACCTGACACTGTAATCACAGGGTGTTCACCCCAGGATGCAGCAGGCAAAAACAGCCCTTAACCATGCTGGAGGACACAGTGTTCAGATGCAGGAGGATATTGGACCAAAAATAACAGATTTGCCATGACACTGCTAAGGATGTCCTATGACAGGGGCAGACTGGACAGCTGGCATTTCAGACCACTTGCTCCACCAAGGGCTTGTCTGTTCTGCACTAGCATCTACTCAAATTAGCAATGAAACCGAGTTCAGAGTGACCAAAGAAAAGTGTAACTCCCCAGCCTGAGCTGGACATGACCAGTTCAAAATATTCCATGAGGTACATAATGCAGTGCTTCAGTCACCTTCACTCAAACTTCTTTATTCTCACTTGCAAGAGGGGACAAGTATCCCGTCAGATACTGCAGAAACAAGCCAGTAAGTACGAAGTGATCCCTTGGTCTGAGCAAGGAACGACTTCAGTCATTATGGACACTTAAAAAAAAAAAAAAAGGAGGAAACGCTATTAAAAGATGAGCAGTCCCTGGGAAAGGCTTGCAGGTCTGAAGAGCCTTTAGCAGCCTGGCAGCCCCGCCCACAACTCCACAGCTTGATACAAAAGTCTTTGCTTCTGCTGCCCTGAGGACAGTTTCATTTACTTTCCTTTAAACCTGGAAAATAGGTCGCTTTTCTTCTAGTACCTCTATCAAACTCAGGTAGCAGAGATAACGTGAATTTATTTTTACTTCATAGGAAAGCAAGTACACACAAAGGGAGTTTCACCTTTTGCAAAGGGCAGAGATGACACTATTTCCCCACCATACAAAGCTTCACTCATTCCAGTGAAGCATCAATCCAAATATCTTGGACCACTTCATCCCTACTGCAAGAGGTTTGGCATGCCAGCTACTTTGCAGATAGCACACCTAAATACTCTGGGGCTCCATTCAGAGTCTACAGCTTCTCCCTGAAAGAGGCAGCTCAGTCTGCTCTCCCCAGACCCAGGGAACAGCCCAGCACAAAGCAGTCAACAGCTCCCACTGCCTCTGTGAGGGATGCAGCATCTGCCAGCTCATCTCCTGCACCAGGGAAGGAAGGAATGTGACAGCCACCTTCACCACATGTACATGGGGTTTGGATCAGGAACAGCTAAAGGAAGGAACTCTGAATACTCGAATCCATCTTTCCACTGTTCCCAAGTAGACTACTTGTAGGTTGAGATTTATTAATAATGTAATTTTTAGTCAGACTTTTCACTCAAGTGCTGTTGCCTTTTATCCACTTCTAGCAGGCACTCTACATTCTATTTTGCAAGAGTCTTCACATAAGGATACAGGAAAAACAACAACAAACACTCCCCCCTGGGTTTAGAAGGAAAGGATTTCTCTTTGCCAGAACCATGCTGGTATATTTGAATGCAAAGTCAAACAAATCCTTACAAATGGTGTCAAGATCAGAGTGGGAAAGAAACCAACTGGTTACATTCTTCTTGGACCAAATTTGCAATCTGTCCAATAATCTTCTGGTGAGAAGTAACACTAAAAAACAAGCATTGTTAAAATCTGTTTTGTTTGCAAGGTAAGATCCTATCAGCAGTACATGAATAAAGATTAATGTCTTGAATTGCAGTTGTATCTGAAGATTTTAAAGACCCATAAAAATATAGATTGCAGTGGGATAACTGGAAGATTGTAATGAATTCTCAGAATTTGAGAAATGGGTTTTTCTTCTTTAGATTTGGCTCACAAACTGAACAAAAATAAGCCTGTACTGCCTTATTTGAAGTCAGTTTACACTCCAGTTGAATAGCACCTGCCCTTGGGTATGTTCCAGAAGAACATCTACCTTTCCACAAAGGGAGGCTAACACCCATTGTAAAACTTCCAGAGGCACATTAGATGTCTGTTCTCCCCCCAGCAATTTCACCCTTAGAAGTAGAAGGAACGCTGCCAGTTACAGCCTGTGCTGAGGAAACATGAGTTATAATTTTACCCTGGGAAAATTGCTGAACTGGGAGCTTCTGGTGTGGCATAGGTCTTGCCTTCGCAATCCAATGGTTCTTTTGATTCAGAGAGGCTTTGAAAGGGTGGTGATGAAAAACATAGCCTCTCCCTTTGAATCAGCCAGCCGCCTGCTTTCCTTTGCACTTTTAAATTTGGTTTATTAATTTGCCTAGGAGCAGAAAGAAATAACACTGACCCATCTAGAGAAGATATCTACTTCAGACTGAACATGAAAACAAAAAAACATCCCCACTTGTGGACTGTCTGAAGAATTTTGTATCTAGAACCACTTTTACCACACTTAAGAAAAATACAAGAAAGTGTTTATTAGGTCTCCTGGCCATATGAAGAGGAAAAAGGTAGGGGACAAAATAGAAGGATCTGATAAAACCACGGTTTTGAAATGTTGTAAGACACAAGAGCTCTAAGCACTCTCCAGATGTTTCTTGAAGCAACCAGTAATAAAATATTCTCAGCTGGAATCGCAATTTTGAAGACATTGAGTTGACTTGGTAATTATGGCAGAAGCCAGTAAAACAGACAGCTCCATCTATAACCTGACTGCAGGAAAAAGGCATGAAAGTGCTTTGAAGCCACACATTTTAAATTATTTGATTTATGATAAAGATGTAAACAGAACCACAATTTTTAGACTCTCAGCTTAGTCTCATAGAGAATTAGAAATAGGATATGAAATTGTAATATTAAATTATACATTCCTCGCTCCAGTATCAATGAAACACCATGAGCAAAAAACCCTGCTGACCTTTAGGACCCCTGTGTCCCTCAGTTTTATTTCTTTCTTTCTTTCTTTCTTCCTCATTTATTCCCCTTCCAACAAGTCTCTGAAGCTGAACTTAGCAAAGCAAGTCCCAGTCTCACCAAAATGATAATCTATAAAAACCCCACTAGAGGGACAGACTGCCAAGAGGGAGAAGAGTGCAAGGAAAGGGTAAGAGTTGAACTTACTGAGGCTTTTTGGAAGTTCTTGTCAAGACGGACTGCAATAGGGAGCATTTACCCGCCTCTACCACGATCCCATACATTTCCAGTACTAGCTGGGACTTCTTCCTCTCCTCTTGTAACTCCCATTAAAATTATCAGCCTACAGATTTCATAACAAGCAGGAGAATGAAAAAAACCCAAACATTATCGTGAGAGAAATCGTATTATGATTAACTATTTCAAAATGCCTGTGGGTTACCTAATACCTTGGGACAGGCAGCATAACACCACCAAGGTGTCACAGTCTGGGGACAGGAAACAGCCCCCACGAGGCAGCACACAGCAGTGGGGGCCTCGCCCCAGAGCTCTGGGAATGGGCTATACATGTGGCACATGAAAACTGCACTCAAACCCATCGGTTTTGACACAGATACTTCCCTACCCCTGCCCCACTCCAAAATCTGTCCATCTTTGGATATTAAATCCCTTAGAGAAGCAGGGGTTTTTGTGGGTGGCCGGTAGGAAGAGGCTGAAGTCCCAAACTAAGCTAAATACAGCTGTAACTAAATTCAAAAGGCTCCTTCAATGCAGTAGCACATGAGGTTTTTTACTTCACTTTCCCTATTTTCTGGTGTTTGGAATTTTCTTAAATGCTGGAAATGTATTCAGGGATGAACAGAGAAAGTAATATATCCACTGTTCCCTATGCAGGTCAAGCAGCAATTCTGTTTTGTTAGTGTGAAGGGCAGGATTCAAGGAAAGGAGAACACAGGAGTCTGCTCTGGCAGGCAAAAAGAGTGCTTGGCAAGACAACGACCATATGGCACATGAACAAAGCATATTTTAGATTTGGTTCATTTGATTCCATTATATGTAAAAGATACTCTAAGATCCACGGCTAAGAAATACAATTTTGGTTATTGTTTTCAGACCTGTAGGGATTTCTCCAAGTAGTCCTTGTAGCTCATATGATAAAAACATCAATTTGGCAGCTTATTTTAGCATTTTTTACCCGCAGGGGTGATTAACCCTGAATGTATATAACCCTGTGCTATATGCTAACAGCAGCCACCATTGCCTTTGCCAACCTCAGGAACCAGCAATCCACTATTTAGTTGTGCACAAACAGTCCCTGCTAAATAGCTCGGCAAACTCTTACTTTTATAACACCAAATCAGACCATGCATACAACCTTAGAAGAGCAGATGAAATCTACATTATATACAATATGCACTTTTTTGGATTGCATAGCCTGCTTCTATATCTGTGGTAATAATTCTCTGGTCATTACTAAAACACAAAACACCAGTGGTTGGCCAACAAAAGGACCTGAAAATGTTTAAAGAAGCAGAAAAATCTATTCCTGTCAATCAAAGATAAATGTCTATCTCACTTTAGCTACTAGCTTTTATTGCCTTTAATGTACAACACATTTCAATAAAATTGAAAATAAAAATACACTGGCATAAACCAATAGCCAACATATCCATGTCATTGCACAGAGGAGAATCACATCCTTAGATGATTCCAAGGGACAGCTCAAACCACCAAACAGCAGCTTCATCAAGAAAATAAAAGATAAACATAATAAAGGCATGTTATTTTCAAAACACATGGAAGTTAAGTGAGACAACCCTGGACACAGGCTATCACTTGCCACAGCTGGACCAGCCACCAAGGGGCAATAGGCATTTAGCTATGAAATAAACGTATTTTCTGTCAGGCTGCTCTGTAATGGGGTTCTTGGAGAAACTGGCTGTGGCCAGCACCTCAGCTCAGCTCACTTAAACTGCTACTGAGGCAGTAAGCTTTAGACGAACTTACCCTCATTTGGAATAACACTTGAAGAAATATTTTGTTGTGTTTGTAGGGAAGCAGAGGAAGATTTCATTTAACCAAAGCTAGAGGAAAGAAACTCACTGAATAGCTTGAGTGGTAATAGCCAGTAATAGTAACAACCAGTGGTAATAACCATGCTGCTCAGGGGCCCCTCTAGGCCCAAACAGAGTTTTGACCCTATCTTCTGCAGTACAGAAAAAACTACTTTAAAGAAGGGTAAAGACTACAAGACTTTATGGGGACAAAAGAAAAGATTTTTAGGGGGCAAAAAAAAATATTTTAAAAAATCATTAAAAGAAGAGTTTTGAGCATTGAAAGTATGAGAAGGTGTCAGGTGCAGAAAATCATCAACTGTGATGAAATAATTTTTTAAAACCATATGCAAGAAACCCACCACATTCAAATAGAGACCTGAAACATAGAAGAAACATTTACAAGAGAAAAAGTTGACAGGTAAAGAAGCAATGGAATATGGCAACACATCCAGAGTCTTTAAAAAAACAGTCTCAGATAAAGTATGGGAGATGACTGCAAGGGATTTTATCTGAAATCTCATAAATTTGAGGGAAACATCTGGAAGGCCTTAGAACTTGCATCTCACTTCATGCTTGCCTCCCACTCAGGAGCAGTGGAGGAAACCATCAGCTCTCCCTAGTGTGGAAAAGGAAGAAAGCAGAGGCTGAAGCACTAGCATTCCTCAGTGTGCAACAGAGACACGAGTGCATGTTGGGAGTGGGAAACACCAAACCCCTGCAAAGAAAAGGAAATAGCAGATAGAAGAAGGAGGAGGCATTACATTGCTAAGAGTGGGGGAAAAAAACAAAACCAAATTCCCCCCAAACGCCAAACATTTCAGTTGATAGGACTCTCCTCCAGAAAAAATATTTGAGAAGCCTGGCTTCAAAAACACAAGATTTCTAATGTCAGAAATAAAGGAGCATTTGAAACAAACAGGAAGGGTTTCAGGAGTCTTGTGGGGATGACCCAGTAGAGCATAAGAGAACTTAACTTCAGTAACAATCCCGAAGTTGTTGGAAGATTGTATCATCTCATCTATCTTCCATCCCATTACAAATACAGTCAACTGAACACTTGATTTCTGATGAAGATCATCTTAGAGTTGAAGAAGCAAAAGGGAATAGCTTGAGGAGAGGTTTATCTGTGGAGAAAGGGGGTAGAGTGGAAGGATGAATAGCTAGATTTTGTTTTTCGGCAGTAAAAACAGACCTCATGATTTCCACCCACGCTGCCTTGCACAACGAACAGAACCTCAATCCAGAAATCAACAATGGGTGAGGGTATGTGTGTGCCTTATTCCACATATTTGAAAAGCAGCATGGAATGAGGTGTGGCAAGTGGAATTCCTAACTCCAGCCATGGCCACGAAAGATGGCTGGATGCCAACCACGCCATGAAGGTCTTGTCATCTAAAATTCAAGGAAGTCCCGAAGTGCCCAACACTTTCTCACACTGAGGTGTGCCACAGACACAGAAAAAAACTTATATTAGACTCAGAGGGTTTGATAGCCACAGGAGTCTTGCCTGCCACACGCTTGCTTCAACAAAACCTCTTAACCCATCTCACAGTGATGAGTCTTACAAAGTGCTCAGCATCAAGTAGCTTCACAGAGAATAAGACACTCCTGCCAACAGCAGCCTCACTTGACCAGAAGCACGTCTGGAAGTTTCTAGGATGCTGACACTGTGGAATCCAGCAGGAGACAGATGAAGGTTCATCTTGTGAGAGCACAGTGAAGCAAGCCAGGAGGTTCATCTAGGACTAAGAAACCCAGGAGAAATGTGAATGCATGGCTGAGCTTAAGCAGTAGCAGTTACATTAAAAATGGCCTTAAACACAAAAAAGGAACAGAAGACAAGCAGACGAACTCTAACACTCATATGCAAATTAGAATCGATTATGATTGATTTTTATAAAGGGTCTAGCAATACAATGCCAAATAATTCTTCCCACCTGCAGCTTGGCACCATTTAGTGTATATTTAAACCAAAAGAATCCTGAATATGGTTTTTCCTTCTCCCCCTTCTTCTGGCTCTTTTTCCATGCTGACGCTTGTTTGCATTACATCTATTTTGAGCTAAATTAAATAGGAGAAGCAGAGTTTTGACTCAGTAGTAGCAATAAATGGGGTTAGCCTGGCATTGATCTGTGTAAAGGGGCCAAAGCTAGGACTGCCAGAAGCAAAACATGGTCAGTGAACTCTACAGCACAAAGAGTGACCCTGCAGCTGAATTCCTAGCCCTGATTACAACAGAAAGAGACTTGCTTTCCTGAACAAAGAGTATTTCAGGCAGCAGATTAGCAAGAGAAAGTCTACTTAGGATGGCAGTCAGAGGAAACTGACCAAAATTAAGAACCACAGCAGACTTTGGAGGATTTTAAAAAGCCTCTGAACAGTACAAAACAAATGCCTGCCTTACTCTGTGTTTCTTGTATACCATCACCAAGTCCAAATGCTGAAGAAACAATATTTTTCTTTTGCATCTCAGTTGAACAGCTTTAAGTTAGTAAAGTGTGCAGAAGGGAAGATGAGCCAAAACCATGTTAAGGATAGCATGCCAAAAAAGTTCCCTTGAAGACTAAGAACATTTATCTTGCAGCCCTACAGAAAGGGCAATCACATTTACTCTAAGAGGAAAGGCTCTTTTTATAAATCATGCTTTAAATTCAGCCGGCAAATTTGTACAGAAGGAGAATTTCACAATCCTTAGGAAACACGGATCAAATTTGCTCGCTCTCTGGGTGTTTGTGCTGTTGTGCAACGCAAAACAGGGAGAGCACAGCAGTAAATCTGGCCTCATGACTACCAAGTTTAATCACAGTGTATCTATGATGGAAAACAAAGTGCCTCTTATTCCCACTGCACTGTGATCCCACCGGATCTCAAGCCAAGCAGGGTCAGCTCAGGCCAGCTTTTGGCTAGAGGCTGGCAGAGCACTGGAATCAGCCATTCTGAGGTCGAAGCAAGCTCATGTGTCACTTCCAGAGAGGCCAATTCACACAGGAGAAGCACACAAGGTGTTGGGTACTCAGTCATCCCTAGCAGAACCTTAGAAGCACAGCCCTACCAAATGTTCCAAGGCTGCTGAGCAGCAATGCTTCTTATTCTCATTTTTTAACCCAGGACATGTGGGTGACATGGTGCTGTGTGCCCAGAGCTGACCCTTGCTGGAAATCCTGAGCCAGGGCTGATGCCCAGCTGTGCAGCTCCACTCCTCATGCTGGCTTCACCAGGAGCAGTGGGGATCTCAGCCCCCCCTAAAGCAGTGAGAAAAATAGAGGGGCACTCAGTGTCACTGCTTTGACTTTTAACTTATTTCTTCTCCACGTTTTACATAAGCATTTCCTTAAAAACAAGGATCACAAAACTATGTCAAATCCTTATGTATAAGCTATTAAAGGTCTTCAACCCATTTGCCTTGCACGAAGTCCCATAGGTAACTTTTGCTTGCTTCTCTACCAAGCATAAAGAAGCAAGGTGGAGACCCACAGAGGAAAATGATTAAAGAGTCTGTTGGCATACTGACAGCCTGCAAAAAAAATAAGTCAGAAATCTGCAAGACAGCACCTTGGTTTTTTTTCTTGCTGCTCGTTTGGCTCGCCACTTTTATTAGGGGTTGATTACATCCCTCTCCTGAGTTTTGTGGTAGCTGTAATGTCAGAGTATGGGACGTGGTTGTCATGACTGGGAACTTGCTGACTGATTTACGAGAACTTACAAACCCACATAACCAGAAGATTTTTCTTATTCGATCATGTTCTGAATGTTCCTTTCACCTTTCATTGAATGAATACTGAGAAAGTGAAGATTTATTTCTAGTTTGAAATTTAGCTTCCCTTTTGTAGAAGAGTGCCTAAGCATTATATACCTTTGCTATGGAAAAATCACCCCACAATAGCCCTCTGAACAGCTCGAGGTCCATGTATCGACATTGGTAACAGCATCTTAAAATTGGGTTGTCATTTTAACCGTTTAGCAGGCATTGAGCCATCTCAAATAGATCAGTTCATTATTAAAAGTGGCAATTATTGTAAATTATATTCTTCATAAGAGCAGCTACCTAAGCTTTAAATATCTTATGTTACCTTCCTGACCATTCCCTTTAAATGAGGATAGCTGAGGGCTCAGACATCACCATGCAGCAAATAGCTGTGCAATTTCGGACAACGCTTTTTTAACCACTCCTCTCTCCAGGGCTACCACCCCCATAGCGGAGCTGGCAAAACAGACTATATGTCCCTGCCTTCTCTGTTCCAGTTCACAGACTAAATGTGGCAACTCAATTTACCAGTGACAATTCTGGCACCCAAAAAATACGAATCCCTTGACCAAGGTTTGTTGTAGCTGCTGAAGTGCAGGCACACGGCTCCTTTTGCTGACTCCACAAGGGAGCAAAACCTTCCACAAAGGAGGAGGGCAGCCGAGGGCAGTAACATCAAGCTAAGATTTGCCAGGGCTTGTCTGTCAGAGGACAAAGTTTTGCATTTTAACCACTTTTGGCACATTCCACATTCGGTATTTTCAGGAGCTTTCTAGGATGTTTATGAAACAACTGCAGGGTAGGCAAGTAAATTGATGGTGGCACAAAGAATGCCTTCCCACATTCTTCTCCCATGCTCTTACCGTTGAAGTAAATGAAGATGTAGTTTATGTTTCTGTAATTACAGTTTGTTAAAAGAGAACAGGTTGTTAAGTTATGGTAAGGAGCCCATGAGCCTGTCCTCTGCTTTGAATACCATAGCGATGTAGATTTTACCGAATAAAAAGACCAGTCAAAACATTACTCAGAGAGAATCTACACTCTGATGCCATCCAGCATAAAACCTACTTCTGAAATAGTCACATTATTCAAACCAATCAACTGGCAATTGCTCTTATGAAAGCTATTTTACCATAGGTGAACACTGTAAAGTTTCAGTCATTTAATATTTACTGAAAGGATCCTACTACACATTAGCTCCATGACATTTCTGTACCGTACGTCATCAGCTGCTTGCTTTTAATCCTGCATTTCCCCCATTAAATACTTACAGCGTTTATACAGCCTCGTAAAACTCCAGTACAAAAGAATAAGCCACCAGAACTTTTCCCCATACATTACTTACCAACTTAACTATGTAATGCAATGTGAAAGGTTTATGCACACCAGCTGGATCTCATTACAGCTAAGTTTCTGTCTTTTAAAAATATACTTTATCTGGAACATTGAAGTCCCTTAGAATTTCACTTAAAAATACTGAGCTGACATACACACAACTTTCTACTGCAGGATGCTAACTCAGTAAATAAGTTCACAAATCAAACCTGTGGAGACTAATTTCTGGAGTTTAAAATGTATCAGGTACAATTCAAATATTTGAAGTCAACTGAACATCTCAGCCTAATTCAGTCTTCTCCTCCTTAGCATCACAATAACTAGAGATGCTACTCCTTATACAGTAAGAAAACCAGAAAGAAAAGTAAGAAAGGAAGAGTTTCAAGACTGCATTGGTGTCACCTCCCTACTGCTTGGTGCTATGGCTCAGAGGTACACCAGCTTTATATAACAAGATACATCTAAAAAGCAGGAATCTGAGCGGTGATGAATTCAGTAGAAGCCATCAAAGAGTTTACTAAATACCCAGATGAACCAAAGAAAGCTTGTCAAACACTTTGGTATTACCAGTCGAGAGATTCCTGTTCAATCGTGAGGCAAGAATTGCGGTTAAATAAAAGCACAGAACAAAACCAAACATAAAAAAAAATCATGTGCAGTGATTTTATTTTTGTTGTATATTTGACTGTAATTACTGTCTTAAGTACTTTAATTGCCTGGCATCTCCTCAAGTGCCTTGCCTGTGGGGAGGGGAGGCAGGGCAGTTTATAGTTTGTTATTAATGAATGAAGTACAAACAAGTTTACCTCGTCTGTAATCAACATTCCCATCAAAACAGTTTGAAAGGAAAATGTAAAGGGGTCCATACATCCCACAGGCCCAATCTGCTTTTTAATCATTAATGTGCCTCGGACACGTCACACCTCAGAGGGAGAAGCAGCAAACATCTTTATAACACCCACACAAAAAGCATCACCTATCTGTCCATTTCTGTTCTCTTCTATGGACATCCACTCTTGGCCACTGATGTGGGGATGGGGTATGGGGACAGGCCCCATATGACATTCTTTGCATGCATTCTAGGTGAGAAAATGGGGTATGCAAGCAAATCTGTAGGGTCACTTACAATAGCACTGGAATGACACATCCAGCCCTTCTTCACTGGAAATAATTTTTGCCTGGAGTGGAAATGGAGTGGAGGGAAACAAGAATAAACGATGAGAAGCAGCTCACATGGGATAAAATAAAATATAATTGTCTGCTTCATTAAGAAATTATTAGAGACAAGAAACCATAAGTAAAAGTCAGTGAGTTATATGAAAAAGATGGAGAAGCCAGGAGGATAGAGAAGCAAACTGCTATTTTTCACGATTAGCGAAAGACACAGAGTGTAGAAATTTGGCCATTAGTCTTGTTTTTCCACTTAAATTGGTACAGGAGTCTGCTGCTTTGAGATAACATCACATCAACAGCCTAGCAGGCCATCCAGGCAGCAAATGCACCAGGGGCAGAGCGAGCTTTCTCTTGTGTCTGTCACCCTGTCCTGCTGGTCAGGAGCTCACCTCTGAGGCAAGAGTAGCTCTTCACCACCCAGGCCAACAGCAGGGATAACCAGCATGAGTGCAGTAGCCTCCACTGCAAGGATACCTGCCCACTAAGACCCAGACTAAGACTGCTAATTTTCCCACAAGTCACCAAAAAATGCTCTTTAGGAATAGCTAACATGCTGTCCATTTTTACAGATGGGGAACCTTTTCCCCACCCACTTGTTTTTTACTTTTTCTCTAGTGCAGCCAGAATAACATCTCTGCCATGTATCCTGTATCCTGCTTAGCTGATACAGCATCTCCAACATTGTCATCTCCTATGTCTTGAAACACAACTTACTCTCATAGCACTGCCCCACTGGCATGGAGGCAACACATTTTTTGCTCCAGGGAGGCTTCATGTTGTGATGGCCATTTTTCTCCACAGTTAAACACAATTTTTAAGCCAAAACAGAGGCCAGCATATTTGACAGTTTCTCCAAAGCACATTCCTTATACAACCATACTCAAAGCATCCTCCTATCATTGTTAAAAAAGCAGATATTGCTGAACTGATGAACACTTCCCCTTGAATAAATGTCTTATAAAATGCATAACCATGTATCTTCATATAGCTGCATATATAAAGCATGAAAGCAGATCCTGTAAATATTGATTTGAGCCTCCTACTCATTCAGATGCATAGGTAGAAATCTGATAGAAGAGATCATACAAGTTTAAAACATATTTATGAAAAAAGTGCAGTACAGTATGACAGCAGCTTAACTTCTCAAGAATGGGTTGCTGAAAGCTAGCACTCAGCCATCCACCTACCAACAAGAAATTCCTGACTTCTCAGAGCTGTGACACCATGTGTTTCCTTAGGAGGGGAAAAAAAAGCGTTTTGATCAAGCACACCACCGAAGCATTTAAGGCTGTCATGTAACATGAACTGACTACACGAGAAATTCAGGCATTAATATACACAGAATAGACTAGCATGCACAAGTCATTTTGGATGCAGACAGCTATTCATGCAAATAATTTAACAATCCTAGTATTCCACTAGGAAACTGAAGGTCAGATAAACATGGGGAAAACAAGACACTCCAACAGTCTCCCCTCAACTCTGTACACTTCCCACATGCTCTCCCAACACACAGTGGGGCTGCTCTCTCTGTTTGGCATCCAGGTGGAATGAAACTGTTTTTGAAAGCAGGAACCCACTGGGGTTCTTCTCAGGAATTTTATGAAGTAGCTGAAGGATTAAGAGAGTATATGACTAACTTCTACAGAGCTCTGATCAAAAACATCTTTTCCCAACTTCCTCAGTGAGCTTTAATATGATGTGAATGAGAAATTGATCCGGACGCTTTGGTTTACAAGGAGTATTTCAAGTAGCTTGAGGAAACTACTTTATTGTCCATTAGGCATAAAACCAAACACAATGCTTACAGGCCATTTTACCACCGTGCTGACAGCAGATTTCTTTCAGAATACATACCCAAGACCAATGCTTACTCCAACACAAAACTCTACAGGAAACCACTGTTTTAAATTTCACATTTTTAAAGTTAAGGGAAAAAACCCTTTAGATTTTAGTTCCCCTAAGAGGCAATAATACGATGCACTTAAGTCCCACTCAGTTGTTTGTTTTTTTTAACTCACTCTAAAGTTGAAGAAAACCCAGACTTCCCTCCCTGCCTCTTAACTGTTCTTTTTGTATTTTCCTCTAGTTTTTCTACTTTGAAGAAAAAAAGTGCATAGTCCTTTGCCATCCCTCTGTATTTATCTTTTCCTTGATCAGATTTTGTTTCAGTGCACCTACTACATTTGTTATTTAGCATTAGGAAAGAAGGATGTTTTTCCCCCTAATGTCTTCCTCCAATTTTAGCCCCTCTCCAAACAAAGACATTATTTTTTTGCTCCTTGAATCCATTAAATCAATCCAGCCAGAAGTACACTGGTATACAGAAGTCAATCTAGTTCCCGAACTGATACGCTGCAACAAGATAACTGGTATGGTATTCTCACCCTGATTTTCCTCTCCTTCTTATTTTCTATTCCAACTTATTCCTTCCATCTCTTTCTTCTCACAAAGTAATCATGCTCTGCCTTCAAAATCCTCCTAGCTGGGTTATTTAACCCTATTATTAATCCAGATAGGAAAGTTTACATTTGCTCCTTTCCCCTCCTAAAAATCTAGTCCCTTCAGATAAGTAAGTAACAGCTATTTCAGACCACTATAATTAATGTTAAAGACAATTAAAGCTTTTTAGGGTGGGGCTTTTTTGAAACTTTTTGCTTTATAAATGTTGGAGGGGGGGGGGGGGGGGGAAGACATTTTAGTTTTTCCTTACAGGCTTAGTTGTCTTTTTAGGAGGAGAGCCTGAGAAGACCTGTAGAACCCTGAGCCACAGGCAGGTCTGCATGGCCAGTACTCCAGTGGCTGGAGCCTGAACCAGCTCCCTGCAGGAGGGACGGGGCCACGGAGGCACTGCCACCCCCCTGTGCCAGGCAAGGGTAGGGTAGCTGGGTAGCTCTGGCACCTCTGCTGCTGGTAATGTATGCAGAACAATGCAAGAACACCACGACACCAGAGCATTTCACAGAAACTAACACCAGTAAGATCATAACCCTGTAGCAAAAGAAGTGTCCAGTCAAATCAGTCCAGCACTTCATAGAAATAAAAAAAAAAAAAAGTTCTCATCTATTATATTTTTTTTCCTGTAAAGATACAGATCTGGCCTGATGCCTTTGTATCTCTGAACAATTAAAACAACATACACAAGTTTCTGAATGTTTTACTTGATAATCACAGTTACTACCACATCACTATTCTGTAGGCAAATCCAGCCTCCTATCACGTTCGTGATCCCGATTATATCCACTGGCAGTCTGGAAGCAAATATACTGTACTGAGAAAAACCGAAGGGTTAAAATGTTACTGTAGCACAAGAAGGAAAGATCTTTTCTTTATTAATTGCCACAGTAGACCTGGAAGTGTTGAATTATCCTCCCCTGTACCATGGGGAAAATTTTGCCAGTTACATAGTAATGTAGTACTACTTCCATACATCAATACAATGCATTAGCAACTCAACTAATACTATATTTAGTATTGAGTCACTGTACATTCTACATGCCATGCCCATTTTGACACATTTGTACTTCCCAGTTAGAATAAACCTCATTTTCCTTAGCCTTTAAAAAAAAATCCTTACTTTTCATATTTCCAATGCCTAAACCTGAACAGAACAGCTTGTATCTAGAGTACTTTCAGTGGAAACAAAAAAAATTTGTATTCAAGTACATCTCAAAAGTACCACACTAAAAGTCTCTCGAAAAAGGTAACCTACAAAGACATCTATGAGATAAAACCAGTAATAAGGTTGCTTTGGAAGCGTGTCAAATACCCCAAAAGGAAGGCAAAACTACAAAGTTCTGAAAGGACATTAAAGTTGTTTCTGCTTTTCAAAAATCAAACTGTGACTGTATTACACATACTGCTTTGGATTGGCAGCATCTTCAGAAAGCCGATTTTGCAGCAGTTTGAGGCTGACACCAAAACCACATTAGTCCCATTCTGCTTATTTTATTTTCAAATGGTACTTGGAGGGGGGAAAGCAGATTCAAAGGCTAAGGAATACTACTTTTTCAAGTGTTTGCGCTGGGGAAAAAATAAAAATCATATTCTTACCAGAATCAGTCAGTTCTAGAGAACTTAAGTTTTCCTCACATGGTTCCATGGACCACATAGCTTTGCCTTATCTGTTCTTCCTCAAAGAACAATTACTTTTCCACTCCCAAGTCTGTCACTGATCAATGTGTTTTTTGAAAGAAAGTGTTTTTGTTTTTTTCTGAGAAACTGTATTTTCAAAGAGATAACCTGCAAGATACATACTTCAGCATTTCTAAATTAAGAGACAAGAGAATATAAACCAAAAACCTCAACAGTTCTTTCTGAACTGCTGATGAGCCAAATCGCACAAGCTTAGAGCATCTTAGTATTTCCTCCATCCCTTAAAAAGCATTTTTAAAACTTGAGCAAAATGTGAACCTGGTTCACAACAGTCTAGGGAGAGCTTCCAGAAACTATTCTATCGTGACAAGACATGACATTTTCTTAACCCAGGATGGAAACTAGTACTGATCAACTTGATAAAAGCCTACAAAAAGCATCGACACAAACAGCCAGTATCACTGTCACATCTGAGATAAGGAGGAATAGCACAAAAGCTTTTTTTGTGACTAGCCAGTGCTGCTAGTTATAAAATCATTAGAAACACAGGGAAACCCTCAAAAAGGCAATCAGTTGAAGCAGGCTCCCTCTTTATCTGAATTTCAAACACAATTTGTACTGCAGCCATAGGATTCTGTTAGGACATCTGTGCTCCCATTTACACTTTCCAACTTGTCAACCCAACTCTCAGCTAGGTCCTCCCAATTTGGCATCAAAACTAGATGGGTTAATTACAGCACTTCAGATGACTCACATTCTTCTGAATGGGGCGATTTCAGTACAAGGGAAGGAATTTATCAGGCATGTCACAGGTGAAACAGCCAGCCCTTGTTAAGAAGGAAGGAAGGAAGGAAGCTATTTAAGTTTGCTTCACCTTCTCCTCTTCCCCACGTTTCAGGCAAAAGGTCAAAGAGTCTCAAGCCACCCCAAGTAGAAATTAAGTTAAGAGGGCAACGCGAGTAGATTTCCCCTTCTCTTTCATGCTAAACCCACACACCCATGCTCCCACCCCCCACACTGGCCAGACAGAGCACACGCTTCTGCTGCTGCTTCTCCAGGGGAGCTTTCAGTCAGAGGATGCTCAGTAATTAACCACTGGTGCTACTGAGCCCGAGTTTCAATGCTGCCCTTTCGTATGCACTGCAGACAGCTCACCCAGGAAACAAGAGCTCTCACCAGCAAGGTGAGGACAAGCTCCCCGTCCAGCCAGCATCAGAGTAAGAGCTCAGTATGACTACACTGGACTTGAATGACTCAAAGCCAAGGCATCAGACACAGTATGCTGCTCTTACTGCAGACCAACCTCTTTCTGTGACTTTTGAAGCCTACTGGAACCATACAGAGAAAAATCAACAGCAGCAAAAGAAGCAGCTAAAAATATCGCTGTGGTGAGTAAAGGCTCAGGATTCAGCTGAAGGGTGTTGAGAAATCACTTTTGAAATTTTTCCAGCAATCTTTAATTTTGAATAAATATAAGCGGACACACACACACAAAAGGCTTAGAATAAACGTGTATAAATGAACAACTCCCTTAAAACACTACATTTCTGAAACGCTGACACAGAAGTAGTAACAGAGCACACAGATGCCAGTTTGCAGAGGAGCCTGAGAGCTGTGGCTCCTTCATTAGAGTTACCAAGAACGAGAGTCTCAACTACACAGGCTTCTCTTCCTCTCATTCCTGATATCAAAAATCAAACTAAAACAAACAACAGCATCATCAGACCTGGTCCCTGGGTACTTTTCAGAGGAGAGTGGGAAGTGAAGCACTGTGGTAGACCTAAGTTCAGCTCAGAAATCACCCCGGCACCTCCACAAGACCTTTTGGATAAGGAAACTGGAAAAGGAAAGCCAAAATTCAGCTTCACACCTTGCTTCCTGTGAAGTTTTCTGCTCTCTTCTCTTTCCACAGACAAGTGCTCCAGCCTGTGTTACCTGAACTGCACGTACCAAACAACTTTCCTCTCACCACGAGCTACCCCCACTACCCAAAAAAGCTCCACTCAGTCCTCATCTTCTACGCCCATCTTGGGAAAGGAGTGGTTTCCTACAGCTGGTGACACTGTTTGAAGAGAAGTAATTATCTCTTTCCAGAAGTCACACAATAATGCATTACATCCAGACTACATGGCCTATTTTAAGTACCAAGAACACTGCAAACCACATCAGAACACTCAAGCGAGGATTTGAAGCAAGTCAGGAGTCCCAAGGAGGTGCCAGCTCAGAACTGTGCTATATGGAGCAGATCTGTCCTAAACATACAGTGAAAAAAAATTTTTTAAAATCCAAACATTGGTAAAGTGAATGGGGCTTTAAAGTATCATTCAATTTCCAGTTCATTAAAATGATCTGTCCTAACTACAGAAGTGTACAGGTGCATACAATAGGTAAGCTTATCAATAAACATTTCCAGTAAATTCTTAGTTTATCATACATTTGTGCACTACAATTTTGATTATTTTTGAAATTAAAAGTTGCATTAAGAATACATCAAAGGTACTTGTTCTCATCGGGGATAAAGTCCTTAGCAAGTTTGAAGGTTTTCAGATCAACTAAAACTGGTTGAGTGCAAAGCATGTAAATTTCTAAAAGCCCAGAAATGCCATTTTTCCTTGTTGATAATCCCCTCAAAAAACAGAACAGAATTCAATTGTATGTCTTCCAATGTTACTTTTAGATCAAGGTATTACGAGAAGTTCCAATCCCTTCCTTATTCCCCATTCTAATGCCTGGAAGAATAAGAAAGTATTCCCTGGAAACATGATTATATATTTTTACTGTCTCTACACTAATAAATCTCTTCCACATCAGATAAAATGCAGTTACCAACACTTGTCCCTTGAATCCAAAATATGATAAAAAAAATTATCTTGCACATACATATTTGGCTACATGCCCTTAACAATTTCCTTCTGAAAAGAAGGGTGCATTTGTTGGTTCAGAAACAGAAAAGCAAAATAATAAGAAAGGACACAGGGAATGAGATGAACAGAAGGGCTTCGAAAGTGACTGAAAATCTACAACATCTCTAATTAGGTTCCAGCTTCGAACACAATAGTGGGGGTACCATGGCCTGTTATCAAGTTTATAGCCAAGGGCACAAGACAATACAACCCCACATTCAATTTAATTACAGCCTATGGCTTTTGCAGTAGTGGTGTGTTTCAAAGGGTTTAAGCACTCATTTATTTCTACACCATACATGAAATAAGGCAGCTCCCTGTCATACAGACTCACCAATTAGACTGAGCAGTTTCTGATCTCTTGCTCTCTAGAAACAGAGCAGTGGGCAATGGGAAATCTTTTACAGGATAATCACAGAATACTTTTTATTAAAAAAAGAAAAAAAGAAAAAAAGAAATCAGCTCTCTGCTGCCTTTAAGCTTGTGCATTTTATCTTTGATGTGCATAGAGTACCAACATAGTCATTTCAGATTCTACAGGATGTAAAAGAGTGTAAAAATACAGCAGCACTTCACTGATGTTTTATTCTCCTCATTGTATTAAAAAGGTCATATTCATTTGAGCTACAAGGAACTGGTCACCTCTTGCATTCCTGCCATCACTGAAGGCTGGACAAAGCAAGTTCTCCAACCAGCTCATGTGATACAACAGAATAAAATGAATCTAATTTCTAAAAATGAAAAATATTTTGAAAAATTAAGGAAATCAGTAGAAATCACCAGCTGAAATAGTTACATGATTTAATACCTCTAACATATCATGCCAATGCAACAAAGAGGACCTACAAAGACACTGGACCTACAAAGTACTGGAGCTTTAGCTTCACAGCCACCACTCTAAATGCATATATTAAAACACCATTCTTAGATCTACTCTGAAATACTCTCTCAAGTCACCTTAAATCAACTCCCTCCCTAACAGCCCATTCAACATGGACCAACCTCAGTCTAGGAAAGAAAAACCAGTTCCCTTCATTCCTGTCAGTGCATGTACTGCCACCAACCACTAAGCTTCATCTCTGTTGTGCTTGTCTTGTTCTCGTCTTGGGAAACACTCACATGCCTACCAAGCTTCATGTTCATTATAAGAAACGTAGCCTGGGATATCCTACTTTCTTAAAAAGAAAAATCCTATCTCTCTTCAACAATCTTCAGAAGCACTCAGTTACAAACAACAGTGACTTCCACCCAAAAGAGCAATAGCCAGGATTCCTGCATTTCTCTCCGGAGATTGACATGAAAGCTTTGGGGACCATACTTGACATCACTACTACTTTATTCCCCTGTTCTCCAACGATTTCAGAGCAATTTTGGGGACTATCAGGTACAACAGTCCCTTCTACAGATCTACTTTCCACATCTGTAACTTAGCAGAAGATGAAATATCACCCTCAGTAAAAAACCCATAAGTAACAAAGTAACAAACAGTAGCTTCTAAGGTAGATACAGTTCCTTAAATCATAAATTAAAGTTTCTTTAACCCTTACCTTCTACGATTTTAACCTCAGAGCTTCTCTTAAAAAAGACACCTAGCAAATTGTGGACTTTCTTGCAACCTGGGATAATGCAGTAATCAAAGAGAAGAGCACTAAGTACGCAGTAGGGCAGCCAGCACTAACCTCTGAAACCTGATCAACAGTAGTACTGTCACAAGAACTAACAAGGTATTTAGCAGTCATCAGTCTTAATAGCCACTGTACTTCAAGCCCTTAAGATAGGGATATTGCTCCATCTATTACCCTGGTAGAAATAAAGCCTAGCATCTTTACACCACTATCCTAAGCATCCTTCCCTGAAGCTACCTGATGAGTTCTCCAGCCCTGCCTACTGGGAAAGCACCTAGCAACGATTCTAGTCAGAGTACCAGAGATATTTGTACAAAACACAAATCTATTTTGTGGCCATTTAAGGAACGTGCAGGATGTTCCCAGATCAAAGATCAAGCAGAGAGATCCTTTTCCACTTCCTCCAAAATCCAAGACCAAAAAGGGCTAGACTTGTTAGCTACTTTTGATTTGCTCCCGGTTGTGCCTACTGCCTACTCGTATCCCTCACGTGCTATTGTTCTGCCTTCTTTTGCAAAACCTGCAGCCAGAACTAGATTTCTGGTTTGGGTCAAAGTAAGCCCTTCAAAGAGAACGTAAGGCAATGAAAAGACATGTGCCAGATCAAAAGACAGCAAAAAGGGCAACTCTGAATTTAAAGCAGAAGGAAAAAAAAGGCATTTCAGGATTCCCCAAAACAGCTACAACAAATGTCCATGGCTCAGGTTTTAATGACCAAGCTTTTGGTAGATATCTTAATAGCTAATAAATTCTTCACAAACAGCCCAGAGAAACCCAACAGAGAAACAAAACAAATGTAACCAAAGCATTTGCAAGTGACAGGCAAATCTCCTCCCCCATGGCAGAGGCCAAACTATTTTCCTACACCTATTTTTGGGTATTACTACTGTAGTAAGTTCAGCATGTACTAGATCTATAAAACCCAAAAGCTACCACCACATTGTAGCATCAAAAGTTTAAGCTTTAGCTATTGTTCATCTTTCAGCAACATGGGAGATGAACAACAGCCAAATTACATCTCTCTGTCATCAACTTGAACTGAAGTACTGCTGTCAGTGGCAGGAAAATTGCTACACTTCAGAGCAAATAAGGACTGAAAAGAAAGTTGTGCCACGATGGCAGCGCTGTATGCTTAAAATACACTATAAATGCTGCTCTTAAGGCTAAAACCTAAAGCAATAGCTGGATCAAGATGAACATTTAATGTACCTTTCCTGAGCTCTGGAAGAGGCTCCTACAAACTCAGTGTTGAATAGACAATTTGGGGCTAAAACGAAAAATAGGAGCTACAACACAAAAGCATAAAATTAACATTCTTGCTCAGATAGTCAATGCAAATTAAAGACACTGCATTTAGAACTTTCATTTTCCACACTTTGCTTAATGCTATTTAAAAAAAAAAAAACAAAAACAAAAAACAAAGCCCAAAACGCACAGTATAAAGATGCTAAGAAACCTACACATTATGCCACCACTTTTTCACCAGAGTATTGCACAAATGCATGAGTTCAGCAGAATCTGTCCCCTGGAAGACTAATTACAAAGACAACCAATAAACCACAAACTTATGACCTTCATGTTTTCAAGGAATCAGTACTATTTGTCAACAGTGGAATTTAGTGTCATGGTACTTGAAGAGATATATTCAGTAAAAAGGCCTAGAAACTCTTTGTTTATAATTAAACAGTAACGATTGAGGGCCAGGGCATTTCCTGGGGATTAATGACCGGCTGGGAGAGTCAATGGCTTGAGGCAATGCCTTGGGCCATTAACCTCAGCCAGTCATTAATTTCCCCAGGAAATGCCCTGGACCTCGATTAGTGTAAGTATCATAAAAGGTAGCTAGAGAGAAAAAGTTTAGCATTAACATTCTCCCAAGGAAATCCATTCCAAAGCCAGTATTTTTTCATTTTGTCACATCTCAAAAGTGCGTAAGTTAAAACTGACACAGAAAAATTGGTGATGAAAAACGGGAAAAAAAAAAAAGAGAGCGAGAGACTTTTTTTCTCTTAAAGATTTAAATTAATGACGTTTGTAGCAAAGACAAGATTCAGCTACAAAACTGACTGGGCACCTTGTTAACTCATGAAATTGTGAATGGAGGTAAACATTTCCATATAATTACTGAAAAAAACCCACACTGTCTAATTCTAGTACCCTTGCTGATTGCTCATTTTCTCTCTTGATACACTTAGGAAAACAGCAGATGCCTATGTAGTCTCTTTTAACTATTTCTCCCTTTCTCCCCACAGCCCGCTGTTAATGAGAATTACAGCTCCGAACGCTTCCCGTAGGAAGCACAGCTTTGCAACAAACGCGACAGCAGCTGGATTTCTCCTCGCCTAAGCTTTATGCAAGTGTGAAGGGATTTGTGGGCCAGGGTAGAGATCGAGTTCTCTAGTCTGACAACTGAAAGTACCAAGACATCTCATTTAACAGGTTAAAGACACACACACACTCCGTGATCACTGACTGCTCTGCCCAGTTCCCTCTTATTCCCAGACGCACGTGCGGTGCTCCTCCTAAAAAACTAAACTATGCTCGAAGTCTCAAAATTACTTTCAAGATCATTAAAAGCACGGGGAAGAGGAATCTAGGGTTAAATACAGCGACGAGCATTAGCTTTTACCCGAAATAATGAGCTAGAACAAAAACATTATCTGCACATAATCAAGCCTCTAAGCCATTCAGAGACACCAGATACACACAGCAGGAGATCAAGCTACAGTACTCCACCGAAGTGGTCCAAAAAAAGCCTCCCTGAAAGAAAGGAGAGGTCACAGGTATCTTAAAGAACATAGATGCTTATGCAGGCATTCACTGGGAGCCCTGCCCTCCCCTTCCCCACCCCAATTAGCCTTCAGGCAGGTTGATCAGTTGGCAAGCTCTTTGAAAGGGTCAGTCTGTCCAGAACTGGTATTTCCACTCGGGAAACAGCTCAGGCATGTCATATACCTGTGCTTGCCCAGCGCCGCGCTCTCTGGCTGACGGCTGCGATCCCTGTTATTACTTGACACAAGAATGTCAGAGGGGTTTTGTAATCATGTAGGGCAGCCAGCAGTAAAGTTCTTGCCTGAAACGCGGTATTTTATGGGGCACAACGTAACTGCATGCGCTTTACAGATTCAGTTAGAATGACTTCCAAACTTCAAGCCAATTGCAGCGGTGCAGTGAGTCTTTAATTGAAGTAATTTAGCTCCGGCGCTCAAACACCCGAGAGGAAAGTACTTTTGGAGGGGATGGGGAGCAGGCACCAGCACGTGCTGGCACACAGCAGAGGGGGCTCTGCAAGGCACACATTAAGGCACAGCTCAACAGCGTTTTCGACAACACCGTTTTACCTTAACGAAATGCATCTAACGAATTTGGGCTCATTCCACAGCTAAGCTGCACCTAAACCCGTTTAATTGTGCTCTTACTGTATATTTCGCCACTATGGTAACTAATGCAACTAAAGCCAATTTGCCTTAAAAAAAAAAAAAAAAAAAGGGATCCCTGCCAGAAAACAGAGCTATTTTAAATAAACAAATACAAGATGAATGCAATTGCCATATTAACCCTCTTGTTAACTTCTGAAGTTTAAAATTACACCCTCATTACTAGTGTGTAATTGAGTATTCTCCCGGCTGTTTCCTGCATTTGAGGTTATTCAAATAGTTCATTAGCACATCAAGAACACCACACACACTAATGATACCTGATGCCCCTATCTACTATCCTGGCCCGACTTTCATAAGTCACATCTTCCGCAAGAAGAGAAATAAAAGATGGGGAAAATAAATAAAAAGGAGGAAAAGAGGAGCCCATAGGGCTGAGCTGTCGGTACTGCTGCTGAGGGGGAGCACGGCAGCACCCAGGCACCAATCAAGTCCAACACCCAGGCACACAGTGAGTGGCCACTGGACCGGTGGCAGGGCATGAAGAGATTGGGGGGGCAAGTAAGTTGGATAACTCGCATCCGAGCTCTTTGGGTGCCTGAAGAGTGAGCGTGACCCCAAGAGCCACCCCAATGCTGGCAGTGTGCCTCGGTGCCCATTCTTGGGGGAAGAAAGGAGGGGGGCAGTGCAGACTATGTGGGGCAAGTGAGGGGCTGCCACTTTTTTTTTTTTCCTTTGTCCGGTTACCTGTGTGGGGGAAACAATAGCAGGTGAAACTACTGTGGGTGAGGTGGTGCTTCTGTGCCCATTTGCTTCGGGGAGGAGGTGAGGCAAGGGGTCATGTTTCACTGAGACCACCACCACGGCGGGCGCAGCGGCATCCAGGGGCTCGGCGGGGCGGCGGCAGAGTCTTTTTGGGGAGGCAGAGGGGCCACATGCGTCGCCGCCGGCCGCAGCCCCTGCCGGGAACACTGCCTCGTAGAGCGCCCGCTTGGCCGGGGCCACCGCGGCCGCTTCTGCTTTCACTGGCGCAGCGTCACCGTCTTTGGGCAGCACATAGGGGTTGGCAGCGGGTGGCCGCGGCTGAGGTCCACCATTGAGGGCGGCAGGGGTGTAGCAGCCCCCGCCAGCGGGGTGGTGGAGGAGGTGGTGGTGGTGGGGAGGGGGGTGGTGGTGGTGGTGGTGGGGTGGCTGCAGTCCTCCCAGCTTGGTGCCAATGCCAGCGATACTGTTGAGGGTGGCAATGGAGACGGCACCAATGCAGTGGTTGGTGTAGGTCTTGGAGAGCTTGGCCGCCTTGGAGAGCATCTGCATGCGGGTACCCAGGAGGTTCTTCCCGATGGCCTTGTTCTCGTACCAGGTGATGTCACCCTCGCTGCAGTGGTCCCGCGGGCGCTGGAAGAAGGCTTTGCAGAGGGGGTTGCGTTTAGAGAGGTACTTGACAAAGCTGGCGTAGGGGCAGAACTCTGTGCCAGTCTCGTACATACGAGGCAGGTTCTCCTCGTCACTGCTCTCTGCCCGCTTCTTGCTCCAGGAGGACGAGCGTGACTTGTGGTAGGGCCCCAGTGCCTTGAAGTAGACGAACTTGCGTCCATCCTCATCCACGGCCAGCCCAAAGGAGTCCTCCTCCAGCTCCCGCTGGTTCTCCCGGCCCCGGGTGCAGAAGTACATACAGGTCTCAAACCAGACCTTGTTGAGGAGCCCGAAGGGGCTCTGGGTGCTGAACACGCTGCACGTGTAGAGCTTGCGGAGGTCGGCGCGGGTGATGGCCTGCTTCTGCACCACCGGCCCGGCGCCCTGCTCCTCCAGCTTGCGGATGACAGCGGCCAGGGTGAGGTTGGCGGCGCGGAGCTCGGGGTCCTTGGTGAGGTCGAGGGTGCGGCAGTAGGGCGGCTCGTTGAGGTAGCGGTTGAGGGAGCTGCGGATGCTGATGAGGGACGACTTGGAGTAGAGCTGCCCGCTCTTGGAGCGCGCCTCGGCGTAGAAGGAGCGCAGGACCCGGCAGAGCGCCCCCTTGTCCATGGTCTCGAAGTCGGGGCTCTGCGCCTTCTCGCTCAGGTACTCGCGGAAGATGCGCACGGCGTAGCGGGTGGCCAGCCGCGTGTTCTCGCTCAGCCGCGCCCGCTCCGGCCGCTGCAGCAGCAGGGCCGCCTCCAGCTCCGCGTCCTCCGCCGCCCCCCCGGGGCCGCCGCCGCCGCCGCCCCCCGGGGCAGCCGCCGCGGCGCCCCCCGGGGCAGCCCCGACGCCGCTGCTGCCGCCGCCCGGCGTACGGCCCGGGGCGGGCGGCAGCGGCTCCGTCTCCTCCTCGCCGTCCCACTCCAGACCCATCTCCTCTTCCTCCTCCTCCTCGTCCAGCAGCAGCCCCCCATCGGCTCCGTCCTCCTCCTCCTCGTCCCCCGTTATCTGCACCTCCTGGATCTCATCCTCCTCCTCGCCCTCCTCCTCCTCGCCGGCGCTGCAGTAGCGGTGCGGGCGGGGGGCGACGCCGCGGCCGGACGGCCGGTCCCCCGCATTGTTCCCGCCGCCTCCGCCGCGTCCGCCGCCCCCTCCGCCGCCGCCGCTCCACTCTCCGCCGCCGCCGCCGCTGCCAGGCATTCTCGCCATATTGCCGTCTCCCTGCCAGTCCTCGGGCAGGGCGCATGCGCTATATTGGACCGCAGCGCTGGAGCGCTTTTGTGTTTTAATGACCTTCAGCTACCGGGAGGCAAAGCCGGGCTCTTAAAGGGGCCGCGCTCCCACTGGCGGCGGCGGGGAAGGGGCGGGAGAGGTTGCGATGGATGGGGAGGAGGCTGAGTCGCGCTCAGGGGGTACCGCGGGGAAAAGGAGCGGTACTTACCGCGCCCGCCGCTCACCTCGGGTCCGTCCCGTCGAGCAACGCTGATGGGCGCCGGGCGCTGGGAGGGAGCCGCCGGGCAGGTGCGCCCCTGCCCGGAGGTTCCCCCGCCACCTCCGGCGCCCGTCCCACCTCCCCATCCCCGAAAAAGAAAGCACTCCGCGTGTGGAGCGGCTCTTTCGGTAGGGACGGACCGCCACCGAGCTGCTACGACGCCTCGCACCTCCTCATTCCACAGTAACTTAAATACAGACCAAAGAGAAAAAACAAAAAAAAAGCCACCCAAAAAACCGCAAAACGAAGAAAAGAAAAACCAAACAGAAAACCAATCAAAATCCAAACACACACACACACAAAAGACTCAGGCTGTGCTTGTCCGCGGCACGGCTCAGACCTCGCTAGGATGCTGCCGGGGAGCGGGCGGAGGACCCGGCCCCGCTCCCCGCCTGTCGTCCTGCCGCGACATCGCCTGCCGCCGACCTCGCACCTTTAATCGGGCGCCCGGATTTCGGTCGAGGGGCTCGGGCGGAGACGGACGCTCGGGGCATTGCATCCGTGCGGCTCGGAGTCCGCCCGGGAACAGCCAGTCGGTAGCCGCGGCGCTCGCTTGGCTTGCGGGAGCCCCGGCGAGGCTGGCAGCGGAGAGGGAGCAATAAGGACTCGGGGGCTGACGGGCGCTCCGGGCCGCCCTCTCGCTCGCTGGGGCTGCAGACCTTAGGGCAGCCGGAGGGGCCTCTGCCCCCCCGTGCAGCCTCTGCCTCCCATCGCGCCCGCGTTCTTCCTCTGCTACCCTCTTCAGCCACGGAGCAAAACCCGAGGGCACTCCCGCAAACGCGCCGGGGTGCGGAGCCGCCGGACTCAAAAAGGCACTTTGCGGGTGTTTTGGCAGAGGGGAGCCCCGGAGCGGCGCAGCGCGGGCGGGGGGCGCGGAGCCCCGGCTCAGCCCAGCCCTGCCCCCGCCAGCCCGAGCCCCCCGCCCCGAGCGCGCCCGCGGGGCGCTCCGATCGCGCCCGGCTCTGCCCCGGGAAGGCGGCTGGCTGCACGCTGCCTTCCTTACCCTTCCTTCCCGGGAAGGGTCCTTGGCCGGGCTGGGCTCTGGCAGGAACGAGGGCATGAGCCTAGGGCTGCGCACCGCGGGGAGAGGGAACCTGTCCCACTCGGAACGGGAGGGGACGAGGTGGGTCCCCGCTGGTAGCACCCCCACTCTGCAAAGCAAGCTACCCCACAGGACTCCCCATGCTGTTTAGTCAGGACATTTCTTTTATTCGGGACGATGAAATAAATATTCATTACGACTGCTGGCTACACCTGAAATTATAGCCCTAATTGCAGAGCTGTTGGCCTGAGTTACCACATTTGCTGCTTACTCATCCGTAAGAATTGCTCAGCGCCGGGCCCCCGCCGTGGTGGTTTCCTTTGGGGGGGCTCGGTGCCCGTCGGTGCTGGGAGGTGCCGAACTCCGTGGCCGCTCCCCCGGGGCAGGGACCGACGGCCACGGACGGGACGGCCCGGACAGCCCCAGCTCCCGCCGTCCGGGGAAAAGTGGGATGCCAAAGAAGGGATGTGCAAATTGTTGAGCAAATTAGGCCAATTCGAAATAAATAAGCACTGCGGGAAGAGAGCTTGCCACTCCCGGGAAATAATTGAAGAGAAACCCGGCACTGTTATATTGATGTAAGCCTGGAGTAATTACACGGAGGTCAAAGTTGTTGCACGCACTACAGAAGTTGTGCTCACTCTGTAGTTTGAGAGCGGATTATGTTCCCTCTTAGGTCGATGGCGCACATATACAATTCTGCAATTTTTTTCCTATGCACGTAAGAGGATATAAATTAGCGGGTTTTTTTCCCTTGTCATACTTTATCTGTAACCTAATCCTGAAACAAAGTCTCAAAGACCTTCCCGTGAGATGGAGCAGATGCTGAAACAGATAGCTAAAAGAAACAATACCTTGTTGTGGTTAAAAGCTAAATACCCCAGACAAGCTCCTTTTAGGGGCTATTACAACCCACCCTAGAAGACAGAGAACTGCAGGGCTTGGAGCATAAACTTTTTTTACAAAGATTATTTTTCTTTCTTTTTCTCGTAAATGCTAGAAATTACGTGATCGGCATTGACCTTTGATTCTGTCTTAAGATCGTGGAAGCCACTTTTTCTAAAAAAGACCTTTTCTGAGCCATATAAGTGCAAAAGGTAATTGAATATTTTTTAACTTTAAAAAAGATGAACACCAGGTTGACAGCTTCTGTACCTGGATGTTCATTTAATCACCATTTTCTGATTACAGGAGGTGAACTATGCTGACAGACTTGCAGATGAATATGCAGCCCAGTATACGAATAGTAAGTATAAAGGACATAAAGAACTTGCAGTGAGGTTGGAGGGGAAAAATGTATACGGAGCATCTGTATTACACACATCAGCTGGAAGCACCTCAGCAGCCAGAGGGAATTCAGAGAGTGGCAAGTGAGGTGCTCAGAGTGCTGCAGGTGCCCGTAACTGGGAAGACACATGCATAAGTTATATACCTATACAACCTATATACATATAAGTAAGTTAATCATATACATGTATGTTACCTTACCTATGTTCCTAAAAATAGCATTTAGCCTAGTCAGTTGTATTCTAGAAGTTTAAATCCTATTGTTCAAGCTCTCCAGTTAGATAAGGTAATCGAACTGCATTCCAAAACTGACAGAGTTGCACAATGTTGTCTAATGTGAGCTGGCGTATAACATTAAACTTACATCCACTCCACCTTCCACGTCACTAATCAGAGTTTTATGCTGCTGAGAGATGTGTGCAGGCATAGACAGCATTCTGCGTTCTCCTCTAGGACTCAAGGTTTGAGGCTGATTCTCAAATAGGTCCTGTCCGCACTTGGAAAATACATTTTATTACTGCTGTCAGTAAAGAAGATGTGATACCCCCACCACTAATAATGGACTGGCCTCACTAAGGATTATCCTTATGCATAGATGGAGATCAGTTCATACGCTACAGAACGAGCATGCCAGTTTAAAATCCAAAACAACCTTCTCCATGAGTCAGTTGGTTTACAATAAAGGTAGTGCTTGTTACCACATTAGCAAATAGTTTCAGGTCTTTCTTCACTTCTTTTTTTAAGCTACTCTTGCCCCTGGCCTCGCTCCTGGCAAGCAGAGAGCTTGCTAGAGTTGTGTTCTTTGACAATCGGCTATTGTGCTAAAGCTTTCCACAGCTAATTCTCCTTCAGACGAGCACACTACTTCTCTCGTAGCCTCTGTAAGTGGTTATTTCACTTACAGACACCTAAACCTTCATGCTTCGGTGAGTGTTGGTACGTGTTTCATCATGAGGCTTCACGAGGAACTAAACTGGAATACCCCCAAGAGCCAAGAAACAAAGAAAAACCATTTGGGTTTTCCTGTCTAGGTATCTAGAAAAGTTTATTTAAAAAACAGTGCTTAAAACAAGCTTGTGGGTTAACCCTAATGCTGGCCACCTGGCATTTTTTATAGAAAATAACTTTTTATGAATGTACACTTTTACTGTTAGTTTAAATACAATAAACAGTTTCTTTAAATGTCTTAATATATTTTCTAAACACAAGATGTTTTCACTGCAGAGGCAGGCTATGTGGAAATTGGTATGAGAAATCCATATTGACACTACAGAACTAGAAGGCAAATAACACTTGGGACTCTTGGAAAATTCACTTAGGGAAAAAGCATGTCCTAGAAATCCTTCTCCCACCCAGAAACATGCAGTTTTGAGATAAGCTTTTTTAGCATTTCAGAACTGTCACTTCAAATGCTAATTCCGTTTTTATTTTACTCTGTTATTTTTGTATATGATATTTCTAGTTGTTTCATTACTTCTTCATACTAGGGACAGCTAATGCTAACATGTAGTGTGCTATAACAGATTTTGAATCTTCTTTATTTTAATTTTCCTTTTTTTTAGCATCTCCCATCTGTGTGGCAATGAAACAGCTTCATATAACTCAACAAAGGAGACGTTGATTTAGTAAAGTGAGGATGCATCCATCAGCACTAAGTTGCAGCTGTTCTTAATGGATTTTAAAATACAAAAGCTATTTCACCTCTCAGATTGTCATATTATGAAATGTTAGTGGTAGTTGCGCATATCAAAGCACCAGCTACCACCCAAACCTTGTGAAACATGAAGGCAGCATCAAGCCAGCCCCCTTGCGAAGCTCCCAGGTGCCAACTGAAAGCCTATTTCCCCAGTATGCTCCTATTTTTTTTTCTTCCCGCAGGTATTTGCCGTTACTCACTCACTGCATTTTTTTTTTTAAATACTTTTACAAAAGCAATATTTCTGCTGCTGAGGCCACAATTTGTTTCCCGATTGCTTTGTTTTCAAAATAAACCAGAGAAAACCCGAGTCATCATCTTTGTAAGAAAGCACACATTCAGTGCTTGGCAAATTACAAGGCAAGACTTTGCAAATCACCTTTATTTTCAGTGTCAAGCAGCTGGAGCATTTTTGCTTCCAAAAATACAGAAGAGCTATGTTGTCAGACAGCCTGGAGAGAGCTACTAGAGCTACTGGAGAGAGGCAGGTAATAAATTGCACCGTGCTGCATAAAGGTTTTAGGGGTCTTTTAAAATGTGCTGGAGGTAAGTTGCCAGGAGATACATTAATGCTTTTATTTAGCTGTATTTCAGTTTGTGTTTGTCTTTGCATCTCTGGTGTTGAGGGCACTTGAAACAAATTGGCGGGTCTGTTTGGCACAGTGGTAGCTGGTTAAAGTTGCTCTAGTGGTTGTCTGATCATTTCTGTGAGCTACTGACACCAAGCAACCTGCTGTGCTAGTGGCACAAAGTTCGCCCTCCATGGAGGGAGAAAGAGCTCTTTCTATCCAGGCTGATAATTGGTTAGTTTTTATTCCTTCTCAACCGAGCCCATGCATTCTACATGAAGGTGAGGGAAATTTAGAAGGACCAAGCCAGTAACTCAAGAAAGGGAGCTCCAAAGAGAGAGATCCCTGTGAAACCACAAAGCTTATTTGTTGTAGGTCTAATTACAAGTTTTCGCTTCATACAATGTCTTAAGTACTATGTAATAGAGCATAACTTTATGCTGTATTGGATATGAAGTTCTTGAAATCCTATTTTCTAATCATAATCTTCCAGTAAAAGTTTATTTTGAACTATGAGTTCAGGCTGGAAGTCACACTGGGCTGGATGAGGTCTAGAAATGCAGGGATGGACAACTGGTTATAGGATAACAGGGTCTGGCTAAGAAAACTCCTTAAACATTCCTTTAAGAAAAAAGGGAAAAACCCCCAAATCCAAACAAGAATGTAATATAATGAGACTGAATAAGTGCACTTTCCAACTTGTTTCTGTACCATATGGATTTTATCTTGGTTCCTTTTACCATCCCCATTGCATAACCCAAAGTTTCTGTGTTGCCATGAGCTGTGCTGAGCACTGATTCCCACACAGGGCCAGAGGTAGAGCTTTACATCCCATGCAACTTGTTCATACCAGGCTTTTCTCAGAGCATGGGGTCGTCAAGTGACAGGACAACAGCTGGCCTACAGCCCAGCATGGAAAAGGAGTCTTCTTTCGACCATCAACTAGTGGCTTTAAAGCCGCTTTATACCATGAATTCACTGTCAATATACTTTTGTTTTGATTTAGTGACTGAAATAAACTGATTATTCCCCTTTTCCACCAGTATTATGTCTGTGTCATCATGAATTTGAAAATTCCCTTTCAGGTATTTATGTAGCAAAAACCCCAGCACCAATGGTCTGTCTTCTTGGATTTTCTTTTCTCAATTGAGTTATCTCAGCTGGGTTGACACAAACCCAATTTAAGCAACTTTAGAATTGTGTGAGTTCAAAGGAAGCCCACAGAGGGTGTAAACATACTGTTAAACAGTGTCAGAGCCCTGCTCAGGCTGTCATCCAGACCCACCTTTCTGTTGCTGTTGAATTTTAAGTTACACTAACTTGTAAAGCAGCATTCGAGTAGAAGGGAATAAATTCATAGGTCATATGAAAGAAGAGTACTGGGATAAAAAAAGTACAGCAATGTTTACTGCCAGACCCCATGACCTCCTTTATCAGAGTGATTTAATTCATACCAAGAAAAAAAATGGTAGAGCATGTCACAGAATATTAAAAAATAAGGAAAGTCCTTTATGCAAAACCACTTGCATGAATTAAATGCTCCCACTGTATCTGTCTTCAGGTGAAACTGGGGGAAAAGCCTCAGGATACTGTCAGGACTTTTGTTTGAGGTTTAAAGCCAGAGGCCATAAAGGACCTTTCAGTTTTCACCTGCATTTTGCTACATTTCAAGTTATAGAGAGCAAAGCCTGGAAAAGTAGAAAACCTGAAATGATTCAGAGAAAACATAAAGAAAATTGATAAAGTTTAGTGAAAAGACTGGACGTATTGGATGTACCTCTCTTTTTTCAGCATCAGGTAATAAAATAGATGAAAAATACCTTCTAGCATCTGGTAAACATCAGTATTTTTTAAGAGTTTGGCATTAAAAAAACCCAAAAAAAACCACTTCTGCATCTGTTGAGAGTGCTTAACTGGAAAGTTTTTTTGTCCATCCCTGAATTATACATTGAATGCTTTGAATAACCTTGCTTTTTCTATCCATGAACGGTTAAGCTGGGCTTGAATCAAAGTTTTCCTATTTGAAGATCAAGGCTAAAATTCAATTTCTTTTTACAGAACAAAAGGTATCATCAAATAAATTAAAATAATCTAAAAAATCCTAGAGCTAAGACTGCACATTCATGAACTGAATTATACTACTACAAGCAGGTAGCTGTTTACTAGTAAAGACCCTGCTTTTAATAGAAATTAGCATTGTTAAAACAAGCAAGAGAAAAATTACAAGCTCTTCCTTTGCCTTGGACAAAACAAGGTCACATTTGCAATTTGCAGTGCTTGATCTCTCCATTAGCAATCTTGGCAAAGGTTTATCAAGTTATTCTGAATAATTTCCTTCAAGTTATGAGTGTGTCACTTGGTCTGTTATGGACCTGTTCCTTCAGTTTGCTCTCCTGTTTACCTGTGAATTGTCACACTCGTTCTTGCTGATGGGTGTCAAAAGAAAAAAAAAAAAAAAAAGCAGTGTTTAAAATCAAAGCTTCAGTGTGGAAGGATATAAAGTGTGAAATCCAGACCCATTGCTTTCATTCTGGCTTTAGTGATCATAGAAACCTGCTGTAGGGCAGGACTAATCTGCCAGAAAATTATTATTGAGCCCTGGTAACTCAGATATATGTGCAGACTTGAAAACATTGTTCTTTGTGCCAACTCCAGGTCCTACAAGAATCTCACACGATATCCTCCACCTGGCTCACAAATACGCTGCCTTCCACTGTAAAGACGAGAAAGTTTGTTAATTCCCAAGCAGCTGTGAACAATTTAATCTCTTTCCAAACAGCCCAGCATCCTATTCCAATTGAGAGTTTCTTGGGGGATGGATAGTTTGAAGAGCTGGTGAGAGATAATAGGGTCTTTCTTTCAATTTCATTCCTATGGATTTGGCCTTGGCAGTAGCATCTTGATAACAGGAGTTGCCAAATCTCAGAGCCTCACGATACTTAGTTGGAGTTTCCTCCTCCATATGCTGGAACTGAGGGGTTTAAAATTAGTCTTTGGCAGGCAAATTTGAAACCTTGAATTACTGGTCTGTAAATACTTGGAAATCAGGTGGGGAGCCACAGTTTTGTAATTTTAGGAAGAAAAAATCCCTGTAATTTTAAGATATGATTAAGATTTTATTGTGAACACTGGTGGTTAGAACTCCTGGGATTTCCCAGATGAAATTGCCTCTGAGAACTGAGCTGATAACTTGAATTGGTTTCCTGGACAAGTCTCTAAATTACTGATTTCTTTGCCTCACATAACTTCTTATTCAAAAAATCACCATCCAAATCCTACAGAAGTCATTTTTGCTACCTCTTTGGCAATATGTTTAGAAGAGTCAAAGCATCACAAAGAACTACTTCAAGAAGTTCATACCCAGGTTTCTTTGAGTTCTCAGAACCAAGAACTTTTTTTTGTTCTGATTATCAGAAGGCCTCTGCACTCAAAAATGGTTGTATAGATATTTAAGCCAGCTGTACTTTTAAACAGGCTTGCACCTGATATGGTTTCCATGGGAGCTGCTTGGTCCTCAGCCATTTGCAAACATGGCTGCTTATGTAGATAATTAAATTAGAGTTAGTGAACACAGTGTTCTTCTGAACAGCTGACCTTCAGTCTTTCTGGCACACTGGTAGTAGAAGGGAAATACATTCTTTCTATGGTTTATATTTCCTGTCCCACATTTTTCTTTTCATTAAGACTAGCTAGATGTGACTTTCTGGGTACTCTACCAAAATCTACTATTTCATCGTATTTTCAGCAGTTACCCTTGGATTGGTCTGCACAGCTCCAGACAGAGCATTTAATCATCTTAGTTCTTCTATTTTCACTGGAATTCCCAAATTTTTTAAGCTTTTCTTTTGTCCAGCAAGATATATTTGGCTTGACCTAAAACGTTTCATAATACTCTCTAAGAACTCGTTTTATTCAATCAGAAAGTAGTGGAGTTTAAGTACTTAGGAAAGTCAGCCATATCTAAAATGTGGAGGATGAATTATAAGAGCTTTGTTTGTAAAGCTAAATGGATCAAAGTATCTGGAACAATTTTTAATGTTTTTTTGGGCAGGCACTGTATTTCAAAGGAAGTTGTAGATTCATTTTGTTAACCTGTTGCTTCAAATTACTTTGTCAGGTCCTAAATAGGGAGGGACAGGATTTTGGCTACTGAATTCCAGTTTGGCCACTAGTGCCTGGGCTAATTAAGGATGGGTAGAGAGAACCACACACACAGCTGAATAAACTAGAAAAGTCCTGATGTCCCACTGAGGTCAGCAGCACTAATTAGCATCCACAGACAGGAAATCTGTTTGAACCTGCTTGCTTTGCTTCCTGGCTTTGGTTGCATCCAAAATCATTTGGGGAAATGATTCTGATGCTGTATCCTGCCAGAAGCACATGGTGGGATGCTCATGGGCTAGCCTGTCCACCCAGGACTTTTATAATCATTCTCACTCACTGGGGCTGCTGAAATTTTGTTGTATGGAGGGTACAAACCCAGACGTCTTTTGGCTGCTCAACAGAACGAGTTTGACCCTTGCAGGGGTACTTGTCTGCCTGCCTCTTAAGCTCTGTGTAGTCCAAGAAGCTTGGTACCATTCTAGGAAGACATGTTGAGAATTCCATCTCTCTGCAGTAGTACCAGAAACACATGGAAGCCACAAACCACCTCCACATTGGGGAATCTTGCCAGGCCTTCATTTCTTTCATACTTTCTGTCCATGAACTCTGAGCTTTCATGAAGCTTCTCCCTAGAGTGCCATGGACAAATGTCACTACTTCCCTTCTCTGTGCTGCTCAGAAACCCACCTGAGGTATAGGCTGCTGAATTCTGGTTTTATTTATGCTCTCAGAAGGACTGCTCCATCTCTTAAGCTTTCTCTAGAGCTGAGTGACTGTTGATAGAACAACAAATATACATGTCCAATACTTTTTCAGTATTTTTGGGTAAATTAGTGGAGTAATATCAGAAAGCTTATAGTAGTGTTTATCTGCTGGTCAATAGAACAATTTTGAAATTAAGAAATAAGAAAAGTTTTCACTGTGGTATTTGTATTAGGCAAGTCTCCTCCACACAATATATCAGTAATAATATATTTTTAATAAAAGGTGGCAAATATTGGCCCTACAGTAGTAGTTTCTCAAAGTCCTATGCATAAATGATTATTTTAGTAGGCAGTAGGCAAGCTATCACTTGTCTGTATGAAAGATTTATCCTTCATTTTAACCTCAGAGAGAGAATCATTCCTCTCAATTTCTTCTGCCTTGCAGAAAGGACATGAAACAAACAGAAAATGTTGTGAATGTTCTACAGCTTCAACTGGAATTAAAAAAATAAACCTAAGAAAAAAACCACTTCACCTGAAAGCCGACTAATGTAAATAAGGAAACAATTAAAACCTTCTGGTTTTGATGACACGATTGTTTTACACAGTGCTAAAAGAGTGTATCTCTCAATTGTCTGTAAAATGTTGCCAAATCACAGAATAAGTACACAGAAATGGGCAGGGATTTTCTTGTATTGGCATAACCAGTTTGAAGACACTCAGCTGGATAATAGAGAACAAATTTTATCGTGTGGAAATTACCTAATACTATAAAGCACCTATTACCTAATCCTGCAAAGTACTTCCAGAAACACTCCAAAAGCAAGAAAAGAGAATCTAAGTCCACTGGTTGCACCTGTCCTTTTGCATCCAGCCATGAAGAACATCCTTCTGTTCTGGGCTGACACTGCCTGGGTTGACTCTGTTGAATCTGCCAACAGAATAAGGCTTAGCAAATAGAGTGGGGAAAGGAGAATTCAGTCTCAGCTGTTTGCAGTCATCTGAGAGCTTCTGGTGATCCATGCCACTCTGTCTGTGCTTGCTGCAAAATGCATACACCTTGGGGGAAAATATTAGTAATCTGGGCACAAGAGCTAAAAACTTTCCAGTAGAATAATCTGAATCACATATTTGGCTTAGTTTCCCGATGGAAGAAATAGAAAGTCCCCTTGCTCCCTGAAATCAACCATCATTCAACTAACTATTATATTTTTAAATTACATTCTCAGTAAACTGCAAGGATGCCAAGACTGCTGTTGTGCCCTAATGATATATGTGAGACTTTAATGTTGATACAGAGCTCAGGGTCATGAAGATTTTCTAGGAGAGAGCAGGAACTCTAGAAAATCTACCACCACATTAGCAAAATTAGCAGTGTTGAGGGGAACTCTTCTTGGACTCATGACAACTAGTCTGACCCATGATAACTTGCAAAGTCATAACAGAGAGAAGTAAAATTCCAACATCAACATTCCTCTTGAGTAAAGAAGACCCCCTCCTCCAAATGAACCCCAACCAAACCCCAGAGAAATCCAGACCAAACAGATGACTCTTTCCTCTGTTAGCATCCTGTCTTGCTCCTTTTGAACCACTGCCACTGCTATACCAGAGTATATTTGGTGCTGGGATATCAGGGCTGGGCTGGGTTAACCAAGCCACATAAGATGGAACAACAGTGAACAACAGGAAAAGGTGGGGGGTTGGAGTTGTACTACAAAAGAATATGAAATAATTCTAAAATTACTCCCACTCAGGTTGTGCTTTCCTTTAACAATCCCTGTGTGCCCCCTAAGTTTGTTGGCAGTTAGCCAAACATTTAAAGCCCTAAAGCCATCCTATTGTCAAACTGTCTACAATTCTCCTAAATTTTGCTGAGAGGAGCATTTAACAGAGGAAGATGTGGTCTGGTTGCCTGCAGTTTTTCCCATCAGCAGACACAGTGGATAGAAAGAGTCACTGAAGGAGCATTCCTGTAGCCCTGATCCATTATGTTCCTTTGGCACATGCAGGCATATTCATAAGCTCTATATCCAAAACAGGTGAATTCTTCTCAGCAGCACAACTAAATTTGAACTCTGTTGTCCTAGTGAAGGGCAGTGGTGGACATTTGGGTTCAGGGCAAGAATACATTTGACACAGAAAAGATAAGAGACAGATCTAACAGAGACATCAAGAGATGCTGTAGAACCAGATTTTCTTCATCCCACTGCTGACAAGAGGTGGGATTTGGCTCTTTTCCCTCCCAGCAGTGACTCTGCCTTGGTGAGGGCAGCAGCAGGAGCAGGTCTCATTTTCTAGGGCTCTGGCATAGATAATGTAAACTTGGGACCAGAGCTGATTTGTTCCTCAAGGCAATCTGCTGCCCTCAGCAGCTTCTGTGTTGCTAGAGCCTCAGGTCGGCTTTGTTCAAAACCTCCAGCAACCTTCTCTCAAGACAAACTCCTGCAGTCACAGCCAAAGCTTAAGTGAATTTGCTGTGCCTGCAGAGGCAAGAGAGGATTTCTGCTGGGACACCTGGTAAGGACTCCAAACAGTGGTGCCAAGCAGAACATATCTTGCAGTTACCTTCATCAGACAGGACCACTTCACCCCAAAGGTGGCTGAAAGTGAACAAAACATTGGGTTGTAAGGCACACCAAAGGTTCAACCACGGTTGCCATTTTCACAACCCTCAAAGGGGTAAAAAACCTCGTAGTTTCTCTTTGTTCACTCCAGTTGAAAGAAACTAGAAATTTAATTTTAATGCCACTGTCAACAGTCCAGTCTTGAGCTGGTAAATCTGGCTGTTAATTACTCTGGGCCTGGGACTCTTCTTTCTTATTCTTCTAAGATAAACTCCTCAGTTTTTTCCCCTCTTCCTTGTGCATCACACCAAGTTGCTGAAATGCTACATATCAGTCCCAGCTTGGACAGTGCTTCCCCTCCTCATTCATCCTCTGCTCTCTCCAAATCATGTCATACTTTCTCCCATTCCCTCTCCTTCACTACCTGTTCTTTCTTTGGGAATGAGCAGAATTACATACCCATCTGCCTTAACTGTTTCCTACGTTTCTGCTAGGAGAGCTTGGGAAGATGAAATACAGGGAAAAGTGGTGCAGAAAATACACTGAATGATATGTGAAGCTGCACTGAACATGCCTTCTACATGCCAATCTCCTCCTTGTGCTTTATCTCTTCTCCTTTGCAATCCTATGGAAACCAGGAGGAAACCAGGAAAAAAACCACTGCATGGCTGTCAGCTTCAAAGCAGAAGAAAAACTCCATCCTCTCTGAGTTGCGATTACATCTCAGGATAGATGACTTCCCACACTTCTCTGGGAGAACTCCTGGTTGCTATCTTCTTCCTATGGGACCACACAAACAGCTGAATAAACAGCATTAATATCTGTGGGAAAGACAAGATGATTCTACCCCTCTTCCTCCAAGTTTCTTCATTTTTCTATAACCCCGCCTGCCTCCTCAGGAGGTTCCAGCTCCTCACCTTGGCACACCGTGCCCAGCAGTTGTGATGCTCTACTCAAGGTGACACCAAGCACTACAGTCCTGCCAGGACTGTTGTCCCTAGCCATGTGTGGGAGAATCCCTGCGCTTTCAGCCACGTGTCCTTGCTGGTGTTTGAGTAAAACAATGCCCAGCTCTTGCTAATCTCTAGTATTCATGACCACATGATGTTCCAAAACAAAGCATGGAGAAAGAGATGAAGCCTGGATTATTTTTTAAATAGTGTATTTGAGAGTAGTCACTTAACTTCTGGGTTTGAATTTTCAGACTGCAACAATTTTCAAGTCCTGTTCTACCTTTACCTTCTCTTACTGCCTTATCCATTTCTCCTCCACCTCAAACATAAAGGCTAAGTATCTTCCATCCCAAACATAAAAGATAAGGATGATTTTTTTCCCCTTTTAAATCCAGGAATCTCTTTAATCCTGGATGTGAGACAATGGGAAACATACTAGGAGGTGAGAAGAGAGGCTTGGCAGTGCAAAAGAGAATACAATAAACCAGTTATTTCTTTTCCAATCATTAAACTCCACACCCTAGAGTTACTGGTCTTTATGGCAGCCTGGTCAAATCGAAAAAGACACAGAAAAGCAAAGGAGAAAGGTCCTATGTTTCCAAACTGATGCATGGACAAGGTGCCAAATGATTGCATTTCGTTCATTTGCCACAAACTGGGTTAGCTTTGAGCTTGAAGGAGAGAGAATAGCAGGTTTTTAAGTACTGCTTCTGGGTCTGGCATCAACATTTCTGGTACCATAATGAGTCAGACATCAGAGGCAATACACATGAAAGGATGCAGGCCAATGCCTAGGCAAACAGAAGTGGGAAAGCAGAACTGAAAAATAAGTGCACATATCAGGAAAGAAGGACTCCATCCTCACAAAACTTTTGAAATTTTAACCTCAATTTCCTTAATTTCATCAAATAAATTCACTTCAAAATAAACCACTACCACCACCACCAATACAAAAACGCCTCTAGAATTCTGGGCAGTTAATTTGCCAGAGGCAGAGTTTGTTCTGTTAATTGCCATTTGCCATGTACCGATGCCACAGTCCCAAATGCTCTTGCACATTTCCCATCACGCAAGCACACACGTGATTAAGAACATTTGAGCAGTCATCCTTAGAACTGTGAAAAACATTAATCCTCAAATGAAGGGAAATCAGTCTTTTGAGCCACAGAAACCATGGCTTCAGCTGCTCCTTCCCTTTGCCTTTAGCCAAGGCTCCTGAAGGGCTGTTGGATGTTTAGGGGTAGATAATTGGCTCTGGTAACATACTATGGGGTGGAAAGTGCATTGATGGAAAACATTTCAAACTCTGATTTGCACCATTACTTGGGGGCTTCACTGGGAACTCAGGGCAGTCCAGAGACATATATTTGGCACTCTTCAGCTGTCAAGTAACTCCCTCAATTGCTCTCTTATGCCTCACATTTCCATTGTCTTTTCTTCTTCCTTTCTTTTGCAGACCATTCCTTCTTCTCTGACTCCTCTTTCAACTTGTATCATCATTGCCCAGAGAGTTGATATGTGTTTCCTGGTTCTCTTCTTTGATATCCTTTGCTCTCTCCAACACTTTATCAAACATAATTGTCACAAATATAATATTTATTCCAAGAAGTTTCAGTGATCTGCTAATCAACTAGTACAAAATAATCAACTACAGAACTCTAGAAGATTTCCCATGTCCCTTCCTGTACTCTGTTACAAGGCTTCCTTTACTATATCAGGACTTGTTGACAGTTCTACTAATGCGACTGATTAATGGGGAAGTTTTCCTTTTATTTTGATCAATAGTTGTAATAGTCGATTGAGTCTCATCACTGTTAGCACAGTTGCAGTGATGTGAAGGTACAAGTGGGCATCACCTCTTTGATCTTAGATCACAGAAACTGCTTTCTGTCTTGGGAATCAGAGCTGCAAAATTTTGTCTTGCAAAATTATGTGACATAAAAAAACCCTGCTAAAGCACACAGAATTCAATAACCATGTATATAACCCTCTGGTACCTCCATTACATGTTAGATATTGTTGATGCAATGCAAGCCAAAATTGTGAGATCACTGCTCCAATAGGAACACAGTAATGAGATCCAATACCCACAAAAAACTTGCACTCACAGGTTATTGTTCTGGAGTCAGTTAATGATTAACATGGATTAACTCTTTGTGCTTTATGGACATAATATCAGAGTTTCTCAAAAATGTAGGGGTGCTCAGAGACACTGTAGAGATTTTGGAATAGATTCTATTCTTTATGATTATGTAGTGTTGGAAAGCAGAGATCTTACAGAATATTAGAAACGTGTTGAATTCCTGACTCTGCTGCCAAGAATCAGCCATCATTTTGCATGTAGTGCCTTGGTATTTCAGGCCATGCCTGCCTAGTGTGATCCCAAGCATGTGCTGAAAACAAAGGGAACGTGATAAGGCAGCAGAAACATGATTAAGCTTTGATCTGAAAAAGGATCCTGACTCTCTTATGCTGCTGAAAGTTTGTGGACACCAAAGAGAATATGGTAAGTTTGCTCAGCAAACTAGAGGTGTGACATTAATACAAGTTACCCAACACTAGAGTCTTCCATACAGCCACAGCTAAAATAAATCTGTTTCCCCACTAATTAGCTTAAAGCCAGCATAGCTATGGTGCTTCTCCTACTGCCACATTTTCTTTTGTACTTAATGATCTAATCACATCCTCCTTTTTCTACAGGGCCTTTGCCTCATTCAGTGCCCAGGATGGATGCGACTCATTGAATAGGCATCTGTAGTCTGACAGTTTGTCTCAGATTTGCCTGGAGCTGAAGATACATCCTTTGATTATATCCCTGGCTCTGCTGCAAAGTTTCTGTGTTAGGGTACTGGACGAGTCACTTAAACCAAACAAAGTGGGCACAAAAACCCTCTTCTTTTTTTGCTATGGGTGTCTGACTGTAATGACTTGACATCTCATTTGTGAAAGAGGTAAGGGCTCATTATATGCAACTGGGGCAGAATGCTGCAAAATGCTAAATACTCTGAAAAAGAGAGAGACTCAGAGATTCAAAATTAAAATTAGTAAGACAGTGTCATCCATGATCTTCCTGGACTCTCTTTCCTGTATCCAAAATAGTTCTTCCAGCATAGGGAGAGTTTCACAGTAACAAGTACATATCTGGGAAATGGTAGTTTTGAGGTTTCAAATCCCCATTAGGACAAAAGGAAAACCATTCTCAGGTCAGAAGGGTGGACCACTGTTTCATACAGGTTCCAGGTGTTTAGGCTCTCCTATGTAGTTGCTCAAATCAGCAGACTTCTAGATCATTTGTCCACTCAGTTTAACCAAGAAGGCTTTGACCTTCATGACTTAATCAAAACCGAACAATTCCAGCAAAAAACTTCAGTTTTGACAGACCTTTTCTGGTCAGACAACTGATTTGTACATATTTCCTGTCTGAACTGCTGAGACTATGGCAGGACTCTGGGATGAGTGTGCCAGTCCCACTGTATAAGTTTTTGTTTTCAAGAGTTGTTGCTCTGGGAGATGTCAAACTAGGCTTGCAAAGGCATGTCTGAAGCTCATCTGAACTCTTCTGTATCAACTACAGATGCTCCACATTTCCAGGAGAGCTCTTCTGGCTCAGGTCATCATGCCATGTTACAGACACAGAGGGTGACCAATTTCCTTGGTAAGCCCAGTAACTCTGGGCAGTCCATCCAACCTCAAGGCCCTCAGGTTTGCCCAGGATGCTACACGGCTTGAAGTAGTCTATGGATACAAGATTACATAAACCATTTGAATGAAGCTGGCACCTATGTAAATCAAAGCTTTATACCTTCTTCACATACATACATACATCCCTGTCCACACCACATCTGAATCTCTTCATCTTTAAGGAGAAGACAGTGTCTCAGAAGAGAGATCACCTGTCCTTCAAGGCTGATGTCCAAGGGCAGCAAGGAGCATCCTAAGCAGCCCTATTTACTAGGCACTACAAAAGCAGGTGTAATCAAAAGAGAGGAGTCATTCATCTCATCCCTCTTGGACTCCAGCCAGGTATTTCTATTTCCTTTTCCAGCAAACCTTCCCACTTTCAGAAGACAACAAAATTTAGGCGAGACTACTAAAAGAGACGGAAAGGTTTCAGGAGGCTGTGGCAGCAACAACAGCCTTTGCTGTCTGGGTTTTGTGCACATCATTTCTAACAGGGATCTGTGCAACCTGGCATTTAAATAATATTACCGTGGGAGTGATTCTTTTCTGAAGCATGCTACAGTTTCTTGTGCAGTGTCAAATTTGGGATCATTTTGACATCTGTTCTGTGGCACTCATCCATCTGTTGTAACTGAGTAGGTGTTGGGTGGGGCTGGCAGGAGAGACTTGTTTAAGTGTTTGTTTTCATCTTGTAGAGGAACAGCAGAGCCAGTTCAGTAATTAATTAAATACTCATCTTAAAAAAAAAAACCACAAAAAACCCCAAAAAACAAAAAACAAAACAAAACAAAACAAAACAAAAAACCACACACACACAAAAAAACCCAAAGTGTGCTAATATTCTAAAGAAATTGTGAATAAGGCTGCTGGTACTTATCACTGCTGAAATGTGTGGACATTGTTCCCATTTCTGCTTGATTCCATTTGTTTTAGGATGCCTTCTTCATTGGGCTGGCACTCTGGTTTCTACTCCTGACTCAGCCAATTGCCTCCTGGCTGAATTTGGATAGGTCACTCAATCTTTTGTACAGCAGTTTCCCTCTCTGGAAAATGCATCCAAAATAAAACATCTCTTTTTTATAAACTTTGAAATCTGCTGATAAAAAATGCAACAGGATAAGTGGCAAATATCGTTACAGCCATTATATTAATTTGTGGTTATTCTGTTCAAAATAATCATAATTTTAAATTAACCTTTTCTGTCATCTGCTCATAGCAAAAGAAAGGCTCTGAGCACAGTGAAAACAAATCCAAAACTTCTATGGCTGACTCTCTGTGTCTTTTGGGAATTTGTTTCTCTCGTTTCACTCAGAATAGAGCATAAAAATTATTCACCTTGTTTAACTGTCTGCTCATAATCTTCCCACCATTCACAAGTGCATGGTGCACCAAGCAACCATGTCCTTCCCTGTGAGTGACTAGGGAATGTTCCACCTGCTCTGTTTTAACTTCTGTGCAGACTTTGGTATTAATTTCTTTGCCTTGGGACAGTGACTCCTGCTGTTCTGTTTGCCAGTCTACTGAGATGTAGTTGTGCTTTGTATTTAGAAATCAGTTTAACCCTGCTCTGTGATCAGTTTATGGATTGAAGACGTTATTGATAACACTGGAAAATGCTTTCAGTGGAACATCTATTTGCAAATGTACTAGATAACCAAGGAAACGGGAATTCCCTATGCATAGCTAAATATAGTAATTTTTGTCCAGCATGTCTAATCCTGTGAGGTTCTGAACACCTCCACAAAAACCTGGCACAGGCAGGGATGCTCAGAGCAGCTTGCAAATTGCTATTTTGTGACTGGCAGATATGAATGCCACATTCATTAATCCCAGAATATATTTAAAGATGTGCACTTAGCTATAGAGCTATGGAGATTACACAGTCTGTGCTTGTGAACAGAAAATTGTGTGATGCGGCTTTTCACTTTCCTCCTTCCCCTTCTAGTGTAGCACACAGCAAGAGGTGTTAGCCTAGGAGTAGAGTAAAAGAGTTTGTGGGAATTGAATGCTTTGTATTTTCTGGTGGCCTCTAAAGCTTGGAATCTCAGCACCTCCAGATCATAGCAATTTTGCACCTAAGATTATCAGTTATAAAAAACAAAAGTAAAATCCTGGGTTTTCAAATGCAGTTTCTTCTAAAATGCTCTGTTAGAGATCAGAAGCATCCACTGGGGACACTGATTATGAAGAACAAAATGCAATCTCCTTTGTTTTGTTTTAGATAGTAAAAAAATTCAGTGTTGGTAATGTCACCCTGAAGGTATTTACCATTTTACCTGTAATGTTACTCTTTGCCAGGGAAAGGTGGAGGAATTAAATGGATTTTATTTGTAGATCAGGTTAGGCAGAGAGGTTTCATATGATTATTTCTTAGCTTGAAGACTAAAGCATGTACTGTATGTTGCAACTAAATTCATCTTCCGTTTCTCTACTGTGATTTGTGTCATAATAAACTTTAAGTTTCTACTCTAAATTATTTCCCTCTCTGTAATTTCCTCTGGTGACTCCTGGACTCTGAAGTGCCACTAGCTGCAAAATTACACATAGGAGTATTTTGAACTTCAGTCATTCACAAGAAATTCATAATCGTGACATCCCACAAATACTGTATTTGGTGTGAGATGAAAGGAACTTATTCACTGCTTTAATCATGTCCTATTCGTTTCTATAAACTAGGATTTCTCCTTATTCAAGCATCTCTCCATTTCTTTCTTGCCCACCGCAGGACTGACAAAATTTCAAATAACTCATAACAAACTGAACACTTTTTGCAGCAGAACATGATCACTGCAGGAGTAAGGGAAGGAAAATGCACAAGACCAGTGAAAGGAACCTTTGGATTACAAAATTTAGTAATTTTTATAGAAGAAAAATTTGAAGGCTCCAGTACAGCTCTCCTTAAAACTGGATCACAGCTTTGTTGCAAGGCACTAAGTCCCATTTTTGTACAGTCTTCTATTCTGTCTCTCTCCCAAGGACCAACCCCGGGTGAACCTCACTGTGCCAGCCCTTGCTGAGCTGAATGATATTTGCTGTCAGTTATAGAATCTTCAAATCGTAGAATAGTTTGGGTTTGAAGGGACCATTAAAGGTCATCTAGTTCATCCTGCACCAGGGAGTTTCCATTTAGTATCAAAATATAATTCCTCTTATCAGCTTTAGACCTTCTGGCTTTATGTTTCCTTTTGCATTTCTGATCTTTGTGAGATCATTGCCCTGGCTGGTTCAGTATGCAAAGGCAGGGAAATAAACATGGAAATAGGCAGGAGTGATGCTGCAGCCAGTTCTAGACAAGAATTTAGAAAAGCTGTCTTCCAGGAATAACTGGAAGACAAACTAACACTGCTACACAAAAAAATTCCTAATTGTGGCAGAGCAAAATGAAAGATTGAATTTATTTTCCCAACTGTATTAATTATATAATTTACTTTTATGATATGCTCTGCTTCCTCTCTTAACAAATCAGCTCTTTTGGTGCATTTTGGGCCCGTTCTGTGTTTAACTCTTGTTCAACAGGGTGACCAGAGGAGTTCACTCGGGTGAGGAGCCTGGCTGTGTTAGGGGAGCCCCCTCTCACTGCCCTCCAGGTTCTGGTGCTGCCTGGAGCCTCTCCAGCTTTGCCTTCAGGCAACCCAGCGCCACAGTCTGCCCCTTCCACTGCTGCTCTGTTCTTACGTGACAAAGAAAATAATAGAGTTTAAGAGGTTTTTCATATCCTGAGAGTCTTTTCAGAGATACAAAATATTTCCTCTTGTATTTGGCACTTTCCGTGTTGGCAAAGCAATAAAATGAATGTCACCTTCCTCTTCATCCCAGTTTTTTTGGGTCCCCCAGATTTTCAGAGTCGTATCACCCTGGGTGACCAAGGGGCCAGATAATTTTCCCAATATCGTCATGTTTACATGTCCCACCTTATTGTTCTGAAAATTCATCAAAGGATTTTACTGCCTTCCTTGCCAACCTTTTATGCTTCATTCCTGCAACACTTACTTTGTTTTGCAAAACAGATGTTAGGGCAGAATTTCACATCTCACTTAATGATTACTAGATTTTCTTTATAACATCTTCTGAGATAAATTATCAAAGACTTTCTGAAATTTCCTTAAAAATTTATATTAAATGGTTCTGCATAATCACTGAGATCTTCAGGATTTTTTTAGGAAGTTATAAATGGCATGTTTCACTGTTACTGGATCAGCCATGCTTAGAATCGAGCAGATTTTTTAGTTTGCTAACTTATATTTCAACATTTCTTTCTTTTTCATTTGGTTGAGATGATCTTGATTTTAAAGTAAAATACATGCAATATTCCATTGCTTTGGTATAGCAGAATAGCCTACTTTTAAGGGAAACTTGCATGATTTTTAACAGCTATCAGTCTTGATTGATGCCATCTGCTTTGAGAGGTTTGTTACTTTAGCATGTCAATCCTGCAGTTTCTCTTCTGATACCTCAGTGTTTGACAGGCACCCATCTACAGTAATTAAATAGAATATCTAGAGACTGACTGTATTTTCAATTGGTAAAGACTGATGGGAGGATAGAATGTAGTCCCTGTAATTGTACCTTGTCATTTTTAACTGCCCCTTTGATCCAGAAAATTCACTAATTCGGTTTTAGATATTTAAATTTCTCATTTGTTTGTAGAAATGTGTCTCTTTGCATTTGAAATATCCTCTCAGCCCTCCTGTCTCCCTTGCCAGTTTACTATGTTCCTGTCTCTTGGGTTACCCAGGGCTTGATTTCCTTTTCCTGAAGGTTACCTGTTTGGTTCATCATGCTGTGTTTGTTTTTTCTAGCCTTCCTGCTTCCTTTTTGGTTTCGGGGTATGCATACCTTCTGTGATGCAATTATGGTATGTTTAAGTAGTTCCATGTTGAGGGTAAAGATTGTAATGCCTTCAATTCTGACTCTGCGCTTCTTTCCAACCCTATCTTTCCTTCAAATGCAAGAAATTTAAAGGATTATATTTTAATTGCAGTGCACTTTAAGTGTTATATTGTTATTAGGCTTCTATCTGCACCCCAGGAAGCTTTATATGATGTTTTATATTTCTTGTGTTTCACCAGTATGGGGGGGGTAATTGTGTATTAACTTCTTTATTTAGGACTGGCCCAGACCCAAGTCTCTACACTTTCAGAAACTGTATGAATTGCAGTTGTGACACAAACAAGCAACAAATACAATTTCAAATAAAGGTCCTGCCAAGGCACTTTGATGGGAAATGATAAATTCAGATTGGTCAGACCATTTGATGCTGGAGCAGGTTTCAGTTAGTTCAAGGGCACTAGCAGGGTTTTTAAAAAACTGTGTGTGTTATCAGGCTGGTGCTCTCTAGAGAGGTAAGAGTTGCTTTTTTTTTTTTTTTTTTTTTTTTTTTTTTTTTTTTTTTACACCATGATCCTGCTTAACCATTTTTGTTAAACAAGAAACTGGGAAAAAAGAGTAGGAAAAATCCTGGTTTAAGACCAAGAGACACACATGTTTTGTTTTAGCATCTCTCTGCCATGGTAGGACAAACAGCTTTAATCAGTTTCAAAAACCACGCAGAGCTCTGGAACCCAGAGGAAAAATAGAGGCATTTAAAGGAAAATGCCCAGAGCACTGAGAAGGGGAGGAAAGAGGATCAAGGAGGAAAGAAGTGACATCTTGCCTTCTGCTCACACACTGACAGGAGGAATATGATCTGTACAGGAAGTAAAAATTAGGGAAGGGCCAGGCAAAGCTCTGAATATGAACAAATGGTTTGCATGTAGAGCCTGGCTATGAACGACACCAGATCACTGAACTGCAGAGAAGCAACCAAATCCACACAGGTCCAGCTTAGACTGGGGGACCTGGGAGTGTTCCAAGCCTGGATGACTGGTCCAGTTCCATCCCAGTTCCCTTCCCTGTGAGTGAGCATGGCAGCCAGGTGGGAGCTGTGCATCCTTCAAGCCACATCACCAGTTTGGGTGTCTCAGGGCATAAATGCCACTGCATGCAGTGGAGGCCACTCCAGAGAGAGTGTCACTGACTTCTGCACAGTGGGGTGGAGCTCTTTGGCTGTGGCTAACTGAAGTAAATGGGAAAAGTCTCCTTCCTCAGGACTCACCCCTTTACAGAGGAGAAACAGCAATCTCCAGCTTTATATTAAGTTCTCTGTGGCCATGGCAGTAAGACAACATTACATGGTCTGGAATTCAGCTTTGAAAGGAGTTGCATAAAAGAAAATAATAGCACCACCATATTTTTTAGGAGAAAATGAAAGAAGAACATTTTTTTTGAAACTGACCCTTGGCAGCCTGTTTAAAAGAGCTTGAAACTATCTGAACTACACAAGAAAAAAAAAAAGAAAAACATGCCCACAAGGGCTGAAAAATCACTTCAGTAATAGATGGCTTTTAACTTTACATCAGAAAATGTTTGGCAGGCATAATTTTAAAGTGTTAGGAAAATGTGTGTGATGACTGCTTGGGTGAAAGAGCAAATGTAGTCCACAGTGAGATTTATCAAATGTTCACATAAGCAATCAGAATCTGGCAGGGCCAGCCGCCCGTGGAGAGGGGCAAAGAGGATCACAGCTCTAAACTTTGAAAATTTAATGAAGCCCACTGACTTCTCACAGGAATTTTTTTTTAGCATATTCATGTGTCATGGGAATGCTAGTGAGCAGAAGGCTATGACAAAATGCCAGCTACGAGGCATAAGGGAAACAAAGCACTCCAAACCCCACCAAAATCCAAACCATCCTTTTTCTTTTTTAAAGCTGCAAACATTCTCAACACCCCTGAGCATCCTTACGTGTAATCCTTAATCACACAAACAAGCCTATTGAGCTGAATGGGGTTATCAGGAGTCTTCTAGGATTGGCCTCTTTTCACAGAGACCAGAAAAGCACCAAATTTCCTGGGGCTTGCACAGGAATATGTACAGAGGCTTGAGCTCCAGTGGCAGGAGCAGACAGTGTCATCTGGGGGATCCAAGAAACCAGGAGCTGACTCTCTGTTTTCAAAGGGAAAGAGAGACATCTAGGCAAAAAAGAAGAAGAAAAAAGGGGCTTTGGAGCTAGGGGGAAAACAAGCAGACCAAAAAAATGCAGTTTAAAAACAATGTAGTTTTCCTTAGTTTTATGCTACAAATATCTAAGTAGCTTCCTTTAGTCATTCTGCTGGAATAGCATCCTATCAAAGTGTATTTTTCCAGTATCTTTTGTGGCACAAGAAGATTTAAAAAGAAAGATTTTATAGTTCAGGCACCTCATAGATATCTCCTCCCACTTCTTGGCACATGACCTTTTTGCAGCAAGCAGTAACACTTGGGAAGGTGTGTGCTTGGGAGATTCCTTGGAGCATAGGGCTGTGACAGCAATGTACACCTAACCAGAGTGCTCCTGGTTCCTGTGTACCAGAAAGGAGGCACCAAATGACACACCCAGGCAGGGAGGTGCCTCAGACCTGAAGTGGGCTTTTGGAGAGTGATGGAGATGCTAGAAATATGTAACAGCCAGGCCTTGCTGAAAACGTCAGAGGAGGGAACCAGATGGGAGAGTCTTATGCTCCTTGTAAGAGCTTTGACAGGTTGTGGATAATTAGTTTGTGTAGACTGGAGGCAAGCCAGCAATACCTTGGTCTGGATCAAGTATGGGAAGTATGAGTGGGAGTTAGGGGTACTTTGTGTCTCCCAGGAACAGGCTGTGTCCTACATGTAAAAAGTCAGAATTTGATCCTGTTTTTCACTTTCATCAGGACTGTGCTGACTTTCCAAGTCCCCAAGGATACATGAAAGTCATATGTCTGTTTGGCCCAAGCTGTTAGTAACTCATACTTTCCATATGAAGCTCACCATAAAATAACAAAAAGAAATTACTTAATTGAATATGTTTGAAACCTAGTATCAGAGGAGTGTAACAAATAGGAAACAGTCAAGCACCATACAATCAAAGAGTTAGAGAGAAGTTAAAAATTTCAACACACAAGCAGCTGCCTTGTGGAAAAACAATCAAACCCACTACATTTAATATGCCTATGTATCTAGAATAATTTCCATCTAGACATGGAGAAACACTTAGCATATTTTGCTTGAGATTTCCCCATTATATTTTCTGGAACTAAAAGGGAAACTGTGAAACTCTGCAGCCAAGTGATTAGTCCAAGGTCATAGGGCAGGAGATCTGGAAGAAGAACTTTGGAGTCTCCGTAATATATTTTAACCACAAGACCATCCTTCAGTCTCTTTCACGCTGATGACTTTGGAACTAGCTTTAAAAGATCCAGTGAGAAGCAAGATGGGAGTGATAGATAGCTACACTAGATAGCCAAAGGCAATGAAAAAGATTAGAGACATGTGGGGGTATTTCTAAACAAAAAGATTAAAACCAGAACTATTTCATTTAGAAAGGAAAACAGTAAAAGACAATGGAATTGAGGTATATAAAATAATGAATGGTGTGAAGGAGAAATCAGATGCCCTTCATAAAACAAGAAGGCACCTAATGGAATTTAAAAAGGCATTAGCTTATAAATGAATAAGGATATCACTCTACAGCTTATCTCTCAGTAACCTGCAGAACTCTCAGTTGCAGGACATTGATGCAAATACTTGAGGAAGACTAAGGAAAAAAGGAAAGACTGTATGCAGCCAGTAATAAATACAGATTTTTGAGTTAAAGAAAATGCTTCTTCAAAGCCACAGTTTTCCCTGAAAGAACCACTTCCTTCCCTGAGAAAGAGCTGTTTTATTCCTGACCAGAGTTCTTCCCAAACAAGAACTCTCCTGCCTACTTGTTTCTCAGGAAATATCTTCCTTGAAGCAGCATTACCAGCCTCAGAAATTTGGTTTTCTGCTAATAGCAAAAATCATGTCCTCATTTTTCCTCCAGGAATCCTAGGCTATTTTCGTACCATAGAGGCCACTGTAAGGAAAAGCTGGAGGATATGGAAGGTTGCACTTTCTCATTTTGTCTCTCAGCTCACATCTGCAGACATCTTGACTCCACAGCTTCTTTCCCCCTTCTCCAGAGACAAGCTGCAGATCCATGTAAGATTCCAGCTGGATCTCATCAGTGACCATCTCTTGAATGCCTAGAATAAACCCATTGGCCTTTTTTTTGCCCACACAGAATGGAGTCCTACCTGCCCCAGCTCTCCCTTTTGACTCTGAATTCCTCCGTTGGACTTCCACCAGTCTTCAAGGCTCTCCCTGATTTCCTTGCATCTGTGAGCCCCCTTTGATAACCAGGACGTAAAGTTTTCTCTGCTGATTTAGTCAGCCCTTTTCTCATTTTCTCTTCTAATGGTCTTCATGCCTCCAGCTGGGACAGGTGCCCTGACATCACTATAAACCCTCTCCCATACAGATGTTAAGCCTGTCAAACCCCTTTCCTGCCATCCTACTTAGAGCAGAACAGGCTGCTGTAGATAAATGGTGTCAAACCTGCCTGTTACTGGCGAGCCAGGAATGTCTGTTTACCTTGTGTGAGTGGTCCTTAGCGCAGGGATTATCTCTCTTTAGTGTTTAGAAAGGATTTGGTGTAATGGGTAAATAATGGGCTACAGAAATGATAACGATCTGTGAATTATTCAGCGCTGGTCCCCTGTGCTGAACGGATGGCCAATCAATCTCTCTTAAGGGCAACTTAACTAAACCTCGAGGTGAGTCTTGCCTTCTTTAGAAAGCAGTACATCTTGGGGAGACCCGCATGGGTATTTTAGCTAGAGACCCCCTTTTCATCCCGTTCCCTAGACCCTGGTGAACCGGGCGCTCCTTCCCTTGACAGCTCTGTCATGCTGATGAACCTGTACTCCCTTTGCAGGCTGCGCTACCCATCTCTCCCACCTAATGCCGCCAAGTTTAGTTCACAGAGGGAAACAAAGCTGTTTTAAGGCAAAGTTGCTCTTAGGAAGTAAATTTTCAGCTACTTCGGCAGCCCCTGGATTCTTTGGTTTCCAACAGTTATTCGAAGTTAAACTCAACGCCTGCTCCTCTCCTCTCCTCTCCTCTCCTCTCCTCTCCTCTCCTCTCCTCTCCTCTCCTCTCCTCTCCTCTCCTCTCCTCTCCTCTCCTCTCCTCTCCTCTCCTCTCCTCTCCTCTCCTCTCCTCTCCTCACCGATAGCAGGAGATTATATTAATTGCTGAATACCTTGCTGCAGGAGGGGACGTGGTCCTGCCCCACCAGGATTTACAGACTTATAGATTTATTTATATTGTGCAAGCAAATTTGTGTGCTGAAAGTTGACTGGGTGATGAGAGGATGTTTTTAAGTTACGTTTGTAAAAAAGTGAGGAAAATAAAAAAGGGCTTTTTGTTCATGTTTCTTTGCTAAATCTCCCCTCTCCTTCTAATGGAATATGTTGAAAATAAAGTGATGCCACTAAATAAATCATAGGAAGACTGTAAGCATTAAAGGTCTAACTTGGAAAAAATTAAGAACTATAGAAAGAGAAATAGCTTTGTTGCTGGAATGAAAATAAACTAAGGATCCTATGTGAAGAGCAAATCAGAAATTGCTCCCATTGACAAAACTTATGCAAAAATTTCGCTGATTGTAAAAGTAGATATTGATTTTTTTTCTGTGAAAATTTCATTGTTTTTAAAAATATTTCAGTCAGTTGGCATTTTTCAAATTTCTATCTAAGGAACATTCAAAATAAGTAGTGGTTTTCGGGTATGGAAATTGATTGTTGACACACGCACATATATATACATATATATATCTACACATACAAAAGTGTGTATATTCTTTAAAAAAAGTAACTATTTTATCCACTTAAAGAAATGTTGATGAAAAAAACTTAATCATAGCCTATTGGCCACAACTAAGGTGCCTTTTTGGAAATATTCTCCAAGTAACCCAGGTTTTAAAGGCATGCACAAAACGGAGTATTACCAAATTTAAGGTCTCATTTTCAATGCTGCATTTTCTAGCTAATGCATCCGAAAGTGTTCTGGGAAACTATTGCTATTGCCCAAACAGGCCCAGTTTATATCCATGTTTTTCATAATTTAGCTTGAATAGCTACTTCTCTCCTCTCTGGGATTCACTACGTGTGTGACTTCACGGGGAATTTTCATATCACTTTGCAGACCACATGTTGCTAAAAAGGGCATTCAAGCCTCTTCTAATCTCCTTTCCAAAGACAGACTGTCCATTCCCCAGTCATCCTTCTAGCTGTGGTTCCAGCTTAAGCTCACCTTCCTCAAAGATGAATGCTGAGAGATGCACACTATGCTATAGATTAAGTTTCACCCTTAACTTATGGAGAAATATTAAGTATTTCCTCATGTCTGCTGTAGATATTTTGCCTGAGACAACCACCCATCATTTCTGCCTGATCCAATCATGATGTGGCTTTAGAGATCACCTGTGAGAATTAAAGCTGACAGGTGAGGTCTGACAAAGCCCAGGACAGCAGCTTTGTTCCCACACCAGCAGCCCATTAGACAGAGGCAACCACAATCACATAGTCAGAAGTGGAATGCACGTGCCTGTGACTCTGTCCTGCAAATCATCCTGAATTATGCCAGGGAAAATAAGGGAAAACCCAGAGATGCCTATGCTGAACCTGAGGTTTCAGGCAGAACTGAGTCATAAACGCTGGCTAAGGGGGAGCAACCACAGATGTAAAAATCTTGTTTGAGAACGAGAAGCAGAAAGAGCCATTAACCTGTGTGAGACAGAACTCTTCCTCCTATCACCTTTAAGCAACCCTGCTGTTCAAAGGTGTTTTGGGTTTTTTTAAAGGCTGTTCCTTATCCATGACCGCACTGGGCAAGGAAGACTAGTTGAATACAAGCCACTAAATAATTTGTCAGAACGAGTTGTCCTTTTCCCCAGCAAGCACTCCTAAACTTTGTATTCCTCACACACAGACTTCGGCTGCTACAAAACCACCTGCAAAGCCGCGTCTGCACAAACCTGCCAACCACATCAAACCCCGACTTCCACCGCCAGTGGGGGTAGGCTGCCAGATGAGGAGCTGTCAGCAAGGGGGTATCAGGTGAGCCATTCACTTCATAAACACGGGATTACAACTGAACTTCCTACAGCATCAGCTTCGGCTCATTTGGATGTGGGATGTTGATAATTTGATTTCTGGATTAAGAGCACGATTAAAACAAACACTAGAGAACCCAAGATTATTAAAACTACAGCATACACCATCAATATGGAATGTGCTAATGGCTTTCACGTCAAGATGTTTTTTGAAGGTGTTATCACATAGAAAGATAGTAGCTACTCCCTTCTCCTGATTGACATTCTCTAAATTACATTTTCAACTTAATTTGCCAAAGAAATAGAGAAAGAAGAGAAGAACTCTCTGCCTGCACTTATAGTAAAGGTGCGCAAAATAAAAATGAAGATGTACATTTTGTATTTGTCTCCTTCTAAAATCAAACTTCTTTCTTATAATAGAAATGTATTTTGTGGAAAGCGGGACAACAGAAATCTGTATTTTAACACATAAAAAGCAAATTAATGCTTTGTGAAACAACACAGAAGTCAATGGCACTAAACCAGAGATGATTTTTACCCAGGCTGTAAAAAGAAAACATAAATGCAACACAGACCAACAGAAAAGATTCCATTTAGAGTAAGAATTATGTTTCTGTCAGAAAAAAACCAACAACTAACTAAATTTATTTCCTGGAAGGAGATCCAACTTGGCTCCGCTGCAACAGCGTAAAAGGATCCAAAATAAGTAACAGCAGGCATCTCCGCTAAAATTTGCTTCTGATCAACATTATTTTTCCTCTGGTACAAGAGATGAGCTGAACACGTACTGCAAATGAGGCACAGTAGTTTACTGCCCAGAACATGAGAAAGGAGGCTAAAGCTCTGGCATTTAAATCTCTGCTCAGCCAGGGAGCCAGCACAAGGTCTTAAACAAACCATATGCACTCTATGGAGCTAATTCCCAACTAAACGTTTTCTATTTCAGACATATAAGCTCAAATTGCGGGGGGGAAGGGGGGGGAGGGGTGGAATAGTCTTAATTACACCCAAATTCTATGCCTGCTTCCCCACACATGAGGATGTCAGGTCAGACCCTCGCTGCAGCGATGTCAGCAACACTGAGGGACTGTCAGCTCCCTGAAGAACCAGCATCTTACTAAATGCAACTGATGACATGAAAGCAGGAACTTTAGCAGTGCTTTAGTAGTGGCACTTTGTATATACCAGCACACATTAATAAATGAAGAGTAAAGCACCACAACCACAATCTGTACATCTGTGTCTGCTTTATGGCATCCTGAAAATATTTCTAAAGTAGTTGGAATACAGAAAGCAGAAATTACCATTCCTTCCCAGCTAGGCTCATGTGAAATGCTATCTGACCATGACTGGCAGATTTGGTATTTTGTTAATTGTGAGAGACCCCACTTTGAATAATGTACAAACATTTGTTATGATCAGTGAATATTTCCCTTCACATCGCATTTTCTCCATAGATAAACTTACCATAATCCAATAAAGAGGCTATGTGAGCAAGTCTTCTATATACAGCCTTTCCACTATGCAGGGGAAAGCCTGGCTGTTTTTTGCATACAATGTTCATGCAATTTTTCATTTCTGCCTGAGTGAGATCTGCAATAATGGAAGTTTTCCTCACACAATATCTTAGGGTGTTCCAACATAAAACTGAAGGTTTCATATAGAGACAGCTAGTAAGAAATGCTTCTCAGAATCCAGTAAAAAAAACCCCTCCACTAGACATGAGGAAATAGTTGATTTAAAAAAACCCCACAATATCAAAACCCAACTAGGGAACTACGCTGAGGTGACAAATGAAATTGTAATGGGGAAAAAAAAAAAAAGAATACTCAAAAGCCAACTGAGTCCTAAAGTTTCACAGCACTTTGTCTTTCAAAAAGTGAAGGAACACCAAATACTCCCTCTAAAATCTTGCATCTAATTCACTCATGGTCAAAATGGAATTTACATTAAGCCAGTGTTTCTAAGGGGCAGAGGAACATATAAGGTCCAAAGTTGACTTAAATCCAGAAGAATTCCACTGAAATCAATGGTTACAGCAGTGCAAATCAGCAAGAGATCTAAATCTGTCCTAGCTGATTCCAGATCTATCTTTTATTTGCTATATGGCTTCAGGCAAGTCAGTGACCTTCTTTTTATTTCTCAGTTTCTCCATCCGTAAAATGGTGATAATATTGTTGTAATACATGAAGATGGGGGGGCAATTAGTTCTCTAACACGGTCTGGATATGGAAATTTCTCGGGATCAATGATTTTTAGTCACCTCTATCATCTTTATTGACTCTTTATAATCATAATACTTGGCTTTTTGCTTGCTTGCATGTTTCCCTTTTAAAAACCACAAGCCATAGCCTGGTGTCTTTATTCAAGTTTTACACTGTTTACTTCCATGGCAGGATTCACATGAGAAAACCGAGTACAAAATTTGGAATTGGCCCCAGCAACAAACGGTGAGGCTATTTCAAACAAAACTCGTAAATCACTGCATGAAATTAATACCGTTGAGTGTTCGTTTTTTCAAGAGCACAGTTTATTAACAGATGCCCAAACAACCAGGGCACAAACAAGAAAGCCGCAAATCTTTCTTCACTCTTATTTGAACAAGGCACGCTGCGCTGGCATTTGAAGGGACAGCCGGTTTTGTTCAAACAGTAAAAGCGGGGAAAAATAAATAATGAAGAACAACCCAACCTGAAAACACCCTAACGTCTGACAGCTCTGAGAGGGACCTCTAGCGTGTGCTAGAACATTTTGTGTCGTGCTTCGGGCGCAATTAATACACCAAAATCACCGCAGTCATTTTGAATAGGCAAAGGAAAGTTTCGCCAAGTGCCTCCGACCCGCGGGGCCTGCATCCTTCCGCGGGCCGAGCATCCTTCCGCCGGCGCTGCCGAGCCCCACCCGCAACTAAAACTATTAAACTGACACTTTCTTTCCTTTTTTTTTTTTTTTTTTTTTTTTTTTTTTTTTTTTTTTTTTTGGCTCGCCGGACTCGGCCTGCGCAAGGAATCAACTTCCCCCGTCACCCCAGAGTTTCCCCACTCCCCACGCCCGCAGCGCCCAGCCCCCCTTCCACGGCCCCCGGCTCCCGGCCTCCCCCGGCGCTCGGGGGCAGCCGAAGCTGGAAAGTTGCGTTCCAGGCCCAGCCTTTCCTCCGGGTTCGTGGCCGGGAACAACAATCACGGGAGCCACCGGCCGCACCGCGCCCCCCCCGCACACCGGGCGCTGCCTGCGGGCACCGGGCGGTGCTGCCGCTTCCCTTCCCTTCCCTGCCGGCCGGGGAGGAGCCGCGCTCCTCGGCAGCCCCCTCCACTCAGGAGAGGGAAGCGTTTCGCCCATCTTTAATTCTCCCGAGCAGTCCGAGCACGCTCGCTGCCCGCGGGGCACGCTCACAAAAACTTGTACCGCGCTGATTGGAAACAGGCGGCGGGCGCTTGCTTTCTTCTTCCTTTTTTTTTTTTTTTTTTTTTTTTTCTCTTTTTTTTAGCCAGCAGACCCGGCTCCCTCATCCGGGCCGGCATCGGACACCGGGGACGGGGCACCCGGGGTGCCGGTCCCGGGGGGCACCCGCGGTGCTGGCGCGGAGGGAGCGCAGCCGCTGCTGCCCCGCGGGGGGAGAACCGCGGGGCCGCCTTTCCCTTCCCTTCCCTTCCCTTCCCTTCCCTTCCCTTCCCTTCCCTTCCCTTCCCGGTAACAAAGGGCGCCGCGGGGGGCTCCGGAGGGGGTGCGGGCACGGGGGAAGGCGCCTCCCGCTCTCGCACAGACACACACACACACACACAATGGCGGCCCCCTCCTGCAGCCCGGCGGAGAACAATGCCAGGCGCGCACCCCCAGCGCGGAAACACTCACGTTTACATTAAACACATCCCCCCCCCGCCCCGCACACACCGCCGCTCGAGTCCCCCCATGGCAGCGGCGGGGAAAGGAGGCGCCGCACGGCCCCCTCCCTCCTTCCCTCCTTCCTCCTTCCCTCCTTCCCTGCCCGCCGCCCGCCGCCGCTGCCCGCCCGCCTCCCCGCGGCGCTGCGCGGGTTGCGCGGGGGAGCGGAGCGCGGCGCGGCGGGCGAGGCGAGGCGGCCGCGTCCCCGCGCGGGGTGCGAGCGCCCGGCACATGCGTGGAAGCGAGAGGCGCCCGAGTCCCTCCGCACCCTCCGCTGCAAACAACAACAATCCCGAGCAGCCCTTACCTGGAACATCGGAGCCGCCAAAGTGTCCCTCTTTTTTTTTTTTTTTTTTTTTTTTTTTCCCCCCCCCCTTCCTTTTTTTTTTTTTTTTTTTTCCTTCCCCCCTTGTTTTCCCCCCTTTTCCTCCCCACAACTCACACTTCCGATATTTCTCTCTCCCGGCAGCGGTCTGCTCTCCTCGCTACACCAGAGAGAAATGCAATAGCTTGGCTAAGGTAGACAGAGCAAAATACAGAGAATAGTTGCTCCAGGGCTTTGAAACCCCTCAAGGCAAGGATCAGGATACAATTAGCTCATGTCTCTACCTCCAGTCTGAATCAATCTCCGAAATAAAAGTTAAATTAAATTAACTGATCACACGGGCATAAAATTGATCTCCTTCGAAACGTGCATATAGAAAGATATATATATATCGCGTGTAATTTTTTTCGGATTTTTTTTGGTGGAAAAAACAGTCTCATTCCAGCCTACAACTTGCTTTTTACTCTCCTCTTGCACAGAAAAGCTGATTTTAATCGTTGTGATTAGTTTTGATGTAACGTTTCCGCGGGCGATTTCTGCAAATGGATGGAGTGTTTCTTTGCCAGAAGAGGGAAAAGCAGCAGATGATGATAATTATAAGGATTGTTGGTTCTTTCTTTCTTTCTTTCTGTCTCTCTCTTTCGTTTTATTTGTATTTAAATCTGTCTCTTCACTTTCCCGAGTTGACCTGACATTGCCATTGCACTAAGGTCGCACAACTTGTTGATTAGGATCACCTCCCGTTTTGATCGAGGGATATGGGATAATTTGGCAGTGGAGCAACACATTTTCTGTTCCCTTGGCTATATAACTTCCCAAATGACGTGTATAAAAATAAGCACATGGAGTCTGCTTTGCCCCAGTCAAGTCTGAATCAATGCCTGGGGGTGATACACAAACTCATTTCAAATGTTCAACCATGCAGAATTGCAAAAAGATTGAAGGAGTTGCACTGCATTTTTAAAATTTTTATATATGTGTCTATCTATATTTATTTTTTCTTAAGCAGCAAAATTAAAAGAAAACAAATCTGTGTAAACAAATCCAGGAATTTACCACTTAGGTTCATGTAACATCCCTTAAATGCTACTAACTTTCCTTCTCCAATTACCCAATTACAATGGAGCCTTGCCTTTTTGATTTTCTTTACCCTGCCGTTTGCAGCTGCGTTCTCCTGAAGATAACGAAACCGTGAACAGACAAATAATTCACAATTCTTATTCTTGGTCACCTTTTCCTTATTCTACCTTTTTTAGCCTCCCACTCCACTTAATATTGCTTTGTTCAAAGCTACTGTGCATGGAAGCTGTATTAATTTGTTGTTGTTCTTGTTAGAGTGGACTATTTTGTCATAAACCCACGGGTCACCTCCCATTAGTGTCACATCCTCGCTGTATACTTTTGTGAAACGGTATGTTTCTAAGCACTTCACAGTCCATTAATTCAGGGACTTTACTGACATTTCTTAGGAGAAAGACTAGGCTACGAGGCCAAAACTGCCCAGTAAAGCTCCTGAATAGAACCAGACTTGTCCAGAGAATATCTGCAATTAGTTTTTTACGATATGTTTTTTAGTATTTTAGAGAAATTAGTGCAAAATATAACAATCGACTTTTCTCCTACGGCAGCTGCTGCAGCCTAAGGAATGACTAATTTTCTTGCTAAAAAACACATCCAACCCAATGCATTCTTTATGGTTTTCCTCTTTTCTTTAAGTGATAAGCCTAATAACATGGTAGGACTTCTCATGTAGGAATCTCACACCATTTGTAAATGCTTTGTCATTCTGTTGTAACAGGAACAAATAGGTTAATTAACCAGGAATGGCTGACAGAAATTAAAAGGAAAAACTAGAGTAATCACACACTTACATGCCCCAAGAAAAGTGGCTTCATCTTCAAACACTATTTTTAAGATTCTTCCACAAACTAGTAGCACACAAGAGGAAAATCTCCCCTCAGCCATATGCGCCTTCCCCAACCGGGTTTGTATGAAACAGGATCATTGCAACCTTAATAATGTTATGCAGCTTGAGCACAGTCATTTTAAAGTACTTAAAGCTGGTTCAACAATTTAAAGGTTCTCATGGTTTGTCAGTTCACAGTAAAGAAAAATTTCAGTTTTCCATCCAGATGAAATAAAACCTTACATAAAGTCCAATACACCTGTGTCATGACCTAACTTTATTTCTGTATTACAATGTGTCAACACAAAAAAATTTTTATGGCCTGTGTATGTGACTTTTAAATGCTTCACTGCTCTTCTCTTTCTAATAAATAAAGCCGTGCCAGCAGCCTGGCAGTCATTAGCAACCTGCATAACACAGAGAAAAATAATCAGTAAAGGAACCAATTTTAATTCCAAGCTAGCAAATGGCTATTATGGTGAAAGGTGAAGAAAAATTGCAATATAGCATCCTTTAAAAATATGAAAAATATCCTTGTACAGTTATTTTACCTGCAGCAAAGTGTTTATCAAATGATGTCAGCACTAGATAAGAAAAGGTATATTTTCTCATGAAGTAAAAAATCGTATTATTTTTTACCTTAAGGAGGCTCATTTGGTAAAACTTTCTTCTCCAATACAGAAAATCATGGGCTGAAATGGGGTAGGGTAAATGCCCATAGGGGCAGCTGCAAGCCCTTTTGCGTAGATATTGCTGCCTCAGTTTGTCCACTATCACACCAAGATGAGACTGCAGCCTGGTTCTTTCCTCTACATGGGGATCCAAAATATAAAGGCACATGAATAAAATGGAGATTTTCTCAAATAAGTCGATATTAACTGCTCCACTGAAGTACTATCTGCATCTCTTTTCACATGCAAATTAAACATTTCCATAGTAAGTCCCCAGAAGAGGAGAGAGACGCTGCTTATTCTTTCTTTTCACAGGTTGCAGTATCCTCAGACTTCACTGTCTAAACTCAAGCCTGAGTTTACTGCTGATGAGGCCAAACTCTGATATAGGGATGTATTTTGACATTGCTAATGTTCACTAGATGTAAATATAACCCATACAGGCTGCCATGTATATCTAAATAAGATAGCAGTGTTTACCTTTATTAACTGCTGAGAGGTAATTTGCATACAAAGGAGAACACATTAAACCAAATTATGTTCCATTTTACTTGGAGTTATCTTTTTTTAAACAGATTTATATAAACTACAGCATGTTTGTGCATTATGAATATTTTACTGATGCTGAATAGCAACCTTAATGAGCTCAAACTGAGCTCAATATTTGACTTCTGAATTTTTCCTCAAATCATCACCTGTTCATAATTAGCCTCTGGAAAACTACAGTAGTTTTTCCATATCATTGTCAATGTTAACAGTTTGGAAAATTGCAGCTTTTGAACAGGCAGGTTTTCCAACGGCTGCAGATCATATGTGTCCACTTGCTAAAGGGCATTATTTCTGATTTAGCTATAATCCTGTCTGGAAACAAGTACATTGGCTTTCTCAGGAAGGCCCTCTTGTCAGCTTGACCTTCTTTTAAAAGTTCCCTCCTGCAGTTCATGGACTTCATGCGTGCTGCAGTCTTGTTTCAAAAATACTGAGAAGAGCAGCTTAGTGTGGAAATATAAAGCTAGCAACAGTTGCCTGCACTAGATATTTTGTCAGTGGCTCTTTTTTCCTTTGAGAAAAATAGAAAGATACATTTACATAGAGAAATAGAAAGATTACATTGCATTTGAATGGGGCTAGATTTATAAACACAGCTTTTCCAGATTTGTTTTCCCCAAGGAGTGTTAAAAATAATGTATCTTTTTCTTTATTACCAGTAACATTTTAATGCAGTATTTGAAGAAACGTATTTTGTTATTTAGCCGTGAAATGGATTGAACAGTGTGAACCCTCCCAAACAGTGAAGTAGCCTAAGCAACATCATCCCTCCTGCATTTGTGAGAATAACAGGGAGCTAGATCTTCTAAAGGAAGAGAACTGAACTTGAGTAGAAACAAGTGCTTCTACCATATTTCTACATAGTCCTTGTGTACTGCTTGCACTTACGTCCTTTTGCTGCTAGTTAAAAAAGATGAACTTGAACAAAACTGCTTCTACATCCCACTCCAGTTCCTGGTTATGTGGTTATCCCTCCGTTAGGCAATGCAAATCCGTACAGAAACAGAAAGAGTGGTGGATTTCCTTGTGGATCCCTTAGCTCTGGCCTCATGTCATGACCAGATATGACAGTTCTGCCTGCCAGTTGCTGTAAGAGGGGGTGATATCTCTCTGCATCCCAGCACCAAAATCTCTTGTACTGCAAGCTCCTTCAGTTGTCTGCTTCAGAGAATACCACCAGACTTGTTGAGTTGCTGTTTTAAGGTGAGATAACATCACTAGAATTGGACACGAAGTTCATTTTTTGTAATTTTATCATTGGTATGAAAACTCCCAGAGTGAAGTCCCTTCCCCAGAAACATAAATTTTTACAGAAGGAGTGTAAAAAGCTCTCTTGGGAGCTTCTTGCTCCCATATGAAGCTATGGATAATCTTACAGCCTGGATGGATAATCAAGAGTAGTTTCACAGAAAGCCTCTCTTCAGGTTTTGGGGGCTGATCTGTAAGTGTATTTTGGAAGCCTTCAGCACATCTAAATCCCTCTGCCAGCAATGGAGGCTAGAGCTGCTAAAACCTCTAGCAGATCATGACACTTGTGGATAGGTTTAAAAGCTTAGAGCATTGCCTATGAACATGTAGGGCTGAAAACATGTACCCTAGTGTCATTTCCTCCCATGTGCATACACATTTATGATTAACTTTGGGGAATTCTCTGCATTTCTGCCAAGTTCTCTGCATTTCTCTTCCCTCCCCAGTTATTCTTTCCCCTGAGAAGCAACTCCTCTGCTTGCTTGGTAACTGCAGAGGCTTTCTGGGGGGCACAAGAGGATAATACCACACTGGCTTTGTTTCCTGCCTTCAGACTTTTCTGTACAGAAAGCCTGTCTCTGCTGCAAAATAGGTGAGAAAGGACCCATTCTATACAACTTGTGAGGGCAGAGGCAAGTTGGAGTTTACATCTGCTCCTGCTGTCTTTTACTCTGACTGGATTTCCCCAATGCACATTGGAAACCTCTACCCCTCACTGCAAGGCAGATTTTGTTTCAGATTAGTCAATACCCTTTGCAAAAGGATTAATGCACTCTTATGGTTAGTGTAAGCTTTTCTGGGCTGGATCATGTGAAACACGAGCAGAGTTGAATGTGCAAGGAGCTTCAGTTGGCCTCACTGTTCAGAGGGACCATGCAGAATTCAGGGCATAACTGATAATGTATCTCCTGAGATTGTACAAATTGCTCTAAGATCGTTCCAATTTAACTGCTCAACTCATTCTAATTAAAGACTACACTGAGGAAAAGTGGGCAAAATGTGCTTTTGTGGTTATGCGTGTGTATGTTGGGGGAGAAGGGAAATTGGTAAGGAGAAAAATAAGCATTTGATTAACTTGTTTTGTTGTTTCATATTTCAATAACCTATAACAGAAAACATGGTTTCTACAGGTAGTATAATCTGCCTCATTCTCAGTTCATCTAATCCAGAAACACTCTGTTTTACTTCGTGGTCCTATTGCCTGAGCCAGAGCTGCTCATGAGAAGCCCTTAATACAATGGAAGTACCTTCAGGGCACCATAGAAATTTATGTTGGTGTATCTCTTTGTGCATCCTTTGGGTGTCAGAATCTCTCTACACTCCTACCTATAACAGTGATTCCCTGAGCACACCTATATACACAGACACAATGAGCAGAGGTATTTGGTGTTGTTATATAATAAAACACACCAACAACCTTCCCTCGTGGATTTTTAACATTAAAACTACCATTCTCAGAAGTGTTACTCAACTGTTCCTTGAGATTTCAGAAAGGAAATTGACATTGATGTTACAGTTTTTTAACAGAGATATATTTCTAAACACTCTCCTCCAGAAAATGTGTGATTCAGCATAATATGGAAATACATTGAGATCATTAGTTGAAGTATGACTTTCTACCCAAGAAACCATCCTAGTGAACTGAGGAAATATTTCAGTGATACACAAAGAGCTGCAACAGGAACTCAGGCTGTGAAATCTGGATTTGTGTCTATGTTTTGAATAGCCCAAAGTCTGGGAGTGGGTATTATGATCTGGGATTTTCAAGGAGCTGATCTGGATAAAGAAGGGGGCAGATCACAAAATGTGAATAGGGCTGTTGCTTCATCCCCCCCTTCAGAAACGTGTTTCAAAGAAACAAGGCTTTATACTTAAAAATGCTGCTGTAAGGAGTGACCTGCAGATTTTGGAACCAGACTAATTTTCTAGACTCATTGTAGAGTAATTGTATCTTGTCAAAAGGATATTTGAAGGAGATACTCACTACCCTTCTGCTAAAGAAGCAGCAAGTGTCTGAAACAATCCCTTTCCAAAGCAAAAACATGTTATTATTAATAGTATATTTATGTGTGACAGAAACTATGTTATGCTTTCAAAATTATACATGAGCTTTGAAAAACTGATGTTGCTAGCATCTCCTGTTCTTTCTTTGTAGAAACAAGAATCTGGAAAGAGGTGGTACTTTTCTGTTTTGAATAACTTGGAGAAATCCACTTTTAAATCAATAATGTTTTTCTCCCAGCCACTTCCTGGAAAGCAACAGTTTTTCACATACTGATTTTACATCACTGTAATTTTCTGGGTTTGCAGGGAATTTCAGGACCTGGGCTACTCTTGCCATATTTGATGGATGAGTTTATGCAAAGAGGGAAGTTGGTAAAATGATAAGGTTCTGTGTATCTCCTTCTTGGTTCCATATATAGTGTACATATCCCAGTTGCAGTTTTAGGAGTAATTTTCATGTTTTATTAATGTCTCACTACCTATTATTATATAATAAAAAAGTATATAGTAGGGATGATAGACATCATCCCATCAAAAACAGTGGTTTTTTTGGGTAATGATAGCAGTCAGGGATATGAACCTTGAGGTCTCATCACAATCCATATTTGTTAATTTCTTGGTCAAAACCAGTGGCTTACCAGAAGCTTGTCGATATTTTAATCCATGCCCTGCTGGTCCTATCACAGCTGCTAGAGGGACATGAAGAGACCTACATGAAGAGAAGTTAAAGAGGATTTTAGTTGACTGCCTGTGAAAATAAACACAGTCACATCTCCTAAGGCAGAGGCTGAAAATGTCTGCCAGGGAAAAATGTCCATCTGGCAAAACTCTCCCTCTCATGCCACAGTCAATGAAAATTGCTGTGCTAGTTCATGCAAAGGCAATAGTGCCATACATACCTCCAGGCAACCTTTCTCCATCCAGACCAGCAGAAGACAGATGTTGAGAGAAGTCCCTCCTGCTAGACTGCTCTGGATTTTTTTTTTTTTTGGGGGGGGGGGGTTGGGTTTTATTTGTGTTTTGTGTTTTATTTTGGTTTGGTTTGTTTTTTGGTTTTTTTTTTTTTTTGTGGTATTTCTTCCAGTGAGTAACAGAACCATGGAGAGTACACAGGAAAGGGGTGCTCCTAGAAGAGAAACGACATGATGATCACCAAATATAAATCCAGAGACAATTCAAGGAAGGTGGCACAAAAGAGGCATCTCAAAAGTAAGAACACATCAGCAGAAAGCATTTCTGCCAAGGTGACATCTATGCTTGGAAGTCCCCTGACAAATAGAAAAGCAAATGGTGATGGCAAAGAGTCAGCGGCTTGATGTAGTTGGCAGAGTTGCTGGTGCGAGGAAAGGAGAAGGGCTTGTGCCAAGGCAGCTGATTGCCTTCTCCTCTCCCTGCAATTACACTACCTGTGTGCACTGGTAGCTACTCCAAAGTGAAAAACAACTACTGTAGATGCACCCACCCTGCCAAAGGTGGCTTATCCCTCTGTGTTCTGAACTCATCTTCTGCAGGAGAAAATGCTGCTAATGCAGTAGCAGCCACCTTCACTCTTATGGCAGCCAAGAGAGAAAAGCAGTTCCCAAAATGGTCAGGAAGGATCACAAATGCTGAGAAAATACTCATTTGCCTTTGCCTGGTGATTTGTGGCCTCTTATCAATGGCTTGACTGTGATACTGTCTCTTCATTTCTCACTTAGCTTTTTTTACAATTTGCCTTTTAAACTCAATGGTCAGCTAAACCACCCACACTGATGCCTAGGAATGATGATCAGTTATTTCTCTATGCTATTATACATAAAGACATGAAAATCTACGGATTGTAACTGTGCAGCAAATTTAAACCAAACTTAAAGTAAAAGCTATGAGGTCAACTGCCAAAAAAAAGCGATGAAAAACCCTGCCAATGTTTATTCCCTTACAGTAATCCAAGATAAATTTCATCTGATCATCAGTCATGCCCAAATTCAGGATACACCAATGCTTTTCAATTCCTCTCAGGCTTCTCATAGTTCTTTTCAATGGCATAGGACAACGAGTATCAGCAAGTGTCACTCACTCACTGTTTATTTTCCTCTGCCAGCTCACTAGTGCAAACATTCATTGTGTGAGGTTTTGGTGTCCCCTTTGGGAGCCCTTCATTGTCCTCCTTTCTCAACAGCAGCCACGCCCAAGACCGAAGGACTGGGCAGGTCCTGGGATCCCTTAATAGTTGTGGAAAGGGAATTGGTGTGTGCAACCTTTTTCAGGAACAAGCTGAACTAAACAAGGTGGAGTCTGTGTCAAAGCCGGGTACATTTTTCTTCTGGTTTTTATTTTCTGTAGCATGCCTTAGAATTTATTGGTCATGACTTCCCAAGAAGCTAAGTGTCCTTGCTTCCCCAGGAGAATCTGGTGAATACTCTTTCAGCTGCTTTGCAAACATTGACTAACTAATCCATGCAATACCCCTCGAGATAGGAAAACGAGGCAGAGAGATTATATGACTTGCCCAAAGCCACAGAAGGAGTAAGTGTCAGGCATATTATGAACAGGGCATATAGATCAAAGGAAATACAATGAGCACTCAGGAGGTCCTGTCTCCCAGTCTGCTTTTTACAACAGAGAACAACACTACTTTTCTGCTCTATAGCTTTTACAGGACTTTTTTTAGGAAAGGATCTTGTCAAAAGCTTGAAGGAAATCCAAATAAATCATCTTAATTATACTATATTGGTGTGGATGACTTCTGTTTGTGGAAGAAATTTACGTGCTTGCCGGATTTCAGTGAGAAATGGTGTTGTAAGATCACAAAGGCACAATCTATTTCTTAAGTAAAATTAATACAACTTTCCTTTATGGTCTTAGCTATACAGCTGCAGGATTTCTTTTTATGTATATGTTTTCTGTCTTCTTAACTAACTTAGTTGCAAAACTTTACTAAGTGAAAGATGTAAGTCGCAAACTTCCTTTTATCATAGCGCTTCAGGGAATGAGGAACTTACAAATAGATGTGTACCACACACCTTCCTTCTGGATTTTTTGGATACTTAGTACTTAGGGCTTTGCATATCCCCCAAAAAAATTTTAATGGAAACTGTACTCGTTGTCAAACTGAAGTCAACAGAAAAGTTCATATAGACTTAAATAACCCAGGTTTGTATTTCTCATTCCTACCTTGATCACTAAATGAATTTTACTGTGGAGATCCACAGATCCAGTGTAAGCTTGTGGAAACATACTGCAATTTCATATTACTTTAATACTGGGAACAAATATGTTGTGTTACCTTATTTTTCAGGTTTTAAAAATTACTTGGCTTATGAGAATTTCTTTAGAGGAGTAGTAATAATGAATACTCTTCTGTGTATATCTGTATATGTGTATAAACACCTACATATCTACCTGAGAGCAACAGAGTCAAAGCTATGCACTAACCCCCTCCATTTCCTAATTTTAAAATTATGAGCTATACTCTCAATGATTTATTCGGAATGGCGTTCTCCAACTGAGTTCTGTAAAATATTTTTAAAGAAAGATGGGACAATCAGAAATACTGCTGGGCAGACTGTGGAGAGAATTGCAGGAAGAAGTGTAAACACCCTAGTCTTAAATTGCTGAGTTGGATCACAGAGTGCCTGGAGGCTCTCTCGAGGTCCGGGTGCTCATTACCCTGCTCAGCCTCTTGGGTGTTCCTGGCTGACTGCAGATGCCAGCTACCCCTGCACACAATGGGATCACCGGTCATGGCAGGGGACCTGTTTCCTGGCCACTCTTTGGGGATGATCTCATCTTTTCAAAGGGTGTTTTCTAAATCTGATTTGCTGGATTCTGCAGGGTACTGAAATTTGATTGCTTTTTACTGATTGTTTTTTGCGTGAAAATGCCGATCGGATCCTCCTTAGGGAGATTCCTCACAATACCTGAATATTATGCTCAGTGTTGGGGCCCTCACTACAAGACATTGAGGTGCTGGAGCATGTCCAGAGAAGGGCAATGGAACTGGTGGAGAGTTTAGAGCACCACCCTGATGAGGAGCAGCTGAGGGAACTGGGGTGTCCAGAGAAAAGGAGATTCAAAAAGGAAGACCTTATCTCAAGTTGCACCAAGGGAGGATTAGATTAGATACTAGGAAAAATTTCTTCACCAAAAGGGTTGCCAAACACTGGAACAGGTTGTGCAGGGAAGCAGTTGAGTCACCATCCCTGGAGGTAAACTTAAGAGAAGTGTAAATGTTGCACTTAGTGTTTAGTGCTGGACTTAGATAATTTGTCGGACTCAATGATCTTAAAGGTATTTTCCAACCAAAATGATTCTATTCCATGATTCTATAATAGCACCAAGTTCATTCACTGGTTTTAAGAGTTGCATTTTTTCCTTCAGCCCTGCTTATTCTCTTTCACTCTTTGCACAAGTGCAATGATACTTAGCACATGTTTAAATACTTTGATGAACTGGGGCTTAAACCCTCCATATTGTACTGATTATTACACTGATTAAGGTGGCAATTCAAATTTGCTGTTTGGAAAAATGAGTTATTTTTGACAACATTGTAAGAACGGACATTCATTTGAGCATACTTACTACCACATGACTTGACAGAAATGCATCTTTTGTTCCTCCAGCACAAAGTGAAAATAAACAGGACCAAAAGGGAAAACCCTTGCTTGTGGGGATGCTGGTGCTTCCAGAATGTCTGGGTCATGATATTTCATAAAAATGCTGCTCCCAGCCAGTCCTACAAAATAAGCTGGCAGTAGTTAAAACAGTTGCTGTCCTTGCTGTTCTGAATTCTGCAGGTAATTCTGTGCCTGGCTGCCTTTGCCTGTATGGAAAGCATTCCTTCTCATGTCACTTGCTACAACATTTGAGAATAATGTTTGTAACACACCTGGGTTCATACATCTCTTAGCCATGATGTTTAAATGAACACAGTCTCTACATGTTTGGGGATTTTGTTGTTGTTGTTGTTGGTTTGGTTTTTCGGGAGTTTATTTTGTTTTTTTTTTTTCAGTTTCTCCATGCCAGGTTATTCCCTGTGTATTCACAGGGGTAAATGCCCAAAGCCTACAGTTGTATTTAGCTTTGGTTTGCTGAGCTTCATTTCAGATTTGAGAAGACTCCAAAAGGTAGGTGATGTTGTGCCACCCCAGGCACATTTTGGCAGGTGCTGGCACAATTTCCAGGACTCCTGGGGACTGCAGTTCCCCTGCAGACATGGGCGGGCCTTTCCATTGTTTCTGCCTCGCTGGATTGAGAGCTTAGCTGGCTCACCTTCCTTCCTAATAATGCATTTCTTTGCTTTTCTGCTGTGCTTCCTAGCTGGAGAGTGCTCCTCACTATTTAAATATTTATCCTGAGTGGCAGACATTGCCTCCTCCTTAGGTTTACTTTCTTAACTCCTGCTTACAAATGACATGAACTGAAAATACGGGAAAGGTGGGCAAACACATCTGAACTGTGTGGATACAGAGTAAGACGAGTAGGTGTAAGAAGGAAAATTGTGCTATTCTTGTATGAATTGATCAATTTGCCATTTGATTTGTTATTCTGACACCAAAGCCTTTAAGGGAGAAAAGAGGTCTCATCTAATTACACCCAGCTGACTCCAGCAGTGATTTGTTTACTAAGTTGGCAATACCTTTAATTTTGGGTAACACCTCCCTTGTAAATGAAATTAATACACCCACGGTGAATGTGTAAGTGTTGCTTCATCCCTCCCTGTCACAACTGCATTGATGACATCTTCCAGGAATCAACAAAATCATCTTGGACTTACCATGAGGATTCACATGGCAGGGAGCTAGTGCAGGAAAGGAACAGCAGCACTGGTTGAACTCAAGGCCACTGTGTATCCACGGACACTTTGTGTTCATGGAAATGTATAAATAGTGGTTAGATGATCTTATATTTTAGGATGGAAAAAAAAAGTAAGCTCCAACTACCTGGTAATTGCTTCAGGGTAATAGCAAATGCAGGATATTCCTGCAGGATGGAACAGCCTCATGCCTGGCTCGTGTCAATGACAGCACAAGGTTATCAGCACCATCAGCTCTATCACTAAGCACCATCAAGCCAATAAAAGAAGAGTTTCTTCTCCTGGTCTAAGAAAACAGCTCAGTGTATCTCTGTTGGATGCCTGACGCTTTTGATGGCCTGATTGTCCCATTGTTGCTGATATTAAGATACAAATATTAGTTCCTAATTGAGAGAGATTGTGTGAAAAGACAATAGGAAAATTACTATCTCGTACTTATCTCACTGACTAGGGACTACAGCACCAAAAATGCAGATTTGTGGCTTTCTTCAGAACAGAGGGGCAAGAGAAACCAGATTGAAAGTAAAGTCTTGTAAACACAATAAAAAATGCAGTTAATATAAGCACTGGTTTTAGTTGAGCTGAGATCTGAGTTCCAAAGTGAGCTAGCTCACAAGAAATTAAATCAAAAGTGTTATGAAACGATGGAGTTTCCTTAAGCTCTCCTGGGCCAAAGCCTCAGAAGGCATCAGCACCCTCTGTAAATTAATCATTCATCATGAAGCCTGCTTTTACTTTTATTTTTTGGCATCCTAATAAGTAAAATCAATTTAACATTAGTTACACAAGCACACTGCAAATGAAAGAGTCTGATTTATTTAATCTGAAGATCTGGCCCATTATTATTTACATTAATAAAAACTCTATGTGGAAAGAATCCTCACAATTCTTGTCATTTCCTCAAATGAACCTAAATAATGAAGTGTGTGTGTGTGAAAAGAAGAACAGAAGAAAGGCAGAATGAATATCTTGATAATTAGTCCTGTCCCCTTCTCTCCAGCCTATCCAGACTATCCTTAACAACCCCTTTTTAGAAGATGCAATATTAAAATCTTCCAAAGCAGCCTGCTCTAATTATGCAGTGGAATTTACTGTACAGAAACTGTGTAGTTTTATAACGGAATCTACAGTGTGATCATAAACCAGCCTTGCCGTGTCCTAAATTTTACAACACAAAGATTGCTTGAAGGAATAACCCCTTTTGTTTGGCACATTGGAGCCCAGATTGCCATGACTATGGCTCATGTTTTGTTCATGTGTATACATATGTATATATTTTCACTTTCAGCTTCTTTTCATTTCTCTTGGAGTGCTGAGGCTTGTGTATTCACTAGTTTAAAATTTCTGCAGTAGGGGAGCTGAGGAGTTTGCTTTTTATTTTTTTTCCCCCCGTTTGTTCCCTGAACTCTTCTCGCGGTTTAACAAGTCAAATACAAAACACAGGGGGAATAAACATCCACAGGATGGTACCATGCGTGATATGGCATCATTGATTGGATATACTGCATTGGAACATCACACAAAAGAGCCTGTAACGAAAAAAAGCAGTTGCCTGAAGCTTTGAGCTTTCAAATTAGGCTAAAGAGGTTCCCCTGATAACCAGCAGTGTTGAAGCTTTCAGTGTTATTTAGCTGCCCTGGTATCAGTAACAGTTTTCAGTTAGAAGAACCCAGAGACCCAACGCACTGGTAAGGTAACCCACCTGCCCTCTCAACACTTTGGGATCAAAAAGCCTATCTAAAAATCTCCAGTTTACCAAGCATAACTGGGAGCAAATGCAACTCTCCCTTCTTCAACACTATCTCCGTCTGTGCAGCCTATTTTGCATCAAAAGATCCATTTGAAAGTAGAGATCCCTTAGAGCTAAATATTCTAAACTGACAGAAGAATTTCTAGTGGCACACCAGCCTAGAGCCATATTTTTATGAGGACATCACTTTCTATTTCTAAGCTTCAGTATGCACTCATGCTTCCTCATTGCCAGGAGCCATGCCACATCAAGTTGCCTCCTTCCAGCTTTTATGGTTTTTTTAGGTTTTTTTTTTGTTTTGTTTTTGTTTTGTTTTTTTTTTTTTTAATGGAGTCCGGTTTTCTGCCTAATTTATGACTATCTCCTTGACAAATTGTCAGACACCTATGTCACTAAGACAGAGGTGCCCTAGTGTAGCACATGCCAGAAAGGACATTGTAGGTATCATTAAAAAATTTATATGAGACAACTATTTGTAAGTCTGATTAGTCTTGAAGGTTGGGAGAGATTTAAAAACACCCCAAAACCCAGACACGATATGCAGTAGTTAGTTCTTAAGTATAAGATAGGAACCTGCAAAAGACAAGAGCTTTAAGTTCATGGGTGTGACCCTGCATTGCTTGGCACCTCAGAGTGTTGCAGTGAAGGGAACCCTTGGCACCAGGAATGCTTAGCAGAGCTGCCCGTGGGTTACAGCCACCTTGGGACAAGGCTCTGGACCCATTTATGTCTTACTGAGCACTGAGCAGGCTGCTTGCACTCAAATAAACTGCCATGGCTTCAGTGTTTGGCTAGAGCCTGGCGAGTCACACTGCTGGGTTTTAAGAAACAATAATGGGCCTTCTTCAATTTCATGTCATGGGAAAACACTGCTTTTACTGTAATGAAGCTAATTTTTTCCCCAATGAAAAGGCAGCAGGGTTGAGCTGCTCCCTTGCAGTGTCAGGGAGTTTAACATTTGCTAAAATATTCTCAAGGACTAGCACAGGATTTCAGTCTTAAAAATTCCACATCCATCAAAGAAGGTAGGAATTTTTATGTTAAAAGAAGAAAGATGTGCTGTTATAAGTCAGCAACTTAAAATGCCTTTATCTATACAGCCTGCAAGACATCTGCAGAACATTCAGCAATTAAATATGCCCCCAGCTGAACAATAATGTCGCTGCTTGGTCTGCATATAAATTAAGAATGAGTTAAGGGTGTGTGTTCAAGATGGGCTCTGTTGTTGTCAATATCCTGTGCCATAAGCTGCCCTTGAAATCACCCTGAAGTCTGCAAAGGGCACTTGTAAAGGTCCCAGCTACACATCTCTTCTCCTCTCACCCCAATAAAAGAGAGTGCAGATCCTTGAAAGATGGATAAGTAGTAATCATTCATCATTTTAGATAGCTTAGGTTTCCTCTCAACCTCCCAGAATATGCCGGTTTGGGAGGGACAGAGGAAGAAGAATTAAAAAAGGAGTAATTTATCCAGGGGTAAATTTATCCAGGTCCCTGCTTCATGTGAGCACCAAGACAGACTGGAAGTGTCTGGTGAAGCTCCCCTCCCACTACAGTACCACGGTTTTCCCAGAGGTGCCACCATACCTGGAGGTTGGTTCTTAGGCTGCTGAACTCTGCAGTTTTCCTTGCTTGGCAATTTTGACTGGAGGGCCAACAGTCTGTGTTTACTGCCCATAGGAAATGTCCAGATGTGGTTTGGAGCTCCCAGGTGTGTGTATGTCTCTGTGTGTATGTGTGCTGGAGGGGCTGGAAAAAAACAGCTGGAGAGGCCCTGTTTTTCTTCCCCTGCATCATTTCTGAGGGTGACTAGAGGGTGTTAGCACACCTGGCTACCCATCAAGACTTTACTAGGAATGTATCTTTTCTCTAGTGCCTTCTGTGTAAGGATGCCAAAGTATTTTAAAGATGTTAAGGTTATTCTTGAAGCTGCTGTATTGTTCTAGTGAGGCAGACACCCTGGGAAGGAGTGTCTATGAGTGGCTGTGGGTGTCCACTCACATGTGGAGCAGCAACAGCTGCAGTTGCTCAAGGGACAGCTACCCTTGCTCTGGTCACTGGCCCGTCTGCTCTGCCAGAAGTCACCGCTTGCAGGAGCAGAGGTAGTGAGACAGACACCTGCCCACGTGTCCGTGGTCCCCCAGGAAAGCACAGGGAAATGGATCAGGGAGGCCACTGGCATATGATGCTTTTTGTGACCTCTGTGACTGGCTCAGAGGAGGGACAGGAACGTGCACATCTGCAGCAGCAGGGATGGGGTTTGCTGGAGTTCATCATTCAGGACCCCAAGGCATTAACTTCTGCCATGACTTACAGTGTCCTTATGACTGTAGCACCTTTCTGTTTACATTGAATTGCCTTGAAATTAAAACAAAAGATAAAAAAAAAGAAAATAATTTAGCTTTTGCCCATTGGGCCTTATCATCCCACACAGCAACAGAAGCCACATCTGTATCTGAAAAAGAGAAGCACTGGCTTACTCATTCTGGTAACAGCTTTGTGTGGATAATCTGGAGAGCACAAGAAAACATACAGCTACGTGCCACAGCACCTTGCATGTTAACTGGGCCCAGGCACATGTGGGTTTACAGTAAAAAATCCAGTTGGAGGTCTTTCTTCTGGGCAGAGATTTCCATGTCACCTCTTAGCAGGAGAGAGCTGCTTATTCTGTACCTTGATTCTAATTTTAACAATACCTTTCTTTATAAGCACTACTGAATATCTGTCTTCTTTCAGCAATCTTGTAACAACAAACAGGTCATACCTCTCTTTCCTTGTCAGATGTTTTTTCTTATTTTTCATTCAGTTTTGGGTTATTTGAAAAGAAACTCTGAATTTTGCCTGCTAAAACAATCATTTGATTTGTTGGAGTTGATATAATGGGGTAATGAGACTTAAAGTGTGCAGGGAAACCAGCATGTCTTGATAACCATATAATCTTCTGGGAGAAAGGTACAGAAATATCCAGGAAAAGTAAATATGGTAAGGTATGCACAGGGCAACTCCAGACCATTAGCTAGGGACCCATAATGGAAAAGTGCCATCTTTAAAGGCATTTTTGTTTCTACAATTTTTATGACAGTTTTATGATAATTCTGTAACTACTGTACATCACTGCTTCACAGTGATTCCTTTTTATCTCTTGAGATTTTTCCAAGATATTAGGATGTAATATATGGAGAGAAGAGCAATCATCAGATAGCAAGCTACACATAAAAGAGTCATATAATCAATTGTTCTGATGTCATAAAAGTCACAGTCCACTGATCTGATGTCATTGTGATGGATTGGGAGTTTTAATGCTTCATTTATGGTGTTTAAAAAAATGTGGGAAAGGGTGGTTATGTCAAAACACATGCCATTCTTAATGTGGCATTAACAGAGCTAAATGGGATGCAGTGATATTTATTTATTTGACCACAGAAGTGTGAGCCAAGATCAGTGCTAACAGCATAAATGTGACTACTTCTGTGTGCTTTCAGAAACCAGTGGGCGAGAGCCAGGAGCAATGAATATTTACTCCAGCTGAGGATCTCCTCTAATGTTTTAATTAATAATAATGGAAGTAAGGGCTCAACCATGACATTGCCCCAGGTCAGGGGCACATGGCTGTGGTATCCAAAGAGCAGCCTGGGAGGCTGTGGATGGTAGTGTTGCAGTCTGCTACTGCTTCCCACATGCTTTAGCAAAGGAAATACCCCCAGCTTGCCCTTCCCTTGCTCGCAGTAACCAGCAGGTGGGGAAAGGAAGAGGAGTAGAGGCTGGAACAGGGGACTGCGAGTATTGCCACGGACAGAACTGAATGGACACAGCAGTCGCACGGGGGTTCTGCTCCCTTCACTGTAGCCCACAGCTGGAGAAAGCTGCCTGAAGGGGAATGTGGCATGGCCCTTACTTTTTAGGTGAGACAGTGCAAGATGGGTCATGTGAGGCCATGAGATTCAAGACATCCATAGGTCACATACTCTTGGGATTTAGGACTGGAAAACTGTCCTGTTTCAGTGTTTTCCCTCCTGAGGCAATAGGTGGTTCAGAGGGGCGTGGACTGGTACAATTTTTGTGGTCACTCTGTGGAAAGGAGAGGGAGTATATTACTTTTACAATGGAGGAGCTTGAGGCTGGCATTTCCCATCCTGGCAGTCAGCCACAGCCCCCTGTTAAAGCACATGAGGTGGCTGTTTCTGCTCAAACTTTTATTGGGCTGGTCTTGAAAATGTCACTGACAGGCTTCAGGGTCTGTGTGAGCTGGGGACATGGACAGGTCATGAGTCCCGGAAACTGCCCTGGACTCACAGGACTTGGTTTATTTTTGATTTCTGTTAAGAAGCTTTTGTTTGCAACTGAGAGGACTGCAAAAATGAAGTTACTCCTTATCAAAAACCTCAGCTGTGAAATCACCATAGACATGGGTGTTATGCATAAGAGCACTACTACCTTGGTTTGTGATGGGCACGGGAGATTTTGCGTCTGGCTGGATCTACCTCTGGAAAAAAATAAGTTAATCTTGGGCAACATTCTTGCTCATCCTGGCTGCAGTTAAAAGATGACTTTGTGGCATTGCCAGAGAAGTTATCACTCTTCTACCAGTGCTGTTCTTAGCTCCTGTCTCCCTCCCTTCACCTCCCCTTTCTCCAGTCTCTGCTTTGCTTTCACTCTTTCACCCATAAAGTCCTTTCAGCTTGAGTGTCCCTCCTGGCTCAGCACAGCTGGAAACAGTGACTTTAGAAGCATTTCAAGCAGGGTCTCCAGGGCATATCAGCCCAGCACTGCAGAGGACTTGTGAGCTTACAGGCAGATAACACTGGGCTTCCCTCTGCAGCGGGACAGTGCCCAGTGATGGCCAGAAAGGGAACACAAGAGCTCACTTGGAAACCTATTGTGGGTTCTCTGGACAAAAGTGAAACACTTTATCTTTGTGTTCTTGTGCTTCTGGGGCTTGGGTGCAGGACTTTCATAGCCACCAGGAACCCCTAACAGAGCCACCGCCCTGTGCTGGTCTGCATCTTCCCTCTTATCCAGCTGATTTTCTCTTCCTCAAACACAAAGCTGGCCAAGGGATCCATGGCAGATATATATAAATACTAGTGCGTATTTTTTTCACCATCATTTTTGAAGTATCATACAGTCCCCTTCCTTCATGTTGAAAGCAGAGTAAGACAACTCCAATTTCATGCCCTCAGGCCTGAATAAAAGAATAAAAACAACACAACATTTGCATCTGTTTAGCAAGCTCTGTTCTAGAAGTCTCCATGCAGGAAAAAAAAGTGGGGGGAAAAGCCCCATCATTACAGATGACATGGAGCTGTTCAGAGAGCACTGTGGAAAGGAAAGGCACAGAAGAAAATTATTGTCATAAATGGTCTAAGAATTCATGGCCTTATGATTGCAAACACAAAGTCTAAAAAGGTTACATTCTCTTGCTTCTCTGCCTACCCCTGATATCAATGAGCATCAGCTAAAGGTGGCTGAAGAACCAATTTCATGCATCTACTGTAGAAGGAAATGAACTGAGCCAAGGGCAAAAATAAAATTATACAAATGTTATTATAGACTAGCCTGCTTCTGTCCTAGTTTAATTCAAATTTCAGTGCTGCAGGCTTTGCTGCTGGCAGTAGCCTTCCTGAATAAATCAACATTTGCTTACATCTAAATTATTAGAGAAACATGTGACTTTGTTTATTGTATAAATTATACGCAAGGTTAAAGCATTAACTGTTCAACGGGCTCTGTGCAGCCACAGAATCTCTCCCATCCCCCCCCAAACCTTTCTCCCCCAACACTATTTTGAGGACAAGGCATCCAGGGTGGGTTCGGTGGGGGCTGCCTGGCAGGAGTGCAGCTAGAGGCATCATTTTAGGCATTTCCTTTCATTGTGCTGCCCCGGGGGAAATCACTCACTGCCATGCAGAGCATGCAGAGGATGTAAAGCACCCTTGTGCTGACTGGGTAGCTCTTCAGCCCTACTTTGCAGCAGTGTTTATGGGTGCATGAGGCGATGGGGAGAGGGGTGTTCAGTACCTAGGCAGGTTTGCAGGCAGAAGGAAGGAATCTGCTGCTACCAGCACTGCTGTGATGGGTGGTGGGGTCCCATCTGCCACAGCCTGGCTCCACAGCAGGTTCCTGGCTGGAACCACAGCAACCCAGGGTCTGGGACCACAACAGCTCTTGGGGCTCCAGCGAGTTTGTGTGCCAAAATCCCCAGACTCCCTGTGGGTTTTCCAAGCTTCATGGTGACAGCTGCTGAAGTTCGGCTGGGAAGGTGCTCATTAAGAAAAATGAGCATCTCTGCTGCCATCACCACCCATGTCCCAGCCCTGAATGAGTCAGGGGCTGCTGGGGCAGCCAGAGACCCATCCCCTGGCTGCCAGCTGTGTGTCCCTGCAGTGACAACTGGTGTGGCCCCTCCCAGCTGGACTCCCTTTCCATAGCTGCCTTCCTTACTGCTCTTCACATAATAGAAGCACTTCGCTTCCCTTGGGAATACAGTCCTGCACAGCAGAAGGCTCTGCTGCAACTGTCCTGACCACTGCAGCAGTGTCACTTCTAACTGCAGTATCTGGGATAATTGCTGCAAAGTATTGAAGGATCCTCTTTTTGAAACAAAGCGAGCAAAAAACCCAAAGGAGCCCTTCTCCCCCAAAGCCAGTAATGTCTCATAGGCCAGTTGGTATAGTGCTTTTTGTCACAAGTATATCACCACACAGCAGCTGTGTAAATCTTTTCCACAAAGGTATCAGATGCCACTAGCTCGAGGTCTAGGATATGGAATCCAAATATATGTCTCCTGGGTTCCTGCCCTGAAATACTATCAGGAGGTTTCCGTGGCTATACTGAGCAGAATATTTTGTTTACATTTCATTTACACTTACAAATTAATATATACTTTCAGTGCTGTTAAAGGGCCATTGAACAGAGCTGTAGTTTTATATTCAGCAACAGGATGTAATTTCCCTATCAATAAAATTGTTTGTTTTTCTCTTCACTCGATTATTATGGAAATTTCACAGTTTCTCAGCTATAGTGGTGTCTAGTGAAATGAGCAGGCCATTTATGTGGAATTTTTTCAAGTGTCCTTACTCTTTTCTATTTATGCTAATGTTATTTCATGCTAATAGCAGACTATATTTTGCTTTGTTACTATTAAAACCTGGCTGGATTGAGTAAAAGGAACATTTTTATAATGTTTTCTGGAAATGATCTAACACAGTAAAATCATCTCCATTACAAGCGTGGTTTTAGAGGAGATTCTGTTTCCCTGCACTTCAATCCAAAAAGTGAGAAATCCTTTAGACATAAATTAATTTCACTGGCTCCTTTTCGTATTTTTGTTCTTTGTAAATGATAACTTACTGTGTAATTTAGCTATGCTGCAAGGAGTTCTTCTTCCAAGAGGGATTCGGGAAGCATATATTGTTTATCTCAGCCTGTGAACATGAGGTTTACAAATCCCATTACCAAATAATGGGATTGGAATTCCTATTTCAATTTTTATGCATCCTTTTGCAAAAATGTGACCTCCTTCTCCATCCTGAATGGCTGAGATCGTCCTTCTCCATTAGACAGGGCTCTGTGTCATTATAACCTGTCCTGGCTTCCTTCTTGGATGTTGCCAAAAAAAATGGTGGGATCTTTAAACATGAGAAATTCACTTTCAGCCTGGAATGGAAGCTAAAGAGAACTCCAGCTCTTTTGCCTGAAATTTATATCAGACTTGTGAGAGAAGACTCACTGAATGAAAAGATTCAAGGCAGAAAACATAATCAGTATTTAGGCATTTCTAATGACAGAGTTACTCTCTCGTCTATAGTGGTTCTGTTCGCACCTGCCTTCAGACCCTCCTACCCCAGTAGCACTGAAAAAGTGCTGAGGAAAACGAGTTCAGGTACCCCACAAGCACCCCACCAGGGAAAGGTTCCCATGAATCCTACGGCAGTTTTGGGGGAGATGTCAAAATGCAAGCTAACTCTTCCCTGGCCTTATGCTGCTGCCTCCGAGCTCTTACACCAGGGATAAAAATCTGGCGCAGCGACATCTTCCCTCGGTTGGAAAATTTGCCTCATCTGACTGACAAGCCTGAGCACCGAGGTCAGCTGGGAGGCCTGGCTGAACAGAAGGCTGTAATGAAGACATTTTCTCTCTCCTGGCTGACCTCCTACAGCCAACAGATTTGAATAGCCTCTTCTCCAGCTGACAGAATGAAATGCAGGCTAGCAGAGATCAAAAGCACTTACCATTTATCTACCTAGTTATTCATAAAGACCCCATCACCATGGTATCTGAAAACCTCCAGTGAGCTGGGGAGAGTTCCCTGGGGCTAAGAGCCTCCAGTGCTTCCTCACAGCAATCAGAATTGCTTCCTGAGGGTTGGTTTGTTTTTTTCCCTTCTTTCTCCTGCTCATAATTTTTATCCATTACTGCAGATCATCATGGGGATTAAAGGGAAGATTGAATCAACTGGGCAGAGGCTTTGACTGAATTTGCATACACTCTCATCCAGCTCCAGTATTCTAGCTTCTGATCAAAAGATTTATTTTAACAGTAAAAAAGTGGCTGAAGACAGGAATTAAAAGTTCACTGCCACAAAGTCCTATCTGAGAGGAAATTAACAGAGACAAGACTACCATTTTAAGACCAAGACTAAGTGTATTTTACACACTGAAAAGACAAGTAAATGTATGGCTGAAATATTTTTACAAAAAGGTACAGAATTTTCTGGTGGGAGTTTTCTCCTTGCAGTTTGCACAGTGCTGTGACAGTTGGTCATGCAAAGCAAATAGCTCAACGCTGTTAAAGAGAAAAAAAAATGACAAATATGAAAATAAAACAGAGTATTTATTTGAAAACATTTCTGTAATTTTTAAACTAATCTCATAATTTCTCAAAATCTAAGTAGTGATTACTGAAACTTACCTCTGACCATTACTAAAATTCCATGGCACAGATGTTTCCAAACAAAGACTCCAGCTTTACACAACAGCAAATATATCTTTGTTATCGATATCAAAAGCCAAACTACAAGCAGGTTTGGCTATTGACTTTCATCTGTAGCCTGTTTTTCTTTCTCTAGCCTTCCAATCTAAACTAAAAACTAACCCCAGGACTGCAAAATAGTTGTCAGATAGGACAAACTAATAAACAGCCTACTCTGCCTTGACATTGGTGTTACCCATTTCTTTTGGGACTGAAAGCAAATTTTAAAATTGATCATTGCTCTGCTTCCTACTTGTCAGCCTCTTTTGACATCACTCTTGCACTTTCCCATTGCTGCTACAAGACCAAATCCTTCATTTTTTTGAGAGGTGCTGGGATGCTTCAGTGACAAATATCCTGGAGTTCCTATTAACAAAATGATGAAAAAAATTTAGTCATGGGATGCCAGTGTTTTCTTCTTCATACAAAACAATCAGTGATTTATTAAGAGCTTGTTAATTAGTAATGTGGCAAACTTGATGATTAAAAAGAAACCCAAAGCAACAGAGAGGAGAACCTCTACTGGATTATCTTTTGGAAAATGCAATCAGGCTATAAAAGGAAGCTAAAAATAAAACTAATACCTTTTTCATTGACCTCAGGCAATTGCAATTGGATAAAACACTCTTCAGTTTGTTCCCAGCAGTTTTGTGCAGTGTTGCTCTATGATAGGACTAGCAAGTGTATTCTGCTTGGAGGAAGATTCATCTTGGCTGAGTGTGTGGGAATTTTGAGTTCAAGTGAAGCCTTAGAAGAATCATATTTCAGGTGCCTACAAGTTTATAAACACAGGTTCATGGAGAAGTGGTTGCTGCCAGAGAAGTACCTACTTACCCCTTTATTTAAACATCTGAATGGCATGAACTATGGTACAGGTCATTAATGTGACATGGCAGAAAAACCTGCTTTAAAATAAATCCATCCTTTATTGCCCAGGTGACAGGCATCCCTTTATTGTGTAATTTGGCTCTGTTGGAAACTGCAGTTGCAGAGCTCCATTTTGGTGAACGTGCTTGGGGGTTTTTTACAGGATTTGGTTTATCGTTACAAACATATTAAACTATTTAAAGTTTGCACCAGATTTTAACAGAACAACTGCTGAAAATACACAGTAGTACAAAACTGTACTATAGTATATACTATATTATAGTAATCTCCCATATTATCACACTGTTGTATAAAACTATACTACATCTGTCAAGGAAATAAATCTAATGTCTGAGGAAGTATCCTATGCTGGTTTATATGATAGTCTTTAGTCACATAACTATTAGTTTACAAAATTCAGTATTTCACAGTGGGACTTCCACTAGCTATTGCTAATTAAACCAATTCTGCCATATGTGTAAAAGTTATTGGAATGTATTCTGAGCAATAAGCTCTTCTGCCCACACAGGATATATAAATCGGGCACAGGGCAGTGCAAAAGGTACTAAGCTTCAGTGTCCCGTGTGTATAAACAGTCTTGATTTTTTGGTTAGGAGCATAATATTCTATCACATGAGAAACCTGGGCTGTGGTGTTAACCTCACCTAGCTCAGAGTTTAGGAGCATTGCAGAGGTGATACTTTCAGCCTTGGAGGGATAATGTATCATACTTGAGCACCTTGTTCACAGCAGTGCTGCAGTCCTGAAATAGGCTATCATCACTTCTTGGAGCTGATGGCTTTCTGCTGCAAGGTAGCAGTGTCATCTAATACTGTGAGGCAAGGGGATGAGGGTGTGGAAGGACAGAATTTAATGAGGAACAATACTTTGCAGCAGTGCTTTAAATGCCTTGGGCTTGGTGTCCTAGCCAGCTCTGGATAAGTGAGGAAAGGCACAAATAGCATGGACTTTCACATAAAAAAAAAGGAAAAGAAATTATTTAGTTTACAATTATGCAGAGATCATTCAGGGAGTTTTAATTTTTCAGGGAGTGTCTGATGGTTTCAATGCTATGCAATTACACACAGCCAGACCTAAAGCAAGTTTTTCCTTCAGCTGGCACATGAACCTAAACGCTGCCCTGCCCAGGGCAGATGAGACCAAGTGACAGTGCCATGAGACATGTGCCATTAAGTTTTTAGTTCTTTGCTCTTCTCTGTCCAAGGGAATTCAACCTCCTCTCTCATTCCCAGCTGGAGGGAGCCCAAAGGATAAGGGTTTTTGAATTTCCCTCCCCACTTGATGAGTCCTTCATACAAGGCCGGTTCCAGCTGTTGAAAGGATCATCTCCTTTTCTGACAACTGTTAGAAAAAAGGAATCCCATGGCCCACTTGGAATAGGATTCCAGGCAGTGAACCCTAAACATATATTGATTGTGTCTTAAAGGAGATTAGTACTTCAGCCCCTGAAACAGAGAAAACTGAAGATAATACACCCATTTTCCCCCAGTTGCTCTATCTTTTGTCAAGCATTGTGTAGTGTCCTTTGGCAGAATCTTCTGTAGTGACCAGACACTCAAAAATTAAGCAACAGCAAAAGGCATGACTCAGCCCAAAGAAATTCTAGGTAATTTTTGTGCCTTTAAGATGTGAACTTTGAAGCAGTTCATAAGTCCATTTTAAGAAATTGGTTCAGCATTGACAGAGAAATCTGGTACCTGTGTGTCAGTACTGTGAGCTCAGGCATGATGCCACAGTAACACAAACGTGGCTTTCAGGCAAATGACTTCCAGTAGGGAACCATGCCTGGCCCACTGGTGACCCTGTCATTTCAGTGGGAGATTCAGGTGATCAGTCTTAGCTGGCAAAATGACAAAATCTGAATCTCAAACATTCTGACTGTGAAAGCAAATGGCTGCATGGCTTTTAAGACTGTCTGCATTAAGGGCTTGGCATCCCTTTTCCAGAGCCATAAAAGTAAAACCAACAGAAGCGAATGCCAAATCTAGACATCTCCATTCTTCTTGTAGCTACGGAGTTTTGAGATGTCCACAGGAAGGACAGAATATTTGTGCAAGAATAGTCTTGTGCCTGCTGCTGGTGCTGCAGAGTGAAGCTCTAGGTGTGTGTTCTTCATGCATTCAACAGCCCTGGCTGTTCGTGTCCTAGTTGCTGGAAGTTATTACTCCTGCCAGAAGATGATTCAGTGAGAGTTCCTGAGCAAGGCAGCTGTGTGAGGTTGCACAGATGAGGAAGGCAGTTTTTCTAACTGTCTGGCTTGAAGCAGATAAAGAAGGGCTTGTGTGCCCCTTTCTTGGCAGAGCTGAGGTGACAACGCTTTCTGGTAGGGGCATGGTAACCCCCAATTAGGAATGATAGTCTTTGACAGGCACAGCTGTTTGTAAATCCATGACCTAGTATGAAAACTTCAAGTGTCACTTGAAAATTAGCTAGACAATGGCAAACAAGATTTACAGATGGTGAAAATCTGGCACTAGAGGCATTAGAGGGCTTGGCACACAGTACTCAGGCAGCCACAGGGTTGCAGGACTTCTGGCTCACATCTTCCTCCTCCAGTGTCTCCCCAGTTCTGCCTTCCAGTGTCCCCCAGTGGCAGGGTCAGATGGAGGGGTGATCCAAGGGATGCCCTCCCCACGATATCATCCAGTTTGATCTGTCCAGCAGCAGAGCTCCACAGCTCTGATACTGAAGAAAGCACACACACAGCCTGCAGTTCTGGCTGCCTGCAAAAGCAAGTGCTGGCCTTCAGCCCTGGCAGCTGGAAAGCAGAAGTGCAAAGCAAAAGGAACAAAAGCTCTGCTTCCTTTCTCTCCTCTTTTTCTATGCACTCAGTTAGTTAAGATGGTTCAGGATGCTGTCTGTTCTGTGGGCAGCCTGTCATCCTCAAGCTGCTGTAACCTTGATTAAATCCAAGTACTTTAATTAGAAGAGAGCTGTAGCTCTGCACGGTCGTCCCCCACTCTGCAAACAGCAGTAGGGAAGTACAATTACACATAGTGACAGATGGAGAGCACTAACGTAGGTGTTAAAGCCCTGTGCAGCTCACAGACCAACAGGGCTGGCTCAGCCCCATGGCTCTTCAAGGCAAGTGAGCTGGAGACTTGGAAGTTGGCAGAGTGCATGTGTCTTTCATAGTAGGACTTAAAAATGGAAGGCACAACACCTTTCATTTGCGTAGAGGCTTGCTGGGGAAAGCTTAGCAGTAACTTTTCCATTCCCTCCTGGCCATTCTTCCCAGAGATGCATCCTAGTTTTGTCACATTTTGGGAAATTATGCAAAAGAGGTTTTGGTAAGAGCCTGCTGCAGGTAGGTAAACAAAATAAAATGGAAGATGTTTTTAGCATTGAATTTTTCATCTGATTGTACTAAAATCTCTTTTAAGAGTTGCAGGGTTGATCTTCAGCTCTCCTCTTTTATAGTATCTTCATTCTAAGTGGATCCGTCACCTTTAGCAAGTCTGAGATCCATCAACTTGAAAAGGACAGAAAGAGGGAGGGAGAGAAAAAATAAGCTCAGAGATCTTTTTTTATCTCTTGATCAGCATAGTTCGAAGAGTGGCACACACAGGAGTTTCCACTGCACTGGCCACAGTTAATGAGGCTGCAAGGGACTTTTTCTCAGCAGGTGACAAGTTCCCTTTTGAGTGCTTAGAGTAACATCACAAGTATTTCCAGACTCAGCTACCTCTTTTGGAAGCTGGGCTCAGCAGCACTCTGGGATGGCAGCTATGGCACATAGTCCAGTGACTTTCTTCTCGTCAGTTAAAGGGCTAATGAAGTAAGTCTCACTGTATCTGAACAAGCTGGGTTTTTCCCTAGGATCTTTTGCATCCCCACAAAGAGAATGGGGAGAAGGGTGAGATCTTTCAGCCTCGGAATGGTACAAAGAGTCTTACTGGTGCAAGTATAGCTGTGGAAAACAGAGGATTTATTGTTTAGCGTGCCTATATTTCACACACAGCCAGGGGAGTTCTGATGAAGCAGTCACGCTTGGGAGAAAGGGAGGAAAAAGCATTGTTTATTCAGTAGGGAAATTACAGAGACATTGCTCAGGCTTCTCAAAAGTGCACCACTGCTCAAAAGGCAACATCTGAGGTCATCTATTAATAGGATTTATGCTACTGGGCAAGCTATCTAGAGAATACAATAGAAATTAGTTCCAGAGCACCTTTGCTTCCTGATACTTGTGCAATCCAGACAACAAACAAAAAAGTCAAGATTGCTATCTATATTTCTTTGAACACATAAACTTCCATCTCAAATTTGGCCAAGGGTAAACAAATGCCATCCAACTGCACTTTTTTCTCTCAGTCTGCTTAGAAATCAGCACTAAAAATTCCTCCTTGACTTTAATAAGGGTAGAGGGGAAGGGGTAGAGGAAGAAGGAAGCCAAAGAGTTGGCTGCTCACAGGGTTGTGAGGTATGGGTGGGAAGAGCCGTGGTGATGCAGTTCCTGGGATGCAACTCACTGACTCATCTCAGGACTTGTCTTTGTTGGCTGGAATGCTGGAGCTCCCACACGGAGAGCTGGAGTCAGGACATTCCTCCTTGCTGCCCCTGCCCTTTTCACTCCCTACAGAAAAATGCTTCCATGCAGACTTTTGCTGCAGTTAAAGCTCTGCCAGGAGCACCTCTGCTTCATAATTCCCCCCGTTTGCTTAAGGGCATAAATTCTGGATTTCTCCCCGACTGTCCCAGTGCATGCTGGAGGGGAGGGGAGGCCATGGAGACACAGAGACAGCCCTGCTGACTGAGCCCTGGGGATATGTCTGCTCGGCCTCCAGCAGGCAGATATGGGCTTGCTTCAACCAAAAGCTGCACACAAGGGTTACCTTGCTGCCTGTCTTGTCTGCCTCCAGCTACGTGGCTTTATCTGAAGAACACAGGGCTTGAACCCAGGGCTTGAACCCTTGATCGACCCAAGATTTGATACTCCAGCAGATCAATCCGCTCTTGGTGGTACACTGTGTAAGGAGAACTCATCACTGACACTGTATGAGCAAGCATTCCAAAGGTAATGCTGCTGAAACTTTTAATGCTTGCACATTTCTCTTCAGTTCTACTAAATGTGGGGCACTGAAATCTTTCTGTTTGAGGAAAGGATAACTTGCAATTGCAGGGAGATAACCTCTGCTTCACCAATTTCCTTATGCTCATTTGAGATGGTGTGGTTTCTAGCACAGGTTTCCTGTGCCAGTGCTGCCCAAGTCTGTTGTGATTTTTGATGCTGAAGAAATAACAGTGCAGATGATCTTGAAGGTCACATGAAGGCAGGAGAACTGCAGAACAGCATGGCTTTGCACCCAGCTGCAAGCTGATTGGGACGAAAATGGTTGCAACTAGAAAACCTAGGTCCTGCTAGCCTAAACCTCATGGGAACAAATGTCTTTCTTCATCTAAAGTCTTAGCATTTCTTACTGGAGCTGTGCAAAGAAAAGAAATTAACCCCCCTTGTGGGATGTGATGTTCCATTAGCCGATATTACCATCTTTGTTTATCCAGTCCTATACCACAAACCCTGAACATGTGCTACATGTCCTTAGGCACCCATTGGTTAATTTACTTCTGCAGAGTAAGGCAACAAAATTATAATAATAAATTACAGAACATAGTACAACTGGAACAAAGATGCTCTACAAAAATTCTTCCTGCTTTTTTTCCTTGGTATTTCTTCTCAGCCAGAGATATAACTTAAAACTACAGGTCAAAGTATGGTCTGTCACATTAATAAATCTTATGAGAAAAACTAAATAATTCATTAAAACAAATTAACACATTAATAAGAACAGAAATGAGTTAAAATACAATAAAATATTATTAATACATCTCAGCCCATATCTAGACCCTGTTCAAAGTGAATTTATGCACAATTAATGGGAAACTGAGCTCAAGTTTTTGTATGATTATGTATAGGGCAGATCATGCAACATCATATAATCTGCAAGGTATTCAATCTCTTTAGCTCTTCTGAAATGAAACTAAATGTAATCTGGACTTCAGGGTCCTCAGCTGTTGCAGTGATGGGAATTTTAAAAGTAAGGAAACTGGCAGTCAGAAAATAGCATATATTTTTGTGAGACTACACTCCATAACCTCCCATTGCAATTTCCTAGCTTCATAATCTTTCAGTTTAAATAGAAACGTTTGAGTTTTCAGTTTAAATAGAAATATTTGTGTTGGAAAAAAAACCATCTGAATTCGGGATAAAATAATGACAATTTTAATTGTCACACATTTGTTTTGAATGTGTTGTTAGATCTGTTATAACTGCAGCATTGATTCATGACATTTTCCTCTTTTTGTAATGGGATTTCTGTGGCTGCAAAAAAATATGAACAAAGGAGATTGTTATGGAAGAAAAAGCTAAAGGCATTTTGGAGGCCAGGAAAATGAACTACCACATAACCCTTCTGAGCTTTTTGGGTGAGGACAGAATTTGAAGTCCTGCTGGGTGAATACATTTATGTGATATCCAGGAAATGATGATTTCACTGGGACTTTCCAGACTTGGCATTGAAGAAGCAGGTCTCATCACTCTGAGAATTTTGCACAGCAACAATTTGACATCTTGGAGTAAAGACTGTGGGGTTTGTGACTTCAGTTTATCATATGTTTTACATCCTTGTCACATAGGTAAATGATCTAAGAACTCAGAGAAATTCCTAATTTGAATAGACATCAAATACCAGGTGTAAAGACAAGTTTTGTCAGTGAGAAAACTGTCACATTTGTCTCTGAAAGAATGCTCTTGAGCTAAGAGTCCATGAGATAAGTCTTGCTCTTCTCAGGGCCAAGGCTGGACTTTTCTATCTCACCAGTGCTGTGCTCCCCAAGGACTTTGGTAAGAGATAGCACCTAGATTTTCTTTTTACTTCAGTGGACGTTGTGGAGATAAAAATGCTGCAGTGGCAGCAGGGGGAGTTGAGGTCATTGAGTTTTCACTGCTGCAGAGGAGACCACAACAAGAAGCAAAGCTGAGGCTAAATCTTGATTTCAAAGAAAAAGGAACATTTCCCTCTTCTGCTGTAATAAGCAATGATAGCTGCAAAGGTAAACCCTGTCTTGCAATGCAATTTGTTTGCCTTTCCCCTACCCACAAGCATGGCCCTTTCTGGCTGCCTGATGTTAAATATTGGTAGCCCAGCCTGGGAGATGGCATGGCAGACAACTCTGGGTATAACCTCTAAGAGAAACATGTAGGTCATTTGCTGAGTTGTGAGAAACAGGCGGCTCCTGAAAGCAGACATGTAGGGGTAGGAGGAGTACAGACAGGGGCATACAACCATTTGGTCCATGTCACCTGCACCTTCTGTAATGTAATGTAATGTAATATCTCCAGCAGAGCTGAGTATGAGGAAAACCAGGAGCAAGTATTCCAGAGGAATGTCCCAGCTTCCCTTCCTTGTGTCCCCCCCGGTTTTATGAGGTACATGGTAAATCAGTGCCAGTAGCTTTGCCATGACCCCAGATGCTGCTCTGGGTGAAACTCACCCCTGTAGAGGATGAAGCCAGAGTGATGTCACATGTCTCCAGTGCCTTGTCCACTTGTCACTCAGGAAGGAATTAAGCTGCCTTCTGGATAGGTGCCCACAAAGGATGTGATAACTCTGCTCTGGACGTGCCCTGGTTCTCAGTGTTGACCATGCAGAGGCTTAGATGCCTGAGGAAGTTTCTGCCACTTGTGCCCAGCAGCCTGGAGGTTTTTAATACTGCTTCCCACAAAAGTTTTTCAGCAAGGACTTGCTCCTCAGCATGCATGTTGTGATGCACTAAATGCAGTAAATGCAATAGTGCTTGACTTCCTGTCTAATACTAAGATATGATGGGACTAGTTCGAAACTCTCTTTTTGCCCCCTCAGCAGAAAAACAACAGATTCAGCATGGGTCAGAAGACAGGAATACCCCATGCAAAATGAGTCCTGGTCCCGTGTAAAAGTGCTTTATATTTTCCCTACTTAACTAAGCCCTGTGGAAACTTCCAGAGTAATCCAGACCCATGGAAGGGTCTCCCCTCCATCTGCAGTTCAGCATCTTGGGGCAGTAAGGGCAGAAGGAGCCTGCAGAGGTATGGGTCTCCCTGCTGTGGTGCTGCTGGTGGTCAGCTTCATGGCAATTTTGTTTTTTCCTCCTTTTTTTTTTTTTTTGAAACCTTTATCTGGGCTAACCTTCGGTCCAGTGGTGCAGATGTTCATCAGCTTGCATTCCTTTGAAAATAATGGTCTATTTCTAGGGCAGTGATTGTCCTCATTAAAAAAAAAGAAAAAAGAAAAAAGAAAAAGAAAAAGACAAACCCCCTTATCCTTGAAAATGAAAAAGCATGCCTCTTGTACTCTGTCATCTCTTCTAACACATTGCACTGAGGGTTAAAGGCGTGTCTCCATCTCCTCCCCAAATGTCTTTATTAATAGCTTTCAAATATTGGCCTCCTTAGGCCATGGACAGATGCAGCTCTGGACATGCTAGAGGCTGCATAGCACTCAAGGAGATAAGACAGTTTAGTTTAACACAGCACGAATGATTCCAGCCTCAAGTCCCAATCAAAGAGATTTACAGCTGTTTTAAAAAGACAGTAACGTTGACTTGACTGGTGAAAGAATGCATGAAACCACTCTCAATAAAAGGTCTGGTTTTAGCAAGTAAATAAATATTAGAAGCAGAACCCACACAATTTGATTGTTATTTCATTAAAAATTAGCATAGTAGCCTAACTGTAACACACCACCAATATTTGTGCTTTTGGAATTAACAGTCAATACCCCACAAGACAGACACATCCTTTAGTTAAAACAATTATAAAACAGACATTGAAACAGATCTCCTTTGTCACCATTTAGGAGCAATTTAATGCATTCTGTTCCTAATATTTTACGATGCAGAAATTTTATTCTCTAATTTCCTTTTCAAGCTTCTATCCCAAAGGGGTTTTAATTTTATATTTTCGACTTTAACGTAAGAGACCTTGCTCAGCACCTCCCAGGATCAAGCCCTGGGAGAGGCACGAAAAGATCAGAGCGAGCCAGCCATCCCCCTTCTGCAGAGGGACAAAGGCGACCCGCACACCGTGTTGAGGGGTGCCTGTGCAGGGGCGCTAATGAAGTGACCATCTGCAGTAATTGCGAGCGGTGTCGCAGGCTGCGCTCGGTGTGCCGGCACAGCCGGCTGCGAGGCGCACGGCTGCCGGTGCGGCGGCGGCTCGGGGCAGCGGATCATGTCTGGCCCTTCACCACGAGGCACACAACCTGCTGAGCAGACAGGTGCTGGCTCAGCCGATGTCCATGGGCGATGAAGCCTGGTTGTCCTAGTAGCTGACATCTATATCTAGATCTATCTGGATTTTTAAACTGATACAACATGAAGAATGTCACTCTCTGTTACTGTATGTGTGTATCTCATGGATATCCTTTAAGCACAATGCCTTGACCATGTCTGCCCTGCTTTCTTCAGCTGATGGATTTTGCCACTGTAATGGGCTATTGTTTTCCACAGTTTTTTAAATTTATCCTTCAGTTCAAATGCTTCTGGACATAATTACAGTTAGACTCTTTCCCGAGTACTTCAACAACTCTATTGTTTCTACTTACGCTTTAAAAAACTTTAGACTTCATCTTAATAAAGCTCAGCTATTGAAACCAAAGTAAATTCTGCCTTAACATATTTAAAAACTTTAGAAGAAGCCTACAGAGCTAAGCATGCCTAAACCCTATTGATGTCTCAGGGAACCTATTACAATACACATACTGTAGCACTGCAGTAACTTCAGTGCTTCCTTTTTTTCTTCCCTTTTCTGCCTCATATCCAGCTGCCACTCTGCTGGTATTAAAAATATTTTGTTGGCTTTGCTTGGTCCAAAGTTTAAGTAAAGCGACCACAAGCTTTTATAAAATATGATCCCAAGATTTTCTGTGAAAAACAAGGATGACATAAATTTTTACATCAGTGTACTTTCTTCAGTAGTATTTGAGACGTTGATACAACAGAAGTAGAGCCAGCTAGAGAAAAAGACAATTAGAAATAAGAGACAATTTTTTTTTCTGTGAACAGGAAAAAAATTCCACTTAATTGAGTCCTCACTGTCTTGCTTGCAAGAGGAAACAATTAAACCGTATGGTCAAAGGACTTTCAAGAAAACATTGTGGGTGTTACCCAAGGCAGGATTGGCAAGATAACTCTTATCTAGCCTTTGGTTCATTTTAGGTAGGCAGCATCCTGTACCAAAAACTTTTCTGTTCCAGAGCTGAAGTCAGAACAGGAAAACAAGAGGGTGTTTCAGGTTTCTGCAGTCCTGCCCTGCTGATTGCCTGTCCTGGAGGTCCAGCTGGGGTTCACGGGTAGGTGCACTGTGACTGTTCCCCACCCTGTCCCCTCCTAGAAAAGCCAAGGTGAGCATTTTCTATTAATGCTGGTGGTGACAGCCTTTGAGCAGCATGGATTTGTGTGGAGGTAGTGAGGTCTTGGTGTGTGATCACCACCTGCCAGCAGAGGTTTGCAGAGGATGGGGTTAATGGGACAGCCCTCCTCTCTACCAGCCCCTGGCCGGCACAGGAGTGGTGACAATTGTGCAGCTTCCTTTCCTGCCACCCTCAGGTCACGGAGCAGCAGAATCCAGGCCCAAGAATACTGCAGTTTTCTAGCAATATGCCTTCACGCACAAGGAGGGATAACTCCAGGCAAGTGGCCCTTAGAGATGATATCAGGCCCTTATCTCGAAGCAGCTTTGTCTTGTACATCCTCACACACAGAGACACTGGGCTTGTCTTTTGTACCACTCCCTAATTCTTCAGAAGTCTTCCCTTGCCCACATATGGTATCTGGCTGACATACAGGGAGTCACAGGAGCAGAAATCGCTGTGGTACATAGGACTACTGGCTAATCTGTTGGGATTATACAGACATTGTCACATGCCTTTAAAACTCAAGTTTCATCTTCTCCCTCCAGGCTGTTTTCAGCATCCTTGATACCCTTGTAGATAAATGAAGCTGGCAGAGAGACCACCTTTATAAACAATGAATTTTTCATCTCTCTAGTAACCCATCTGACCCTGGGCAGGCTTGTCCACATTTTGTTGATACTCAGGTAAGGACTAAAACAACAGTGAAGACCTTGCAGCAGCCCTTTACGGTGGAAAAGGACAGTTAAAAATCGAAGGTAACTTAGGACCTGGGGCACACTCCTTCTGCTTCTAGGATTGCAGCTGCCTTCCTAGGACTCCTTCCCTCAGGAGCTGCTTTTAGAGCCCTTGAGCTTAGCTGGTGCCAGAGCTGCCTTGCACCTGTGTCACAGCCCAGCCATTACTGAGAACAAAGAGAGAAAGATCATCTTTCCTTCGAAGGAGATTTTAAAGTAAAATGAGTGGTTTTAGCTGGCAGGAGGCAGAACTTACAGATCCACTCCCCTTGCAGGTGTGCAACTGCCTCTCACCTTCCTCTCTCCCATCATCAAGCAGATGGAGGCAAAGGGACAATTCTGCAATCCAGACAGGTGTGAGGAAAAGGCTTTGAGGAGGGTCCAGGACAGAGGTAACAACTTTAAATTGCCCTTTAGACAGAAACTCAGCTATATGTTGTGTTCTCCAGCCCCACCAAATGATCGAATGCATCTGAAACATCCCTTCTTCTCCACAGCTGTGAGGACTTAAAGAGCACAGCTGTCTGTTTCAAACACTGCCAAGACCATAGAAGGAACATGCCATAAGAAAAATCACCACAAGGAGTGCTTGAGTTAAGTACAGAAAGGAGAAGTTTGTGACAGGAAGATGCTAATTCCAGGGCTGGCCAAGGTTAAGATCTGGTTAGCAAATCCTGGTAAATGCATGCAGACGAAAGTTCCCACTGTGGCACATCATGGGAAAGGAAGGAACTGCTCATACTGATCAAACAAAAATCACCCCATGTCTGACCACCAATGACCACTTAAGCATCCCCAGACTAATTTCTGGTGCCTTTTACCAGAGACTGCACATGAGACCTTATCACTCTTAACAACAACCTGAAAGGAGGGCATAATCAGGTGGGAGATGGTCTCCTCTCACAAGTAACAAGTAATTTTTTTTATTTTTGGTTTTAAAGAGGTATGTATCATTATCATTAGTAAAGAAACTATGCTTGAAGAACAATATCTGCTGCAAAGATTTGCAAGTTCTAATTCAATCTATTTGTATCAGTGGAAATATTTCCTTTGACTTCAGTATGCCATGGATTATTCTCTTGTTATAATATTTGCCTGATCAAGAGCACTGTGCTTCAGGCATCACTGCAACAAATAATCCTTATATGGCCTTTTAGCAAATGGATTTATCATACTAGAGCTGGGCTCGACAACTGAAATGTTGTGTGGAGGGTTAGTTGGTAATTTAGGCTGCTGGTAAATCAGCAGAAAGAAACCTGGAAACAGGTTTACTTCTCTAAAACAGCCTATGGTAGGTGGAAGCAAAATGCAGAGAAATGGATCCTACAGATGGACTGTGGCAGCTGGTGGCTGCCCTTGCACACATCTTTTTTTTTCAGAATGAGGTCTCCTGTAACCTAGAATTTACTAGCACCTCACTATGGAAGTGTTTGCTGTGTTAGACAGCTTTTAACACCTGCAGTGTCAAAATAAAGCCATTATAGATGGGGAGTATGCATTCTGCAGTGAAAAAACCCCCACTTATGTATAGCTCACTCACTAGTTATTTAGGGTACTTAAAGATGAAAAAGCCCCACAGAGTTAGTTCATTACTTTATAATGAACTGACAAAGTTGTCAGAAGCTCAGTGGCAAACACACCCAATAAAGAGAAAAAGCTCAGCAGATTGAAAAAGGTTAGTAGTTTTCTACATATTTCGCTCCAACTTAACTCATAAATATGCAAACAAATGTTCAGAAATAATTTTGATTGAGGATTTTAAGGATATTGTTAATCTCCTTCATATTAAGACATCCCATAATTGGCTGTACCAATTAGTCAAGGTGAATGGCTCAGATTTCTTCTACTGACATTCTTATACTAGCAAACAGAAAATGAGCTGCCTGCTTTGTAGAGTATATTTGTCTAGAAACAGCAAGCTCAATAGCAGGAACATAAGGTCCAAAATGTAAATCCAATCCTAAAAACACTCAATCTTTCTCTTTAAACCGAGGGTTATGAAATGCCAATGCAAAAGAGCAAGAACATTTATTCATCTTCAGATGTGGCACCAAGACAGCAGCATCCCACACCTGCATAGTCAGCAAAGGATCATTCCAGCCTGAATGAGCCAGCTTAGTATCGCTTTTACCACTTTTACTTAATCTTTAGTTTAGTTTCTTGTAATGAGAAGGACATTAAAGGTGTCAATTGAGCCAAATGTGTGTTTTGAGCATGCAAACATCTGCCTTCATCAGGTGGCTGGTGACTGCCAGTCATAACTGGTTCAATGCAATGAGCTCCAGGTGAATGTTTTCCTTTTCGTAACACACAAGGTGTCTTCATGATGCCAGATGTTATCAAGGAACATAAATGACATTCTTCTGAAATATCTTCAGCCACATGAGCTATATGCACACACTCTTCTATCCAGGGGGAAATACAACAAACAAAAACAAACAAACAAAAAACAAACAAAAAATTTGCATCTGTATCTCCAGATTTAACTGCAGGACTGAGCAGCTTGTCTCCAGGTGTCTGATCTGCTGTTGATATTCATTGACTTGCCTCTTATTGCTTCCTACAGTTTTATAAACGTCCATTTCCCATTCATCCTCTCTGCTACTAAAATTTTATAAAAGAATAGAGAGACAGCCTCAGTGTTTCATGAGCTGTAGTCACCATACAGTGAGCAGGAATTTGTTAGCCAGGTCCAGGATGTTAGTACAACCCAGAGAGTGCCCACACAGAGCACAAAGAGACAGTGTCAGCTGCCATAACTGGGGTTCAGACTGAGGCTAATCCACTGTGGCTAATAAATATCCACCTTTGTAACAGCATCTTCCTGTCCTTGGAACATGTGAGCTCCACAGGAACCGATGAGAAACTGGCCTCGATTGCTTTCCACACACAGTTTTGAACAAAAACGATGCAGGTTTGCTCTGATTATATTTGTCAGGCAAAATTAGAAAGCAAAATTCAGAGATGTCATTTATCAAGCACAGGGGATAAACTAGAAGGAACAGTAACAGTAATCTTTCTTTCCTGCATCAACATTTGCATTTTTTCTCTCCAGCAGATTTTGATAGAAAACATGTCAGTGTGATCTGGGAATGGTCAAATTTTTTTGCCAAACTGTGGCTAAACCCAGCACCTTCCATGACAATTTTTTTTCCTGTCTGGCTAACAGTAATTCTGATCAATCCATTCTGTGGTCAGGAAATAATTAAACCTGGGATGTGCTATCAGGGATATACAAATTCTTATGTTCCTTCTAGATATTAAGAAGGGATTAACTAGGACTGTTTCAAAAGATATTATTTCTATGTTTACAGAGAAAAGAATGTGATGGGTTTTAACCTTTCAGGGTGTTTTTTCCCTTTTTGTTCCTCATCTGCTCTCAAAAACAATTATGAGACTGTCCAAGGGGGAAAACGTGAAAGAGCCATATGAACGCCAAATGATGGTGGTAAAAGGAACAAGAGATTAATAGGAGAGGCTCACCCCTGGTTTATGCCTTTATGGTTTCCTCTAATGAGGTACAATGTTGGGTAACTGGTGTCATGTGTCATGTCATAATACATCATATCCATATCAGGGTCCGTCATGTCACACAGAGTAATAGGAGATGACAGATTCAATGGGATACTATCAGCCTAAATTTTTTTTTAAATTTTCATGTATAAAGATTTAAAATATATAAAACATGCTAGTGATAAGCTGAAAAAAAATGAGGAAGAGAGAAAGAGGAGGGAACTGAGAATAGCCTTTACAGGACAGAAAGCAGGCCAGGGCAAAATGTCAAGTCTTAGACACATCACACAGAAACTCAGGCAAGCTGGACGATCCATGTCATCTCAACCTGCAGGAGTAGCTTAGCAATAACATTTGAGCTGCTCGGAATTTGAACTCTAACTTTTGGGACTTTATCCACTCTAAATTAGAGTAGGTTCCAGTTAATTCCATTATTTTTTGGTTCAGTCTACACTCTGGGAATTTGGATTCAGGAGTACATACAGGTTCCTAATTTCCTGCAAGTTCTTATCTCAGAGTCTGCCTCTGAACAAAATGTTTGTGCTTCCCTGTGCCAGAGCTTGACTCAGGAGAAGCTGTGGGGCAGGAAGGAATCAGAACCATCCTTTACATTTACCCAAGGGCCTGGGCAGGCAAAGGGCTGGACCAATGCAGCTGTGGCATGTTCACACCTGGCACTTATTGTGGTTTCTGCAGATCCTGCATTAGCTGATTTGCAGCCCCTGTTGCACCAGCAGTGCATACACAAGCATTAGCCACTGTGGACTAAGCTGTGGCCACACCACACTGCCCTACTTCAACAGGGAAATCTGGTCAGGCATCTCACTGTGCACTGTCCTGCTGCTCCATGCTCCATGATGGTCTGCAGGGAGACAACACAAGCTCAGGACTGAGCTATTTATCTCCCAGCATTCTCTCGGTTTCATCCCACTGTACATCTGCCTGTGAGACAGCCAATGTCATTTTCCAGGTGTCAGCATGGCAGAGACACTGTTGGGTTGTGGTCCTCGTGGTGATGAATACGGACAGGCATGGCTGAGCTTAACCTCCCCCAGGCTGCAATTTCATGGCTCAGGACACCTCTGGCAATGCCTGAAATCAAGCATACGTTCCTTTGGCGTTTTTTTTTCTGGGGAGCCCCAACTTCAGAGCCAAGCCAAGATACTGCTCTCTTGGGGCAGGATGCTCTTGCTGACCTTCAGGGCCACAATGTTTGAGCAACTGGCACAAGCTTCACTCCAAGTGCCAGACACACATGACCATCCTTTCCTGGAGACTTGATAAATCATCCCCTGAGTAGCTGTTACTTCAGCCTTTCAGAGAGAATTGGTTTGCTGACTGGGTGAAAGCTTCTCACAGATTGCATTGAAGCAAGGAGTACCAGTGGTAACCCGAGTGACTGAAGGACAGATTAAGGAGTCTAATAATAACTCTGATGGATAGCAAGAAGTAGCTGAAATCATTGCATTGGTTTTATTTAGTCTGCAGAAGTTTGGTAAGCCTAGGAGTGAGACTTTCTGTGTGTCTGAGAAAGGAGGCTGTAGGAGATGCTGAGCAAATAGAAAGGAGGCTTCCACAAAAGGCTTCTCTCTGCTCAGAGCATACAGGTAGGGATGTGCTGTGCTGCTGTAATACAACTGAGAATGACTGAAAATTATGCACCTTCCTTTGGGTTTGGCTCTAATCTTAAATCTGTTCCATGCGCTCTTTATATGTGAGTTCGGCAGGGCACATATTGCAGTCCATGTAGGGATTTTTGTTTGCTTTGTCACAGATTTTATTGGACTAAAAGCTGGTGTTTTAATGAATGCTTATAAGGTGGGACTGTAATTGTAAAGATGTTTTAAAAGGTGTTTTAACTATAAATAAAACTAGATGAGTGTTGTGTAAATATGAAAAACAAATAATCAGGCAAAGCTGGAAACGATCATCTTTATACTGAAGATTTCAGCGTAATTGCTTTTATTTTAAGATACACAATATAGAAAAGCAAACACTTTCAAGGTTAAAATTATGTCTGTACATGATGCTTAGGAATGCATTTTGTTTCTTAGGGTTTGGGGATAATGGGAGAAGGATATGTTGCTCCTATTAGAGTAAAATCCTTCTCAACCGTACTCAGAATTGTGTATTTTATCTTTTTAATTTGTTTTTTGTTACAGTGTGCAGCCTCCAAAAACCTATTCCAGGTCACTGTGGCAAGAAAGGTTCATCCTAATCTCCTGAGGCATCCAATACAGGTGATGGAGTGCAAGAAGTTTGTGACAAAGAACTTGACTGAACATGAAGAAGCAACACAGGTTCTGTCTTAACAGAAATTATAGCATGGACAAGAGGGACATTGTCTTTTTCTTCTCATTTTCCCCCACCAGCATGTGCTGTGCGGTACAGTGGGTGCTAACGCTGATTTAACACCTGTCTCCACCCTCAGCCGGATGAAAGGGGACTCAAGAGATGACATGTCCAAGGAATTCGCCTGTGCATTCCAGGGGCGGCTCACACAATGGTGGGAGAGGCGCCGAGCCACAGGGCAGGGTGCCTGGGGAGGATAAGGCTCCTGATCTCAGAGCCCCAGGGCTGCAGAAAGCCTGGTTATTTGAGCATCTTTGCCTCGAACGCTCCATTTGCTGCTCCTCTGCATCCAGACCGTGTGTGCAGTACGCTGAGGTACAGAGGAGCAGGATGGGTGCTCGTGAACTTATCTGAAGTCCTTTGAAACAGCTTCGGAAGAAAGGGGAAATATCGCTTGGGAATAGTCAGACCTCATGTCACATTACATCAAAGCTGAGGGAACAGTGAAGCTGTGAGACACAGAAATTGTCTTTGTGCTTTTATTTTTCCGTACCTATTGATACAAGAAATGTTCTTTCTTTTCAAGCTCTTAATTAATCTGTATGAAGCCACTATTTTTGCTAGAAGTGAAGTTGGCAAAAAATGTTTGAAAAACAGAACAAGAGCTACACAGCCCAAAATTTATCATCAAATAGTGTGTAAGTGTGTATGGTTGCTGACACTGCAAACTCAGCTGCGGTATGATGGTTTAGAGAAGGAATAGATGGAGAATATGTACTCTCTGCATTTTGAACTACACATACTGAAAGCAGAGCAGTTAGAGAGAGTCTAAATCAACATGGCAGCATGCTGGTTGTTCTCTGGAATAAGGTGTTCCTGTCCCCTGCAGCTATAATGCATCAATATAATGCTATGAGATCAATAGCTCAGGCCTGTAACTGTAGATCTAGTTAAGGCAGTATTTGTATTAAACACTTTACTGTTATTAAAGTTTACTATTGCTGCTCTAAACTCCCAGGCAAACTTCTGCAAGTCTGCTATTTATGTCAGCTGAACTCTCCATGACCTGTAGCCTAGTTAACTCCTTTTCATAGTTCCCGTGTCACTGACAAAAAGCTTTCTTGTTCCATGGCATGAATAACCAATTTTGGTATGTATTTTCCCAGTTAATTTATTTACTTGTTACTTTAAGGAAAATCAAAAAGATTCCTCTTCTATTTTTGTCCTGGTACTATAGTGGTTTTCTTCCCTTCTGCTTATGAAATAGGAGATAGAAATCAGGGAACAGTTCAGGACTTTTGTAGTGAATAAATGGGGTATATATTTTGGTAAATAATCCTTTTGTCAAGTGATCTTGGCCATTTCTCAACTGGTGGGACACTTGTATTGAAGCAAAGATGTGATTAAGATAAGTGCTTTGCTCATTAGCAATGAACATTTGTGTTTAATAAACTGAGTGAGCTGAGCCTGTTTGCTCTATGTTCCTTCTATTTACAAATTATTTTTTTAGTCAACAAAATATATAATAGGACACAGTCCCCTGTAAAGCTTGAGTTTATTGGTGTTTCAGGTAATGTCTCTGTCCATGACTTCAGATGTTGATGGGGAATTTCTGGGTTCCGTTGAGCCAATAAGGTCAACAAAATCTTGGGATTACTGTTTGCAGGAATTGGTTACACAAAGGCTTTAGCAGCTCATTACATCTCGTGAGGGTATCCCTGGCACAATAAAGCTACAAATGGCATGTCAATGTGCCAAAAATACTGAATGAAGCATTGCCGTACAGAGGTGGAAAGCCAGAGCTAGCTGTAGAAAGGAACCCCTTCACACGTGTTCTGTGGAGGACAGCTCATAATTCCAAAGGAACCATCATCACCACATCAACTTAAGAAACCCAGACCTCTGACATAAAAGATTTCCTGATCCTCAGGTGCCTCAACAGAGCAACTGTAATACTCAGGGTTTCATATAAGGAACAAGACATATTCATCTGTTGCAGCTTTTTGGAAGATACAGTACATTGAAAAGATCTACAATTGTAAATTCTTTTCATGTGCTCATCCTCAGTAAAATCAGGTGGGACCCACTTCTATGAGCCTATACTTCTATGGGACCCCTTGTTTGGACAGGTAAGGTTTCCAGTTTCACTCTTGAGAGGAAATATACTCCTTTCAGAGTATTGAATTCCTGACACTTTTTTGATGACCCCCTTTTATCTCTGGAAGAACATTTCCTTTGCAAGGAAAAATGGTGGTTCCCTTTCTTTAGGCAGAGAAGAAAAAAAAAAGACGTGTAAATAGCTTAGTGAGCATTATCTCTCCAAGGTGGTCCATGACACAGTCCTTCACTTGCTTTCCTCTTGTCAATTTGTGTGGAGGGTTTATTCTGGCACAGAACAGGTGATACAGACCATTGTGCCATCCTAAGCCGTTTCATCTCTGTCTCCTTGTCAGAGGTTGTGAGAGAGAAGTGGAACCAGCCACATGTTTGATCTATGCATTTGCCTCTGGACTGTGAGGCACACAGTGCAGTAATACACCCCTCACACAGCTGGAAAAAACTGTCATGCCATAGCAACAAGAGTCAGGAAGACTTCTTGTTCCAGCAGGAGTTTTTTCAATGAAACTGAGCAATACTGTTCATTGGAGTCAGCTTACAGTGTGTCTTCTCTCCAACCAGAACCACAAACCCTGCCCAGGAGATTTGGGCATCAGAGATATCAAGAATAGGTTGGTTTTCAGGGGAAGATTCTTCACTTGATTACCCACACCCAAAAGCATTTTAGAAATAAAAGTATTTTGATTCATTAGAAATGGATATGAATAGTTTTGGGTATTTTGTCACTGTTCAGCCAAGAAATAGAAAATATGAATTAATCAGAAAAAGTACATAGACATGAATATTTATGTTTAAGCCTACTTCCTGCTTTGGGCTGTTAGCACTGCAAAAGTCACTGATCTAAACCAGGATATCAGCTTCAGAAAAAAAGAGTTTAGTAAACCAAATCATATAACTACTTGTTCTTTGTTTTCCTTCTTTCTTTCTGTTAACAGTCTGGCTAAATTATGTTAATAACCCTAATGTACCAAAACTAGGGAAATACATCTATTTAAGCCATTCAGAGTTTATGCTTCAGGATAAATATTTCACTTTCCTATGAATTTATACAGCCAGAGACAGTACCTGTCTCTTAACTGTTTAGATGTGAAATACACATTAATTCAATTAGACTTGAGACCAGATCTTGAGGTGTTATGTATAATTCAGAATACTTTCACTAAAGCTATAATGGTTTATGCCAGAGCAGTATCTAATGCATTACATAGCTGTCTTTCAGATAAATCCACCAGCACTAAACTTTTGTTAAGATTACTTGTGAAGTCTAAGGTGGGCAGAAGAGCATTGAATTGATGAATACTTTGCAGTGTGTACAGACCTTGTTCCAGAGAGTGTTCAGCCTGATGGCTCTGCTCACATCTCTCACATATGAATCACTGCCCCAAGGTGGAAGCTCTTGTGGGAGTCAAGAGCTGTGTATGGTTCAATGAAGAATAGACTGTCCTTGTTAGACACTTTTATAAATCCCTTATCTGTGCCATAACACCTAAACATGGTTAATATATTTATCCTTGAAAACATCCCAGAAGGTAGAAGAGTGTTATCTTTATGAGGGAAGAGCAGAGGAGTCGTTATATCAAGGAAACATTCATGAAATCTAGTATGGAGAGCAATTAAATTCCTGTCTCCTGGGTATGTTCAAGAGAGAGGTACCCTTCCTAACTCTCCTAACATCCTTAATGGGTCACATTGCTTTTAGGAGCAAAACTGCAGCAACTTTATATCATCCATCTGTTTTTTACTGGAAGAAAGAGCTTCATAAATAGCATGTATTCACCAAATTTATCAGTGGCTTTTTTTGCAGGTGGGAAAACATTTGTTTAAACAAGAATCAGATTAGTGGTGGAGCCAATGAATATGTACTTTCTCACCAATTCACAAAAAGATATTGCATTTGAAAACCGTGGATTTTTCTCCCTAGTTGCTGAATTATCTAACAAAAGAGAGTTCATTTGCCACATTCGCGTTTCTAACAACCTACGTTAAAGCAGGTGCAAACCTTATTTTTTGTGGGAAACCTGCCTGGAAGGGAAAAAACTAAACAGTGTTGGCATTTCCAGCAGTTTTCCTACTACTGCCTGGCAGAGGACAAGCAGAGCAGCTTTCCATTCACGGTGTGTTTGCTGAACTGCCCCTCCAAGAGTGAAGGATATATGCTTTGGCTTTTCCTCTCTCAGGTCATGTTTGGAGTAATACAGCCCATCACCAGCTCCTCCTACCCAGGCACTGGCAGTCTGCTCTCCAGGGGTATTGCTGCAAGTGGTCTTGAGAGCAGAGCCTTGGTCTGAGGCTCCTTTGTTGTAACATGCTTCCTACTTTATAACTACACCAGTGTGGGAAAAGAGAGGGAAAAAGAGAGAAAAGGCTTTGTGCAACTCAGGCACATTAACTGCTCCGGTTAACATGAACGTTGTAATCATACAGCAAGGATGTATCTTGACATTAACTATGTATTCCATTTATCTCTTACGTGGTAATTGCCTACTTGTCTATTTTAAAATGAATTTCAATGGGTTGCAAGTCATGGCTACTATGTGGAAATCAGTCGAACTTGTTTCCCCTGGAAATTGCAGTGGCAAATATAGATACTGTATGTTCTTTGAAGACTTCCCTTGTAAACACGAGTTCTGCCCCACAAAGAAAGAAGAACATTGTCTATGTCTCCTTATCTGAATGGGCTAATTGAGTCACAACAATTATTTCAGCTGCTGAAATAGTAACAATTTCAGAAAAACTGAAATAATAACAATCATATTATTATTCTCTATGCAAAGACAATTTTTTCCCAGAACTTGAGATATATTGCCAAGGAAGTGATTTTGATTCCTATTGTCCCTCACAGAAAGAGAAATGGGTACATTTTTAAAAGAGGCATGCTACAGCCTAGTTTGCTGTCCTTGGTGTCAGTGTCAAAATTACAACATAATCCAATTCAAAGATTGAGATTGAGAGGTCCCTTGCAAAGCAGTACTTTTTCCATTACACATACTTTAAGATCTACATTAGGTGCTCCTACAGCTTTGTGTAGAAGAAAACAGAAAGGGCTAATTTATAGTGTAGAGATGTTGCTTTTTAATCTGCATTGTGATGGTACAAATTATATCCACTCAGTGCTTTCCCATGTGGGGAACTAATGCACAGTGATGGACATGCTCCATGGACAAGGCTCCAAGGTGGCCCTTGGTGACTTCTGCTTTGAGAGCAGAGGAAGGTGGTACTAACTGAAAGGATGATCTGACAACATAATCTTTTTCAGGTCTCTCATTGTCCATTTGTTTGCTTCTTTTCCAGTCCTGCTGGCCTCCACAACATTTCATAGTGATTTCCACTTGTGCATTAAAAAGCATTTCTGTAAGTTTACTTTAAATCTGCCATCTGATCATTACTTCAGTGTGTTTTAAAAAAAAAATTGAATAATCATTTCCTGTTTGCCTTCTTTGTACCATCCATGATTTTCTATACCATAATTAAACTCCCTGAGAATTCAGATTTGACTATTTATTCACCTTTTCTTCCACATTTCCCATCACTTGTGCCTATCTAACTTCATTCTTTGACCTTTCCCAAATAAAGCCCATCAATCTGCTCACTCCCTCCTCCTTTGAAGTGTAACTTTCTGTCCCTTCACCAAGTTCTTGCATGCCAATTCCCAACAAAACTTGTACCAGCTTCTAGAAATAACTCCTTGTTGCCCAGCTTGCTCCCAGAACTTCTAAGGAGCCTCTTCAAAAACATCTGATCTCCCCTTGAGACCAGGGTCTCCCTTTCGTACTAGATTTTTGCACTTCAGAGAGAAGAACAACCCTTGCCATCCTGGCTCTTAGCACCCTGAAAATGCAGCTGCCTTTCTTATCCTGAGCTCTGGTGAGAGGTAGGCGTTCAGCTGAGGTCACCCTGTGGTCCCTGTCTGAACTGGATCCTTTGGTTCTGCTCACTTCTCGATTCCACAGTGCTACAAGGCAAATGTTATGTCTCAAACAGGTACTATAATGGGAAAAAAAATTACTGTGGACAAGGGAGATGGAGAGAGAAAAATGTTTTATGGCACATTTCTGGAGTTTCTATCAGCCTCATGGAGATATTTAGTGCTCCCCTCTTCTGCTCCTGTTAGAAATGCCCTTTCTTACTGTTTGCTGTGTCATATATTTGCTCCATCATCTCTTTTTCAATGTAGAAATGTTCTGACCTATTTGCTCTCCTTCATTTCCCTGTGATTCTTCTCAGTATATTTCCTAATGTTATCATAGCCTATTCTAAAGAGGTAACTTTGGAGGTAAAATTACCGGTAGTACTTAAGATGCAAACTCACCAAGCAAGTGTATAATGTTACAAGGATGCTCTTTTTTATTTTCACTTTCTTCTCTAATAATTCCCAATGCACTATTTGCCACTTCACTGCCATGGAGCTGACTTGTCTGAGCACTATCCATAATGACTCCCAGATCTCTTGCTAGACTGGTAATAGCTAATTTCCCTAGCTAATAGCTAATTTAGAGTTCATCACTGTGTATATAGTCATATAGATAGTTGTTTTTTCTCCTTCATACACCTTACTTGCATTTATTGACATTTCATTTGTGATTCCCATTGAATTTAATTTGTGATTTTATTGCCTTATCACTCAGTATTGTGAGATGCTTCTGTAACTGTTTGCAGCCAATTGCACATTTCATTATCCCAAATAACTATTTGACTTCTGCAGACTTCCTTGTCTCATTTTCAACCTGTGCATACAGATTACTTATGACAATTTTGAATTGCACAAATCCCAGTACAGATCTCGTGAAACCGCCCTGGTAACATTCAACTATCATGAAACATCGCCTTTTATCCTTGCCCTTGTTTTTCCTATTTTTCTACAAGCTCTTTATGCATGCCACTACAAATGGACTTTCTTCATCAGTTTATTTAAATGCTTGCTGAGGGACTCTCCCAGCAGACAGCTCCCACTTCTATTATTTCTTTCCAGCTGTGCTGGAGCTACAGCTGGTTAGCCTGTATGTTGTGGCCCATGGGCCAAGTCCCTGGGACTCCTTAACCTCCGGAGATATGTGATGGTTGAAGAAGACAATGAGCTGTCATGGGGAAGAGTCAGCATGAGGGTGGCATTGCAGGGCCACAGTGCCACCATACAATGCTACAAAGGGTCCAAGAGGCCCTCAGGGATTAAATCCTGGTGTCTCTCCATCCCTAAGCACTCATCCCCACTGTGAAGAACTGAGTGGCTTTTAGAGCAGGGTAGCAGCTAAGATTTTAAATTTGGTTTGGATGTGGCTGGTATACTGGAGAGTGCTTGCTGTTAGAGTAAACATAAATAATTCTAAGTTTTAATTTTTAAATTGCAAGGATCCACAAAGCACTCTAAAACTTTTGTTCAGCATACAAGAACCCGTGTGATTAAAGGGAAAAATAATTTCTTAGGCCTCTTTGTTTTATTCAGGTACAAGCGAATATGCAACTTTATTTTAAAACATACAAAAACTTTTGCAACTGTGCCATCAACGTTTTCCTTATGCAAACGCCATATATTTTTCCTTCTATTGATGAATTAACAGCCCAGCTCAGTCTTTTCTGAATTATTTGTACCATTCATATGAGACTCAACTGAACAGAAGCCAATACAGTTTAGAAGGAAGATAAATATTTTGTATGTTGAGAACAATTGCAAGGCAGTGTGAGTTTCAAATTCTAGCTGATTTGGACCTCTTTGCTAATCTGCATCATACTGCAGAAACAGCAAGTTCTAAGTTAATGTAGGATTAGTCTATTGCTTTAATAGACTATTTTTAATGCCAGTTAGATAGTCACTCTCATGAGAAATGGTAAGGTATTGTCCCTTTTCTCAAGCAAAACAGGACTTAATCCAATATTTAGCACATTAAAAAAAAGCCCAGCCCAAATATAGTTCCTCACCCTGTCTCAGCTTGTCAGCCATGTAAGGATTCATAAGAACAAACATGTTTAAATGTTAAAGTGAAACAGGACAATAAAAGACTTTGGCCCAACCTTCTAAGCCGTATAAACCCAATTATAGGACTTCTGAATAGAAAGAAAACAGTGGTTACATTTCACTTAACTTGACCTTTTAAGCTGCCAACCTTTTTCTATGTAAAACATCTTTATATGGTTGAGCTTTTTTCTCACTATGCTTTTCTGAAGTGTAATGTTTTTTGTGAGGTCCTTGATGAAGGTCTGGAATAAGTAAATATCTACAGCACAATCTGAGTGCAACAACATATCATGTGTCTTCTCAAAATGTCTATCAATGATCTTAGATTAGGGTGGAATTCCCACACCATTTAGATTAATCACAATGGCTGGCATGCAATGCAAGGTAACATCCCTTTTAGATAAAATGTGACTCTGGCTTTGTAACCTTTCCTCTAAATGCACTGGTAGAGCTCAGAAACAGCCCTTTCTCTAAATGGCATCATTTTCCATAGCTCTTCTCCCTCTGGGATCAGCAAAGTCAAAAGTGGTTGGAAATGTACGGAAAATGCTATTAGTTTATTTTTTTAAGGGGGAGAGCAGTCAGTGATGCCAGGATATGAGTCCATTAGTGTTTTTGCTTTTTTTTTCATGTACCTCCAGAGACACATGTCCCAGTCATATTCTGCACAGCCACTCTGAATTTTGTTGTGAAAGCAACATAAGCACAGAGCATGAATAAGTCTCAGTAGGGAAAAAATATGCCTTGGCTATTTGTGCACCAGGCCCAGCTGTCTATCCACGTAAGGCAGTGAAAAATATTCTGTTAATACAGGAACAAGGAGCTCAGGCCTTGGCGTAATTACTGCTAGAAAAGTGAATCAAATATTGTCTAATATTAGAAAAGGAGGAACATGTGGCTCTTGGGAATATTCACAATACACTTCCACTGATTATAAGCCTGTCCCACCAGGTAACTGAGTGGAGAGAGGAGCTCAGCTGGAGTTTCAGTGGCTGCCTATAGCAGCTACTGGTTTCTGAGAAATGCTGGTTTGAAGAAATCTTGTATAGGAACAAGGGAGGTGATTTCATGGACTGTGATTTGTCTGCACCTGTATTTTGATGTATCTATTTAACCAGCTCAGAATAAAACAAATTTTGGGTTGAACTACTGGAAAATTGAACCTAACTCCCTTGAGTTCAGTGCCCTACTGTAGAGGTTGCTTTCCATTGTTTCAGTGAGAACTTTATGGTCTCTGGGTTTGACTTTGCATGACAATTTCTTTCCATACAGGTTTCTTGCTGGAGTCCTATGCCTGATGTTACTTACTGCCCTTCTCACACCCTTCTGGAACTGATGAACACTGAGATGTTCTCTAAGGAGCTGCACCCACCTGTGCAGGTAGCAGCAGTGGCTGTGTGGGCAATTAGAACCTGCAATTATGCTGCTTTTTATGCAGTGGGAACATACAGAGAACAAGGGTACGGACCTCGCCTGTCACTGGCACACAGTGTGTGAAGAAATAGCAAGAGGAGGACAAACAGGACTCCTGGCTCAGGAAGGTAGACTACTCTGCATGTCAGCTTGTGCACCAACCATAGCAGACTTTTTCCTTCCAGGGGTTTCTATTCTCTTTTGTCACTTCGTTGCTTTTGCTGAGGCCTGAAATTTTTAAAATAGGAAGAGAAACAAAATAGACTTTTACTGAGAATGCCCTCAAAAATAGTAGTTAGAAAAAAATGACATTCAAAAATATGTTCCAGCTGTTCAGCATTTGACCAAGTTAAAACTTGGTCTGGACCCCAGAGACTTTTTTCACTTTTTAGTGTCACAGATAGCACCAACAACTGCACAGGAACTATTTGTATGAACTAAAGCAATAGAGAGAATTCTCAAACTCATCCTAGGCTGTATTTTAGCATGCTGCTCCCTCTGTACATATGTATTTGTACAGTATACCTTTCAACCTGAGTAACTGTTGTTGCTACAGATTAATATAAACTCTCATCTTGGTGCAAGAGGCTTCATGCTTCCAGTCCCTTGCAATGCTTTTGCCTGCAGGCTTCTGCCACACCAATTCCTCCTTTCCCCCCACATTTTATTAAAAAATTGTTTTCCCCCTTTTGCTTATAACTTTTAATTTCTGTCTATTATTTAGTGCTGCAGCTCTTGAACTTTGCTGGACATTGCAAATCGTACAGCACAAAAACTTTTTGTGAAGTTTGGACTAACAATTTATTTTCACCCTCAGGGATACTTGTTTCCTTCTTTCCCATGAATGAATAAAAGTTTTTTTTCTCCTTTCATGTAAAAGGAAACATTCTCCTGTGGATACAACTTGGGAAATTAGGGATACTTGAATTTCTTTTTGCACCGTTGTCTTGCTCTGACCTTGGATGAGTCGTCTGGACATTGTGTTCCTCTCCTGTCCCAGTGATTAAAAATTGATATAAAACCCACACACATTCAACTTTTTTGTGATTGATATATATGGATGGAAAGCATTAAATAAGTCCTTTGGTTATCCATTAATTTTCCTTTAAAGTCTGGTTTATTACAAGAGGAAACAGTCTAATTTTAAAGACTTTTAAGAAGATATTAAAAAAAAAGGGAGGACAGAAAGTGAAGGCCACCAAGTCAACAGGGAGGTGCACCGTGACTTCAGCAGGTTTGATGTAGGTGCCAAGTATATTTTACAGATACTGCTGTAGGTCAAACATGCTATATCACAATATACACAGTCCATATCATTGTAGTACTTAGTTGATTTCAAACAAAGGATTTCAGCCTGTGACTTTTTCCTGCATAAATCTTCACTGATCTCATGGAGGAAATGAAGCACCAATGTGCATCTCTTTCAGGATCAGGGCTTTTCTTCCAACACGCTGATTGGAGGAATACCTTTATGCAATCTGAGTGTTTAAATATCCAAAGCATGAAAGCATTGTAATTTAGAGGCCCATTGTTTTAATTAGAAAAGTGCTAAAAAGCATACTCTGTCCCCATTTAGCTGTGCTATTCTTTGTCTCTTTGTTCAATTCTCTGGTTGTACAGTCTATGAACGCTACAAGCACGTGAGTCCTTTACTTTAAAAGCTTGTTTGTGGTTCATTATGAGCTATTAGGGAGAGCACATCAAGCAATTGTTTTGGCAGGGATACAGGAATTGCTTCATATTCTGGCAGGAATGATTCTCTCCCACCGAACAGGAATACGAGGCTTTGTGGTTGGATTTGTTGCTCCCTCCCTTCTCCTGAGCATGCTTACATTTAGGAAAGTACATCTTTGAAGGAGAATATGACAAGCAGTCAGTGTCAAAGGGTCAACTGTAGCTTAAATGTGCAATGTATTTTTTCCTTATCCCACACTTCCAAAAATAACGGCACAAAAATCACTTTAGCACATCCAGAAATACAAGAACTGGAGAGAGGTGTAGGTATTAGGATTAAGTTTTGAAGTAAAGGTGTTGTCAGCATCCTCCAGGTTGTGGAGAAGGGCTGGCTGAAAAACGTTAGGAGTGCAATGCTAGGAGGCCTGTATGTGGGATGTCTAAGTTAGAAATTTGCAGGCAGAACCCGACACATTAAGGCGCTTCTCAGACTGACAGCAGGTGGAGATGAGGAGAGATCACCACAAGCACTAAGTTGTGCAAAACCAGTCACCGCAGTTCCTACATGCTCCTTCACCTTTTGCAAATTGAACAAGCTCCAGAAAGGTGGAGTATTGTCAGACAAATACCATAAAATCTTAGGACCTTTGGGTCTGGTAACGTCTACATTTTTTGGCTTATATACCCAACTCAGAGTGTAAATGCTTCCAGATTCAGAATTCCCCCAAATTATTTGCTTTCTTGGTTATCCCTCCCATATTCCAGGCAGAGGATGAGGTTTCCCCATCTGAAGATGGTATTATGTGTAAGACGAGCCTGACAAAGAAGAAAACACACGCTCCCTTCCTAATCATAAAATCATAATGATAAAATTACCCAGCAGAAAACAGTAAAAATATATTAAGTAGCCCTGCTATAAATTCTTGACAGCGAATTTCCTGAGGCAGAACCACTATCAGTGCTAAATGTGTGTCTGGCTACCAGCCTGAGAGCGAGCTGATTCTCTGCTGGGATACTGTGGCAAAGCGATAACTTCTTGGAAGGCACCGGACCATAACTCTCCTGCTCCTAGAAAGTGTTCATCTCAGTCCTGCTGGCTGCAGAGGAGACCAAGGGTGAGGGGGACGATGTTTGAGGCACCTGTTGCAGCTCAGAGGGTGAGGACACGCATGGATACAACTGGAGCAGAGTGAGAAGCCCCCGGGGGCAGCCCAGAGCTCGGGACAGGCTAATGTCACCTGGCTGCTCACCGACCTCGGTGACAGCCAAGGGGGAAGGGAGGGATGGGGCCGGGGTTTTCACTGCTGTCCTGTGATGTGCTGTAATTGCAGAGTTCACACCTCACACTGCAGGACTTGAGCTGTCTGGTGGTGTCAAAGCTTTGTGAGCACCGCTTCCCTGCCCAGGGAACAGCTCTGCTTGCAGCTGAAAACTCTCCTGGCTAGGGCTCCCCACCTATTACAGCTCGGACAAACACGTAATACTGTAAGAAATGCAGGTAGTTCTGAACAACTTTTTGTGATCTCCAGACCTTGACTGAAACTCACTTAAGCCAGTTCCCATTTACTTCAGCCAGATTTGAAGCAGGTACTTACAACATTACTTTTAAACCTATAAGAAAATAATTTCAGCCTTAATGTTGTTATAGACACAACAGAGAAAGGCACTAATGCCTTCAAAACTCCCAGGTAATTTACAGAAGCTGCAGCCAAGGCGAGGAGCCGAGCGCTGGGAGACAAATCTGATAACTTGATGCAATACAGGTTTGTATCTGTTAATCCAGCAGTCATGAACTCTGCACTTTGTAAGGGATAACTTCTGTGCAAAACCCATCTGCTGTGCTCCCTTTTCTCTGCTCTGGAAAATGTTGCAAAAGCTACATTCAGGCTGTGACCTCCACATGCGGGTGATTTCTGTGACCAGTTCGAACTCTGGCTTTGTTCTGTGGCTACGTCCAAAACACAGAATTAGTCTGAACTGGTCTAATCTTCTCTTTGCAATGTTTCTGGTCATTTTGAGCCACTCCATTCTGTGGATGAAAAGAGCCTTGCCCCTGTCCTGGGGCAACTTGGCAGCTGGGAAAAGGGGTTTCAAAGGAGGGCCGAAGCCATTCAGGGGCAGGCACCTCCAGATTATTTTGGCATGGCAAATATTTTGTTCAAATTAAAAAAATCCAAACAAGCCAAACATCAGGCAACTTGCCAACAGTCTAAAAGAAGACTTGAATCTGCTTGAATAGACATGTTTAGATGAAGTCCTGTATCACATTGTTAATTATAGAACCTGTTATCACAGTAAGTCACTATCAGGTGAGAAATCCCTTGTGAAATAACTACACTTAAGACCACATAACTTCTGCAAGGCAAAGCAGTAGAAGCAAATGCTTTACCCTTCTGTGTCAGAGGGCCAAACAGCTCTGTACTGGGGAAAAAATGTAGAATAAGCCCAAGGAAGCCAGACATTCACGTATGCAAACCTAACCTGGGTAAGTACAAAGCAGAGCTTACAACCCATTTCTGACTGGAAACAATTGTGCATGGAAAACAAGCATCAATACCTTTAATATGTGTTTGGATTTAACAGGAAAGAGCCAGAAATCAGACAGTAGAGGAGGAAGATGGTCTAGAGGTAAATAGGAGGTAAAGGAAATAATTAATCCAGAAATTAATTATGTGCCAAATCACATGAATCCTTGCTTATAGTAAACAGCCAGTGCTTAGTATTCAGGACAATTTTCAAGAAGACCTACACTTTCAGCCTAGTGGTGGCAGGCACCAGAACCTCCCAAGACGTCTCATGTTTTCTTTTAAATTCTTAGTTTTACCTCCCCTTGAACAGAGACAAATGTAAAGAGCAGGCAGGAACTGCTGCCTCTCCAGAAGAGTAATATTCTCAAGGAATAGCTTCAGAATATATGTAGTGTCTATTAATGGAAGAATTCAAGGCAGAAATCTGCAGTTTTCTCCAGAATAATTCCAGGTATAGAATTATCAACCTTTCTTTGCATAATTTCTTAGGTCCAGAGAAATGGGGAAAGTCTCACAAGTACATGCAAGTCTTTCGTTTAGCACGCTTTGAAAGACAAAAGCAGAAAGTCCACTTTGATACATGGTATTAGAGTCTGATATTCAGACTCCTTCCCAAAATTCATGACAAAATTTGCTACCAGCATTTAGTTTTGTTATTTATTTTTCTGTTCAGGCATGTAGCTGGCCTGTGGGCTCACCTGCTCAGTAGTCACGCCAAACAGAGATGCTCATCAATGAGCTCTGTGTACCAACTCTATTCCCAGGAGAGCCTGCAACTGATGGCTACCACACACTTTCCCTCCTCTGTTGTTCAGCTTGGTTCTTCTTTTGCTGTTCACATCTCTCAGTTTTCAGGTGTTTACTTCATGGAGGCTATCAGGGTCTTCCTGCAAGAGGTGACGCATTCAAACCTTTCACCCAGCTGAAAACCCTCTCTGTTCACCAAGGTTGCCAAACAGAATGATTTCACAACTGTTGTGGCTTTGGGGAAATTATACTTCATGGCAAAGTGCAAACAAACTCCTCATGTCTGAAGATTGCAGATCAAAATCTTCGTTGAGACACTGTTTGGGCCACTAGAGGCTACCATTGGTCACCATCAATTGAGAGAGTGATGCTCAAAACCCTACCACCTCTCTTAGCATTACAGAAGGCAAAAGGATGATGTGATGTCAGAGTGGAAGGTCCTACCCATTCCCCTCCAGCTCCTGGGAGCCAGCAGTGGTAAAAAGGGAAAGGAAGATGTGCCCCATGCCTGTCACAGCCTGCCTTGCCAGTAGAAAGATAGAAGAGAAGATGGAGTTTTGTAGGAGTGGACGTAGTAGAGGTAATAAGAAACTGCTTGATTCTGAAAGTGTTAGGGGGCAGTCTCCAAACAGTGAAAACACCCCATGTCTCCAGTGGATTTTACTGAAGGTTTTCCTTCTCAGGAAAGGATAATGTGGAATTTTAAAATAATAGTAATTTTGGTGACCAGATGAGGTTTCAGAAGAAAGTAGAATAATCCCACAGGATCCTTTGCGTGGATATCCTGAGTTTTCAACCTGCAAGGTTTGCAGTATTGATATTCCATTAGCAGATCTCTAAGCTTTCTAACATCTTACTATCAGCTAATCAATGTCTAAATTCTATGGAGCTGCTGAGAAAGCACACATTTCTGGTGAGGGAATTGATATCTTTATCCCAGCTTCCATTCTCCTGCATGGAGCAGTGCAGTAGGACAGTCACACATTTTTGTGAATATTCCAGAGCACAAATATTAAAATGGAGACTGACAATGATAACAGCAGTTGTTTTGCTTGCCATTAACATATAGTATGCTCAGTCTATCAGTCACTGCCTTATTCAGATTAGGTATAGGGAAGGAATTTTTTATAATGAGGATAGTAAAACCCTCACGTTGCCCAGAGAGGTTGTAGATGTTCTGTCCCTTGAAACATTCAAGGCTGGATTTGAATGCTCAGGGCTCCGAGCAACCTGATCTAGTTTAAGATGTTTCTGCTTATTGCTGAACTGAATGATCTTTAAATGACCCTTCCATCTATGATTCTATGATTCCATGTTTCTATGATTCTATGATTCATGTTGCATCATAACTTAGGATATAAAAATATCCCTTTGTACTCCACTAAGTCAATGCCACCCTTTACTTATAACACCACTAATAATGCTGAACCTCAGGGCTCCTTGGGCAAAAATCTAGTGGCAGCCAAGGAGAAAGTGACTCAGGAAATGAGGCACTGGTTGCTGCAGGCTGCAGCATCTTCATTTCTGCCTTTGCTGCAAAGATGTGACTTTTTCAAAGTACACAGCAAAGCTTCAGGAAGAGGCCAACATCAAAGAAGCACATGGAGAGCTGCTTTCTTCTACCATTGATCAAAGAGCAGTGTCAGGAGAAGGAGAAATAGTACTGCCGCTAAAGTTACTTTGTCGCCATGCCTCATCAAATTGTGTACAGAGGAGAGCAACAAAGCTGGTGAAAAGGCTGAAAGGGATGTCCTTGGAGGAAGGGCTGAGGACTCAGGGTTTGTCAAGTTTGCAGTAAAGAAGGCTAGGGGTAACCTTATTGCTTCCTACAGTTTCCTGAGGAGGGAAAGTGGAGAGGCAGGTGCTGGTGTCTTCTCTCCAGTGACAGGACACATGGGAATCATCACAGCTATGATGGGGAGGTTCAGACTGGACATAAATATGCATTTCTTTACCAAGGGCGTTCCCCTGGAACAGACTTCCTAGGGAGGTGATCGATGCCCTAGGGCTGTTCATATTTAAAAGGTGTTTGGATAATGCCCTCAGTAATTTACTCTAACTTTTGGACACACCTGAAGCAGTCAGTCAATTTGACTAGATGACCATTATAGGTCCCTTCAAACAGAAATATTCTATTCTATTCTATTCTATTCTATTCTATTCTATTCTATTCTATTCTATTCTATTCTATTCTATTCTATTCTATTCTATTCTATGCTGTTCTGTTCCGTTCCATTATCCTATCCCCAAGCCTTGGTACAGATGCTTCCTCACGTCTTTCAACCACTCGCTTCCTGAAAGTGTTTCCAGGAAGCAGGCTGGAAGGTTCCCTCTGGAGATCAGACACACAGCAAAGATACAGCTTCTCTATTCTGCATGCTCCATTTGGTGCTTCTCATCCCAAATGGGAGAGACTGGGGAGCTGCTGGGCAGGAGGGCCAGGGAATGTGCTGTGGAGCTCGGCAGCTGTTTCTGAAGCTGCGGCGTTTCGCCATGGGCAGAGTTCCCTGTGTTCTGCACACTGCCTGACGGACCTCGGGGGAGCATGTCTTGCAAAATGAACACCAGAGTTACTCCCTAAAGACCTTTATTAAAAAGAGAGAAAAGGCAACCTCTGTGTAAATGAAATGCTTATTTAGAGCATAGTGCCACAACTCTGTGTGCTAAGCTTCACAGCCTTAGTTGGTTATAAAAAATACCCATATTATAGATAGAAGGTGAAGAAGATGTAGAAGACATAAAAGGTAAGAATAATAGAGATACTAAAGATAATAACACCCACTCCCCAAGATTTTACAAACAGCAGCCCTGACATTTAGTTTTATGCTCTGAAAATACAGAATTTAGGAAAAATTAAGTCAAGGTGCAAAGTGTAATGGATGCAGGTAATAGAGTCAGCATTTGCTCCTCATCCTGCTACTTAATTACTGCTACTTTACCACTCCAAACAAATGTTTTATTAACTAAAGGTGACAATATTGCAATTATATCTTAGTTTTTGCAGCTGTTTTCATATCTTAGCAGTAGAAAGTGCCTTCCCTATACACATAAAGGTAGGGGCAGCTATTACCGGGACTATACAATTTAATATTTACAGAGGGTTTAAAGATGATCCGAGAAGTGCCTGAGAACAGGCAAGAACCTGGATTTGAATGTATAAAACAAGTATTTAGAGCAGTTCAGTGAAGGGAAGAATAAGTCAAATAATACCCTGGTCTCCAACTGGCCGTGATGAAAAAAGCAGAATGGAAAGCAGGTGCATAAGAGAGGATTTCTGGGCATGATTTCCACTTGTGATGCTCTGTGAGAGACCCATGGGGAGAGGAAAGGGATGCTGACTGCAGGATGTCAACAAAGAGCTTGGAAGAGACTGATCCCTTCTGTAGGCCTTCTGCAGGCCCCAGGGCAAAGCCTGTGATTGTGCACAGATAAGTGAAATTTTCTAAAAGTTATTTCCAGTGCAAAGAAGCTGGAAAGTCTGAAGCTGGAAATCAATACACAGGGTTTGTATTTACAGAATGCTCATTTGCCTTGTACAGAGGGGATCAGTCTGGCTAATATTTGAGTTTCTGCAGATGTTTCCCCATCCTCCTGGGTTAAAAGTTGGCACATTGGAATGGCATAAGTTGAAAAGATTTAATTTAAATTAAAGAAACCAAACCAACCTTAACAGCATGCAAAAACAATTTAATTTCACTACTAAAGTGAAAAACAGGCAAAAAATGCATTGATGTACACAGTACTAAGCAGTTTACCTTAAATACTGCAATTGATTAGGAGGCATTTTATTGAGAGGATGTGAGGAAGAAAAGTCCTTGTTGAGATTGTCTGATGGGGTCTAACATAACAGTTCAGCATTCAAAACTTTTGCAATGAGAAAGTTTTTTTTTTGAAAATGATTTAATTCGTAGTTTTTAGACCAACTGCTCCAATAGAAAGCACAACATTTCAGGTAACAGAGGCCTTGTTCCAGTCTGTAACATGCCATCAAAAGTATTGTAAAATAGAATTTTTTCCCAATAGCAGAGGAATTGTTTTATTTACCAATTAAGAACACCTTACCGTTGTTGGAATTTCTGGAATGCTTTTGAATTCTCCTCTAGAATACTGATGTGAAGACAATATTTTTTTTTAATCAGCAGATTGAAATCAACCCCTGCCTGCATTTCAATCAACCCCAACCCCCACTGGGCTTTGGGGTCTGCTGATTCTCCATACCACAGCAGAACTCAGAATTTCCCATGGTCTGTGGTGCTGCATCATCCCCTTTTCCCTCCATCTCCTTCTTCAGTTATATCCTTCCCTCAAACTCTTCTGACAGCCATTCATCTTATAAGTTTTTAATGTGTTACATTTCTTTTTTTTTCTGTGAGTCACAGCACGAAACTACCAAATAAGCAGTTTGACTTCTATATTTCCCCTTTCTTTTCTCAGCATGCTCAATAGTTTGCTATTTAGCAAAAGGAAACCCCTTTGCTGTCAAAAGAAAAGGGCACCATCACTGATGCTGGACTTGGAATTATCATGATATCAGATGTCTATTAGGAAACACTCATATCAAGATAGCCCCATACAGTCAGTGTCCATCTACACTCAGACATTTTAAAGGGAGACAGGACAAGCCAGCGAGACAGAAACATGGGAGGCTCAATAACTATCAGCCCTCCAAACGAGCCCCAGAGCTGTAAATGAACAGATCCTTCTCACAAAGGCATGCAGAGAGACGCTCTGTCCTGAGGCTGCTGGAGGGGACACAAGGATTTCTGTGAGAAGAATATCTTGGACAAAGATTTCTTAAAATTTTTAAGAGGATGTGTTTTGCTTTGACCCAGGCAAATCTCCATTATGGCTGTAGAATTTAAGAAATTTACTGTAGCCCCTATGGAAATGGTGTATAGAAATGGGATTTCACACTTTCTTTCTCTTAATTTCTTGTGGAAGTTGCTTTAACCCTTAATTTCAACAGAATCAAGATTTTATCCAGATTGCTTTCTTATTATATATAAACCATACATACATATAAACCCTTCACTAAATGGTTTCACTAAGGTCAGAGTCCCCTTCTGCTGTCTTCTGTCTCTACACCATCCCCTTTTGTTTTCTTCTGTTCCCAGCCCTCCTCATCCTAGAAATAAAATGTTTTCTTCTGTCAAGGAGCTGAATTGGGCTATGCTTCAGCTTACAAATCATGTACACTACCATTGTTGACTAGCCAAGTCCAAATTAAACTCATTTTTCACCTATCTTAAACAGCTGAGGCAAAAGATAAAGGAATCAGAATTATCTTCCCTAATTTGTCAGTTATCTGCACCTGCATGTAGTCCTGAAATACTAACGCTAACCCCAAGACTCAGCTTATATCACTCTTTGAGGTAAAGAAGAAAAGAAAATTACTACATCAAACACAAGCCAACATTCCTGAGCTGCTAAAGGCCATAGCTGGGAGTTCAGCAGAGTTAGATCCCAGCCATTAAGCACTACCTGCACTTTTACTTGCATTAAGCCAACCAACGCTTTGGAAAGTAATACACTTCTATAAGTCATTCATAGCATCATAATGCCAGTAATTTAACTCCTTTGGGGCTTCTGTAAGATCTCTGCAAAAAGCAAGTGGAAGAAAGTCTATGGCTGCTGCCTTAGGCTTTCTGTGGGTGTTAAATGCATGTAGGCAAATAGCTGACAAACCACATATTCAAATTAGCACATGCATATTCATCTGTTTTACTCAGGTTTGCGTAGGACTGGTTTTAACTTGGTCAAGAAAAAGTGTTCTCCCTTCTCCTCTCTGTTAGTCCTGTCACTACTTATGAAGAAAGTAGCACCCTAAACTAATTAGTGGACGTAGCCTAAAAAAATGTCAAGACGGAGAGGGAATACACGTAGTTGATATATGTAGATGTTGAAGGGTCAGATCCCCATCATGCCTCCTCTGCAGCTGGTGCGTTTTAGCCCACAAGAAGAGTATTGTGTTTGGCACCTCCATTACAGCACCTCTTTATTCTCACATTAACTCCTGTGGTTAAATCCTCTTAAATGCAGTGAACATGAGTGGGCACTGTCAGCAGGGTAGGCAGCAGAATGGCAGTGTCTGCACTGGGATCTTTCCAGGAGCATGGCAGAAAGGAGAGCTCCTGCACACCTGGCTCCCTGTGATGCCTAGAGAGTCAAGAAAAAGGCCAAAAGGACTTGAAACTACTAAAGTGTGCTTCTTAAGTTCCCACGTTCAGGAATCCTACCTAGAGTGAGAGCAAATGAAGGTGAAAGTTGGTATTGTCCCACTGGAGAGAAGAGTTCTGGCTCATACTCTTCATTCTCACCTTTCCAGGAAGGTTTAAATTCACTAGATATTTACCATTTGTGGTTTCTTCTTTCAGAAAATATTCTGCCCTGGGCTTATTCCAGGAGCCAGGCAGCTCAATAAGCAGGACTTGAGTATATTTGCCCTATTTTATTGTTTGCTGAGACAGGCTCTGCAGGAGACTCTGCTCATGCTTACGCTGGATGTGATCAACAGTTTTTCCAGCTCTCCAGGCTAGTGCTGACCTGTGCCACCTTGCTTCCTGCTGCAGTGGCAAGACCAGCTCCTGCCTCTGTTAGATTTAATCAAGTCAGACTTGTTCTTACCTCTCTGCCACTACTCCTTGGCTGCTCTCTCCTTCTTGTTGAGTCTGCCTGGCCCTGTTCATCTTAAGCAGGTACTTCCTCGCTGTTCCCTTTTCCTCCTCTTCAGTTTCCAGCCCTTCCTTTCCCCAGACCTCTCCTCTCCTACAATACTGCTCTGAATTTTAGTTAGCTGAATCCATGCAGAAATGAATATAGCATTGCATTTTGTCTACTCGTTGTCTGACTTTTATCTTTTCAAAGAGCACTACTGAGCATTATACGTAATACATATCGGAACTTTTAACCCACAGAGGACAACTAACCCATTGCATCCTCAAAATAAGATGTGACCTGCTGCTGCCTGTTTAATACAGTCAATTATTAACATTCGATAATTATTGAGCACTTTTGACACTGGAAAAAATTTATCAATATTTTTCTTCATCCCTTGTATTTTTATATATATACACATGCATGAATGCATAAACGCACACACTCCTATCTAAATATATCTCTATCTCTACACATATACAGGAAACCCAGGTCCAAGCATTTTTCCCAGGTGCAGCCTCTTTGCTGAGTAGAAAATCAGTCCTCCTACTGGGTCAAAGCTTATCCTTGGCTTCTCTGGAAATTTCCTAAGCTTATATTTTCCATTCTCTCTTTCAACTCCTTGGATTAGTCATCACAAACATTCTTAGACTTTCTAGATTTGATTCTTTAATTTGATCTCTTCCCTGATATATTCCACAAAACTTGCAGTGACTTTTGCTGTGAGTGGCTTTCCTGATGTGTTCCTGGCTATCATTTCAGCGAGGACTGTTCAGCAGAGGTCCTCTCAGATGTGGAGAGTGTACACAGCAATGAAGATCTGCTGTATACTTATTGCCTCGTACTGGCACCCAACCAGAACCTGTGGTGCTCACAGCTGCTGCACCTTTTTTGCCTGCAGCACATTCTGAATTAGCATGTACTGAAAATATTCATTTCACAGATGTTCAGCTTCAAATTCCACTGTTTAGAAGACAGACTCTATTAGAAAAAGAGCAGATTTTAAGGACAGAGTCTTCCCATGGACAAGCGGAACCAAAGTTTGCTCTTTGCTTTCTTTTTGGAGTAGTCTTTGCCCAGCAAAATGTCAATACCTGGGAAAGTTTATTTAATGCATATTAATTGTTGCTCTGTGTGTCTTAGGTTATGCTTACATCTGATCATTTGTACTAGCCCTGAACTAATTAGATCAGCCACAGTAGGATCTGACCAGGGTTGCCCACCTATATTACAGCCCATATATTAAATGTAGGATTGCTGTGGTGGGATGGCTACAGGTACATATATTTTGTATCCTCAATTTTTTTTATTCCCCTCTGGTATAAAATCTTAAAATAACTGAATGAAATGGATTTCTGCCATCGATTTCAAGGGAATCAGGATTTCTAGTTTTGTTTTGCCTTTGGTGCAAGACTACAAAATCTCAAAGTAGTCTGAAGATGTCTTTTTCCTTTCTGTTGTAAAGCATAAATTTCACTTTTACCTTCATCACCAGGACAGACATTACCAGAAGCTATCCTTTGGACAGAAGGAACATGAAAACTGTAAAATTCTAGTTTGATGAATGCTTGTGAGGAATATTTTCAAATGTGTTTTTCCTCAAGGTTGCTGCTTCTGTGTGCAATGGTTGTTCATTTAATTCAGACAGCACCTGTCTCTGATCATTATTTTTAAGAGTTCTAGTAATCCATAAACTTAATCTGGAAAAGAAAACATACTGTTGCTAAAATGGTCTAGTAGAATCTCACTCCTGTTTTGATTACTAAGGTGCACACGCTGAAGTATTTTCTTCACTAGAGATACTTAGTCCCTTCTGTGCCTTGCTGTGATCTCCTTTCTCCTTTTTCCTAGTTTTGCAGATGCTTTTTCTGTCACTGCTTCAGAATTTCCTTATTGTTCTTATAGTAAAGGTTCCTCTAATATCAGCAGCTGATATGAGCAGCCATCCCAGGAGCAAAAATTCCATAAGTTCTTATTGTTGTAGACTATAAGAAATATCACAAAACCCTCAGCTAACATGATACCCTTCTACTTAAGGCTCTATCCCAGCTCAGATTGCAGCTATAAATGCCATGAGGCATCTTGGATGGATAGGCACATAATGATGAACTTCCTCTCTGCCTGGAGTTAAAAATGGTTTATGTTAATGTCAGTCTTCCACTGACAGTGTTTATGCTCTCCATCCACACACTACATATGCTACTAATATTGGCACTATTTCCCAGCTTTTTGGTGCTGAATATTTGCCAAGAGAAGGGCACTTGAATACTCCTGGTTTCCTTCTATTTTCTCTCTGTGCTGGGAGAGGAGGGTGAGCAGGTTCCAGTTGGGTCCCAATTCGAAGCAGTGGGTACCCAGCAGACCTTGCCGACCTTGGATCTGAGAGGCCCTTTGCTGATCCATCCTTACTGGAGGAATAGGCAGGAACATGGAAGGATGGCCACTCAGAGCAAAAGTGCCTGCAGATATCTCAGAGGATAATATCAGGGAAGAGATCCAGCTAAAGAGGGCACTGAGCAACTGAGCTGTGTGCGTGTTTGGCTGTTTGCTGTTCTGGTGTGTCAACACACCAAAATGATGGTGAATAGCACTGAGGTGCTCTTGTATGATGTAGAGGTAGTAAAAAGAATTTTATATATTCTCTCATATGGGTTAAAGAGAATTTTTATTCCTTGGATTGTCTTCTCACAGAACTCATAACGGATTTAAAAAACTCATGGGAAAAAGAACAAAGGAAATCCTCTTATGATATCTTGAACAGCAACCCTTCAGCTGTGTTTCCATACATAACAAGATTCACTTATTTTGTTACTGCATCTTCAATTCTTAAGATGGAAGAGATACATGGCAATGAGGAAAATATATTGTAATATATTACAAACTAGAATATTTATGCTCAGAAGTACCAAAGTTTCTGCTGTTTAACTGCTATGAACTGGCCAAATTGAAGACTGAAAATAATTAACACATATATACATATATATGTATATATGTTAATATGTATTTATATATATACTAATATATACACATGAACACACATTTATATGTAAATACACACATATATTATATATATATATATACACACACACCCACAACAATTTTCCAAATAAAGGTCTCTTCTCTGTAGCTAATTAAAAAAAAGAGATTAAAATATTCCTTAATTAAGCAGAGTTATAAAACAATAAAAGAAATTGTTTTCATGAAATTTAGCAATTGGATGGCAGTTTGCTTAGAATTATTGAGATCAGAAAGGAGTTTTCTACCTGAGTAAAGAGCCGAATGTTTAAGTTCTCACTTTTTACAGCTCTCCCATATCTGCAAGTGCTGAACTGCACTGCACTGTTTACAGCCTGGGACATTTTGGGAGAATTTTAGCATAATGGCTCATTTTGCTGTCACCTGGGATGGCTAAGGAACAGGTTCACCTTCCTTTTTGCTACACCTGATGCAACATGGTGTGATCTACAACAGAAAGATGTGGTGGGCTGCTGGAAGTGGTAGGGAAGACACTGCAGCTAAAAAGACCCTGCATTCAACTATAAGAACATATCAAATTTCAGTGTTGAAGTTTGCAAGTCTGTAAGAAATGAGTGTCACAAGCGCACGACAAAGAGTATTTCCTGAGCTCTTAATGTAATTTTCCTCTCAACACTCCTACAGTCCTGATATTTGTAATGTTTCTCTTGGTATTGAAGTTTTGGATCGAAGAATGCAAGAATTTCTGTGCATATTTAGGATACTAATCCCAGATTATTTTTAAAAGTCAGTGCTTAGGTAACATTAAAGAAGACGGAACTGATGAAGTCGTTTGGTTTTGGTGTTTCTGGTCATGAACTAATTATGCAGCATTTGCATTTCTTAGGGATGGTGATTCTTTTCCAAAGGGCAAAGACAAAGTAATCTAATAATTTAAATATGAGATAATTTTATAGACTTACTCTATAATTTGCTTGTAGCTCAAGTTCAGTATTTGTGTTGGCTGAAAAGATGGGCAATGCACTGTATTAGCAAAATCTTTGGAAAACAAAATGACCTACCAGCTTAAGGACCTCTCTTTTGTGTTTTTGAGAATTAGGTTGTTTTTGAAAGTCAGATCCCCAACAGACTTGCAGCAGAAGTACAGGAGTTGAAAAACACAATAGCATCTCGTTCATTGAATCCAGCCAAGTGCTGACTGCAATTAATTCTGTTGTGCTGACAGGCTAATCCCTGGCAGTTTTCAAACTCCACAAATAAAAAGCATTAACTTATCTTCTGAAGCCTCTGAACTTGTCTGAAACCTGTTGCCTCGCCATTGCCCAAGTACGAGCCTTTCTCGATGTCTTGCCATGTCAGGAGTCCTGCGCTGGATGCACTTAAGTGAAGCTGCAGACATGGAGGTATTAAAAGAGAGTTCCTCAATATGGGGCAAAGTGTTAAAGTCAAGATTTCCTGAAATTATTTCCCCTTAATGCTCCGTAAATGCAAAAGAGTCTGTTCCTCAGGACAGTGTAAGGAGGCAACAACACCTCTTTCCATAGGGAGGATATAACGCCATTTTTCCCTTCCCACTCCATTACTTTCTGCATAAACACCTGTTTTTCCTCTCTGGAGGCCCAGGCACAAACATATAAGAATATTTTTAATTTTCTTTGGCCTCACTCCACTGTTTCAAGTCCTCTTGCAGGTGTTCTTGCCAAGCTCTCACTTGACTGATGTCTCTCCATCACTGAGCTTCCTCACAAAATGTGTTCCTGTAGATGTTGTTGGCAGGTACTGGCTGCTTGGATAGCTCTGAATTGTTTTATACTATGGGTAGTGGGGATTAAACATAATTAATCTCCCTCCTCCATCAGTCTTTCCCTTTTACCCATCTAATTGCACTGGTGTTGCATTTGTGTAATTCAGTTACACAGTCCCTGCTATGTATCTTTGTAAGCTGATGTCTGGATGGGGCACCATCAGAAAGGGCTGTTCAGTCAACCAGATGACAGTGGGAAATCACTGTCCCTGGCCAGACAAACAGATGTTGCAGCTCTGCCAACTACTGATGCTGACAAAGGTTCAGCTGGGTTACAGCAACGTTTGCCCTAATCAGGATGCTAACTCCAAGGTTTCCCTAGCAAGAGGAGCTGTAAGTCCAAAGTGACATCTCATTTCTACTAATCTTTTATTTCATTTTCAGTAGGTAATTGCAGGTAAATCCTCCAGCAGCTGTTCCAAAGAAGGATGAAGGGGTCAATACATTTCATTCTGCTGCCTACAAATACAAGTAGGATCATTATATTAGGGAGCAGTGTCATCAAATTTTTATCTGAGACACTTAATCTGTGTATTAATAAGCATTATCTAAAATAGATAGGTTCTCTTTCTTTGCAAAATTATGGCATACACTAGCAATGAAATATGAACCTTTTCAATTACACAATTAAATAGAAGGGCAGCTCACATTACTGAGGCTGAGGTATGTAATTTTGATAAGAGAATTGAAAATAAAATTCTTATCATGTGTCTCAGTAGCACTGTGGACTTCCCTATTACTCAAGTGGTTTCATTTCTATTACTAAACAGAAGAAATAACAAAAGGAAAAGTGCTCTATGATTCCATTTTTCTTTTTTTTTTCTTTGCTGGCTGTGGCTAACCAGCACCCTCAGTCTTTGAATGATGAAAAAATTTGGGAGGATCAGTTAATCTTAGAAGGGAGACTTACAGAACATTTGCAGACATCTGGCAATAATTGCAGGGGTGAGTTGTTATAAAGTAAAGCACGGCTCTGCTCATTCCACATTAGATCAGCTCTCTGTCATGTCGTTGCTTTGCAAAGGGAGCACTTTACAATATCTGCACTGGCTCCAGTGAGTTTCTGGGGAAGTCTCAGGAGGAGACTGAAAGAGTGTGTCTTGCAAGCAGTTGTGATCAACAGCTGTGCTAGCTCTAGAAACCTTAACAGACATGTGAAAAAAAGGATAGAGTTTTTTCCCTTGTACTTTTCCTGTCTCCTTAGAAAAGGAACTCATGTTTCTTGCTAGGACTAACAGAGCTTGGTTTTGTCAGGGGTTTTTGTTAAGGCAGAGGAAGATTTAATGAGGAAATTACTTAAAAGACACATGAAGGTCTGGTGTGAGAAGTTGTTACTTTTCAGAGTATTGGATAAGTATTTGCTTTCTTTTTATGAGAGATGTATTTGGCTTCGAAAGGGCAAGTGAATCTTGATAGACTTGATATTTATCTTATATTCTTATATTGTAGATTTTTCCAAGGAGTAGAAGCCCTGATGCAGTGATTTGAAAACAGAATAGAAACACTCAGGGAGAAAGGAAAGCAGGGTATATCTTAGTATTTATATTGCCACTGACTAAAATGAGGAGTTTGTCCAAAACTGATCTCTTCTAATTTAGTTAGCAAAAGACAAAAGAACAATTTCTCTCTGTTAGTCACCGGTTTGCCATTGCAAATGAGTTTTGAATTTCCTGAATGCTATTCAAAGGGATGGAGAAGGAGAAGGAAGAAGAGAAGAAAAGGCAGGGAATAAAGGACACAGAGCTTGTATTTCTGATCATCATGGTCTTCCAGGAATAGAAGTAGCACATTTCAAGCTGCTTGCCCTTTGCTTTCAGCAGTGGGAGTCCCCTCCGGCATTTATGTCTCAAACGCTCCCTTTGGCTGCTCAGCCTGAGACTTAATAAGCAAGGACACAAGCTACTAACAAAAGAAGAAATGTTCCACTTATTATTCACTCTTAGAGCAATACTTAGAGCACTTTCTTTGTTTATTTAACACAGGTAAATGTAGTGCAGGCAAAGCCAAAACAGCAAATACATCAATCTCAACTGCATAACATTTTCCCAATTTCCATCCAACTCTCAGGCATACGCCTGGGTCCTTAGCATAACCAGTGAGTAGCTGCCTGGAGTCTGCCCTGCTAAGGGTTCAGACAGTCTGTTTGGTTTGTTTGAAGCTGTCCAGACTTCCTCTACCTTTCTGTCTCTAATTTCTCTCCTTTTTTTTTTTCTTTTTCTTTTTTTTTTTTTTTCCCCTCTACATGTTTGGATTCCCTTTACATGTCTGCTTCCTGGTCAACTTAAGTGTCTAGAAAAAACATGCAAACCCAAACCACAGTTTTCCATGAAAGAGCATTAGAACACACAAATATCATGCTGGAAAGCACATAAAAAGCCATCTGGTCCTTCCCCCTACCCAAGGCAGGATCAACTGCCATTTCTGACAGATCTTTTTCTAACTAGTTCCTGAAGATCTCCCAGTATATCTGCTCACCTGTCAATGCATTCTTTATCCTTATAATTTCCAGACTTTTTCTTGCATTACATACACATTTTCTAATTGAAAAGAAATAAATAATTTCCTAATATTTCCATCATATCAGACCCTGCTTAACATTTCTCTCAGTACTCCCTTCCAGCTGTCTCTTCTGGAGACTATGAATTATTCAGGTTAGTCTTTCCCATTTCCTAGACCTCTGATTATTTTCGTTGCTCTCCTCTGGACTGTCTCCACTTGGCCTACTTCCTTCTTGAAGTTCAGTGCCCAGATCTCATAGTATTCTAGAATAGAATGGAAAAAAAGTCTCCATCAATTTGTTTATTTTTTTGCAAGCGTAATTCTCTCAGTTGCTCAAAATCATTTTTATTTAGAGGATGCTCCAGCTGAGGTCCAGTGGGAAGCAATCCACAGGGTCAGCCACTCATAGATCTTGGTCTGTGGGGCCCTCTGCAGAATCTGACAGACCCTGCAGGAGTCAGGTAGGCTGGATAATGGTCCCTAACAGAGCCAGTGAAATTTGCTGCCTGATGTGTATGCCAGCACTGATGCCAGGCTATACTAGATTTACTCATTGCTTAATTGTGTCAGCTGGACAACAATCACAGTAAGAGCAGAGCAAATGCCTGTGATAGGCACGCTGAGGAGGCAGAGCAGACAGGAAGTCAAACAGATTCCTTGTTTCTGAGCACTCCCAGGGACAGAACTTTGTACAGGGGAGCCTTTTTCCCCAGGGCAACTGGTCCTGCTTAAAACCATGTGAAATTCAGGGATAAAATAACTGGTCTGTCAAGAAATTTAGCTAGTGGAAGCAGAGGCAAGCAGGTACCAAAGGACCTTTGTACTCTCTAAGGTCATCTGTAGAGTCAGACTTTTCTCACAAAATTGTTTGTACATCCATGTCTCATTTGGGCGGAAAAGGGAAACATTCCAGTCTGAAGGAACAAAGGCTTTATTTGATTTGCTGGTTGCTGTCTTGAAAGGCTCTTGTCAGCCTGACTTTTGCCTAGGGGGAGAGAATTGCCATGGTGTGAGGCTTCCAGGCAGATGGCTGGGAGCAAGCACCAGGCTCAGCGCCTCCCCGTCAGCCCAGCTGTAGCTCCCAGATTGGAAGGATCTCACGCTCTTTGCCTCTAGGTAGAAAACGTGAATGATAAGAGCCTGACAGAAATGTCAGCTTCCAGCTGCGTGACAATTCCTCTCCAACACAAATTTAAAATAAGAGTCAGGTAAAATTGAAAATTCTCAAAGAATTATTAGCTGATAGACAGTTATTAAAACGGCATTTTCCACAGGAAAAAAATGACATATTTTCCTCTCTGACAGGAAACTGCCAACCATTTCCACTCACTGGTGCCTCAAAATCTTTCACTTCGTTTCCAGATGCTCTTTTCTCATCCTTGAGCAGTTGCCTCTGATTTCCTCTTGCAACCCTTCTCACATCCTCTTCTATGAGCCTCACCATGATCACTTCACATGCCCATTATCTTTTCTACCCTTTTCCCTCTAGTCAGTGCTCCTCTGCTTTTTTAACAATAAAAAAGGAAGAAAGCAGCAGAACTTGCCAATCAGAGATATCTTGCTACTAGTGCTTGGAAATCGTAGCGCTGCCTGCTCAGTGATGCCAGCTTTCATTTTTCTTTCTTAATTCTTTCACTCTATTCAGAGTTAAAATTTGTTAAGTCACTTCTACTCCCATAATTATACAGTATATTGCATTATGACATTTCAGCTTTAGTAGGAGTCTCTAAATCTACAGGTAGCTGAACTAAGGGAAAGTGAGGAGGGAAGGCAAAGAGAAGAAGTAGCTGTAAGAAAGCTACACCCTCCTGGGTACTCACATCTACATCCTCCTAGGTACTCCCTCTTGCTTGGCTGTAATTTGGTGTTGAAACCAGGACACTATAGGCAACCTGCTGTCTGCTGACTTTGTGTCACTGTTTGCATCCACTGACAATTACTCACTGGCACTTAGGGAGATCCTGAACTCCAGTTCTGTCCAATCAGCTAACCAGGAACTCAGCTAACAACCCAAATTACTGTAGGATTCTTCACCAGTGCTTGTGCATCTGCCATTTGTTTTTTGCAATGCTTTCCAGCACTATAGGTTCTGAGATGGAACCCTTCTTTACTGGGGTGACAAACAAAAACCCCAGCCAAACTGTGGTTGGCAGAGCAAGGTGCCATACTTTTCCTTCAGATTGCCACTAAATTTAATCCAGCTTCTCTGGGCCCCCTGCTGACATCTTCAGTAGGAATTTTTAATGTGTGCACTGCAGGCCTCACCTTCTGCATTTCTACATCTGTATGTGTATTTATGTGAGGTCAAGTAATATGACATTCAGCTGGGGAGGCAAAGCTGAACACAAATAGTGTTGGCTGACTCTTGCTCGGGGGTCAGAGGAGTGAGTGAAGCCAGCACACAAGCATCATTTCCTTCCCCTCTACATCCAGTTTCCCACAAAGAATCGACTGCAGAAGTCACTGCTTTCTGCCAGCTAGCAATACCCTGTTACGACTAATTGCAAAAGCCATTAATAAAAGAGGGGAGGGGGGGAAGCAAGACACAAAAGGGAATAAATACTGTACATAGCCAGAAGGCCTTTCCCTCCTACACATATGATTCACTGTTGTTCCTTGCCTCACATGGGAAAATGTTGTCCTGCTGAATACGTACCTTAAAGGCAACTCTGCCTCAGAGACATCACATATGCATATTGATAACATGCACTTTGTAGTGCCTAGAGATGTTTTTAACGAGGCTTGCTGAAATGTACCAACAACTTTCTCTCTTCTCCTTCTGTGTGCCACAGATGATTTTTAAATGTGTTTCCTGGTGGTCTCTATTCCCTGTGAGAAAGCAAAAAGATAGCACAGACAATAATTCAGGGTGGCAGGAGAGGGCAGAAACAGCTTTCCATCCTCCCCAGTTGTGCAGGCTTGCATGAGCCTGGGGACCCCATTTCCCTTGAGACCTCCCTAGAAGCTCTTGAGATTTTTCACATAAGACTAGAGTGACACATGGAGGGCTACTTAACCAGGCTTTAGGTGTAGGCCAGGTGAGAGGCCAGCCTGCCAGCAGCAGAGTGGGTGCAGAACCACTCGTGCAGGTCACCCCATGGGCTCACAGCCCATAAAACTCCACCTACCCGTGCACCTCTAATTGACATTATTATATGGCTGACAGAGGACAGGTGAAGTTTTCTTGGAATCTTAAAGTGTTGGGAAGAGTCTTGTACACTGAGTCCTTCCAAGCCTTAGCTTCTAGTCTCCTCTTGTATAGCCATTTTTATCTATCACAATGTAATTAATGTAATTTATTTTCAACATCTACCTTATGGTGTCATGAACAATTAAAATGGAGATTAGAGCCACTGGAAGCATGATTACAGAAACACGGATATCCCACACACCCTATTCTTTCCTGTGTGGGATGGCAGGCACCCTTGTACCCAGAAGATACTTTTCTCATCCCTTTCCACCACTGGAAAATGCCTATAATTGAAACTCTGCTGCATTCATGTGCTACATTCATCTGTTACACAGATGCTGTGCCTGATCCAGAGTGTGTTTCTGGAGAGCAAACCCGCAGTGCCCACCAGCACTCCAGTGTGGACCTTTGCTGTCCAAAGCTACTGAAAGATATGCTTGGAAAGATGTGCAGGCAGCAGGTCATACCTGGAAATGTGTGTGGGGGTATGATCTTCTTGCCCAGGACTGCATTTGAAGGAGGGCAAATGCATGGCATGGTCCACATCCTCTAATGGCCAGCAGAGAGGTAGCTGCTGCCCATCATCAGCACTGCACCACATGCTTCATCCACCCCTTCACAGACCTAAACCAGACCGTGCAGCTGTACTGCACTTGGAAGAATTATGTAAAGATATATGAGCAAGATTTAAATAGCTTTATTCAGGCATCAGGATCAGCTGTTTGCAGTGGAATAAATTCACAACAGTCTCATGACCTGATTTGGCTCGTTTAAAATTTGCTGCTGTGTCCCTCTGCTGGGGCAGCCAGGAAAGAGATGGAGGAAAGGTGGAGGAACTGCACTTGGCCCCATCTCTCCCTCACCAAGGGAGGCAGTCACACTGGGCAGTGCTAATGGGATACTGTGAAGCCTCCATACTCCCTTTTGTACCCACAGAAAATTTGTGCCACACACACACTTTCTTAAAATCTTGGTCTCTTCTTGCTTTTAACTGCTGAACCAATGAAAGGGGGAGGGTGCTTTAAATACAACAGCTGTTGTAGTGGCTGATAGGTCATGATAAAATTCCTGATTGGTGCTGGAAATCAGAGAACTTACCTAGAGTGATATTTGCAGAATTTAAACATAAGAAACTACTCTTTCCTGACCCACGCCCCCCACCCCTCTATTTTAAGAAAATCAATTGCTATTCATTGTGGGCATAATCAGATTTATATGTCCATCATAGTAGGGCATTTTTCTCTTATACGAGAAATCTTATTGAGCCTATTTAGAAATCTAGAAATTTCAAATATAGTTAAAAATATTCCTGAAAGACAGTGTGCTAATTTGCTTGCTTGCTTGCTTCCTTCCTTCTTTCTCTCTACTGAAATAAATTTTTGGATTTCCATTTTTATTGACATGTCACTGCAGATGACATAGTCTTCAAATCCATAGACTTCATTACTAAAAGAAATGAAATTTTTAGGTAACCTCAGATAAATTATCATTGTCAGCATTATGAATGAGCTCAGATTCATTATAATATGATTTTCACAGCAAAACGTCTTTGGGGGAAAGCAGATTTTTCTTGAAAAGAGCATACACAAGTGGGACACACACAGAGAGGCATGCTCTAGGCTTCACTGGTTGTGAAAGCACAGAGGTTGCTTCTAGGAAAAATAAAAATAAATCTGCAAAATTTGTTGAAGTTTGTCAGGCATCATACCAGCACACAGGTTTGATTACAGGAGACATCATCTCTCTGGGACAGGACTCTAAAAAACAGTCATATTTTCTGGAGAGAAAGATGCTCTGACACAAACAAAGACCTCCCTGGGGACCTGACAGTGGTGAGAATGAACGAAGAAGTGGAGACAATGCAATGCTTCAGCTCAACCACGATGTCCAAGTACTGTGTACTCCCCACCTTGGTACAATTTCAAATGCCATTTGGCCCTAATTTTCTCTGCTTTCTTTTGCTTAAGTTGAGCATTACAAAGGATGGTTTTCTCCATGCTTTCGTTAAGAAGAGGTGGGAGCTTGCTTTCAATTTTGGATAAAATCCTTTCATACACTTTATTTTGTCTACACATATTCTGAAAAATGTACTTCAGCTCTCACAGAACATATTCATTTGAGTGTTATCCAGTATCAGCTCGTTTATATCCCTGCAGATATATGGAGAGCTTCCCAGCCTTGAAAGCAAAAATCAAGAGACTAGAATTGGCAGCTATTGGCATTCATTTGGGTGGGAGTTTTTCCTGTTCCTTGCACAGGTCTATATTATTTTATCCTTTTAGAATCCGTTCTTTCATTTTTGGGACTGCTGGAGGGGAAGCTGAGGAAGAAAAACAGAAGCCTTAAGGTAATGACTCAAGTAAGAGTGTTCACACCTTCATTTTCTATGTGTGTTAAAACAAGAAGGGAAGAAGGAAGGCAGGCAAATGCAGTTAAGAGGCAAATGCAGTTAAGGAAACCAATAAATGCTCATTGAGAGCCACTGGCAGCAGAGGCAAGGGTGGGGTGATGAGCTCCCTGTGGAGACACAGGCCCTTCCTTTCATCCCTGGGGTCACCAGTGGCTGTCACACAGGTCCAGTGCCAGGGAATGAGAGGGGTGCAGGGCTGTGCTTTGTGCATGAAGGATGACCCCCACAGGCAGCAGGTGTAGGGGCAGGGTAAGGGGGAAGGAAACCAAGAGGAGGACTCAAGGATAAAGAAGCAGTTCCATTGAGAAGGATGGGCAGGGTATAATAAAACAGGAGAAGGAAAAGTTAGAGTAAACCAAGGTCTGTTGGTAAAGCACAGGTGAGTATAAGCTAACCATGAATGAATTCAGGCTGGAAATTATGAGAAGTTTTCTAGTTTTGAGGTCTGTAACCTCTGGAGCAACCTTCCAATTAAAGTGGCTATAGAAAAACTGGTTATCATAATTTTAGGAAAGTTAGGACTTTAGGAAAGGTTGAAGTGTTGGGTAGAAAGCATTTTATTGTTATGAGAGACAGTAGAGGACTGGGCTCTGTAGCCTACAAGATCCTTTACTGGTCTGTGCTCCTAATTAAATGAAGTAGGAGTTTTTTGCTGTGTATTAAGCTGGGGGGATGTGAACAAACATCTCACAGGCACAGAAACCTTTCTGTTTCTCCTAGAGCTTTCCTACCAGCAGTCTCCTTGACAGCACAAACCTTGCTGTAAACAGTAAAATAAATGCAAGGCTTGAAGAATGAAAAAACACAGCCAGGGAATTATGTTAAACAGTGCAGCCCTCAACTGCTTCTGTGCAGGTTAATAAGAAAGGCCATATTCTGACATCCTCACTCCTTGTCTACCAGAAAAAGCATTTCTTCTGACATGGAAAACTGTAACTTGGTGACAGAAGCTGACTTAATTACAGAATTCCTGTCAAATCATTGAACAGAAAGTACAAAAGGAACATTTAAGGGTCATTGAACTATGCTCCCAAGGGCTGGGCAGAAGTGGTGTAAGCCTAGACAGCATCACCTTACACTTCTTATTTCTAAGGCAAGCAGGGCCAAAATCATACTCACAATTTGGATAGATTTATCATAGCTTTTTAGCACAATTCCAGTGGGGTTTGATTCAGTTGAAATCCAGAGTGAGCCTGCAGGTTGATTTCTATTTGCTAAGGACCACTTCACCTTTTTGTAGAAAATATAATCAATCTCAGTGTAAATATTCAGAGGAACTGCCTGATTATTATATTATTAAAATGAAGGATGGGTTTAAGGAAGATGAACTGCAGCAGAATAAGCAGCAGCAGAAGCTGCCTGATTGACAGAAAAAGTGTTTAGACTCTTTTCTTCTTTTTTTCTTTTTCTTTTTTTTTAATGTTAAGGTGGATGGGCATTCTGAAGCAAATGTAAAAGGCAAAGGGCCAGAGGGAAAGTAGAAACACAAATACACTGCAGTCAGAAATACCATGGTGTGCGTGCATGGCTCCTGGGCACAACTATGACCTGCACCCCAGGACAACAGGTCATCCCAGGAATAGCCTTTGCTTGGAGCAGGCAGTGTCGTTGGCGAGGAATTGCACGTACTGTCATGTGGTGCCAGGTTTTATTTTGATGGAGAAGCCAGGAGCCTGGCAGGGAAATGAATTTATTTTCCTCACACACATGAGGTTGGGTCAGCTTTGCAACTGGAAATGTGGTCAGAATACACTGGGGAAAGAGAGTTTGCCCCTTGCTCTTTTTTTTTTTTTTGACAGTGCCAAGCTGCTGCAGTGAAAATTATTAATGCTAATTGCAACTCTTTGCTTGAGCTCTTAGGGATTTCTGTGTGCTTTTAAACATTCAGTGAGCAGAGGGGCAATATCAAGTAAGCAAGACTGATGCAGCTGTTCTGATAAAAAAGATGTGAAAGGATGAGCTGTATGAGTCCCAGAGTATTCTAGCCATGATTTTGTGGGTTGGAAAATGCCAAGAGACTGGAAGCATCTTCAGTGAGCAGAGGAGGAGAGTCCTCTTGGGAATGGAGCTGTGGGATGCTTTATTGGAATGGGAAGGGCTCCAAGGTGCTTATGCTGGTGGTGGTCTTGAGAAGTAACAAGGGGAAAACACCAAAGGAGAACAAGGTACCAGAAGCAGAAGAAGCCATATTAAAACAGGTCTATAATAGAATATTTGCAAAATAATGACAATACATTAGTCATCCTCATGTTAAGAAAGCTTCTCATTCATGTGACTATCTGGTAGCCTCACTCCCAAGGCCAGAGACTTTCACTGCTGGGACTGAAACTTCTTCACAGCAGGCGGCTCCAGTGACCAAACAGGTCCCCACACAGTCTGACCAGGTTTCCTCATCTGTTCAACCCCAGATTTCCCACGGCAAAGTCCTAGATGTTTTGTTCCATAAAGTCATTTATTCATGGTGCAGTAACACAGAAACAGCCCGAGCTGGTGCCTCTGAAGAGGATCTCCAATCAAGGATCCCCATGGTTTTTATACCCTCACAGTCTCCAGAAGTCTCCTCTTCCTTCTGAGTCTTTGGCTCGTGCCTCCCTCTCTATGTCCACCCACCTCACTGGCTCATAAAGCAGCTTTATCTGCTTTTTTATCCAAAACGCTGCAGTTCTTGCTGTGTTTCCCAAAGTCCATGCACCTGGAAGGTGTCATCCACCATCATGCCCTGTGTTATCCCAAAGGCTGGCAGCTCATGGCCTCTCTTCTTAGGCTCCTACCCAGACCATCTCAGTCTATAGCTTGTGAACCTGGCTACTTGTACCCCATGTATTCCTCAATACTTGAAATGCAGTAGGACTGCAGAGAAGCATGTGCAGAACCTAGTGGAGCCAGAACAGAAACATTCTGTCAACCAATTAGATGTTATCTATTAAATGTAGTGCCTTTAACCACCAATCTTCACTTCACTGAACCACCACTTCACATATACCTTGGCGTGAAAGCCATGTCTCATCTGCAAATGATGATATTTAGCCTCTCTTTTGGTTTTGTTCATTAGTTCATCTTCTTTGGCAGATGAGGCATTGCTTGGTGCTAGGGACAAGAAGTTTCAAGCCTGTTTTTCTAGCCATACTACAGCATACAGAGTTAGCACTTTCTTCTCACATATCTTTTCTCAGGGAAAATAAAAAGAGAAGAAGGAATATACCAAAGCAACCCCGGCCTCCCTGCTGTAACACTTTTGTGTGAAACGGAGAAAGCAACTGGTGTTGCCATAAGAGGGCACACTGCAGCTGTAGTTTCCACATAGTCCAGCAAACCTCTCACAGGAATGAGAAGTGGCAGTTGCTTCCCCTCTGAGACTGTGCAGTATTTGTACTGAAGAAAGTGCAGAAGACTTTCTATTAAGTTTCCCATGTATCTTTTTGTCTGCCAGCTTCTCCCTCCCCATCCTGCCTTTCACCTCTCTTGGGTTGCTTTTAAGGGAAATTTTCAAAGCTTGCAGAACTGTTGTGCTTAAAGTTATTATTCTTCACGACAGTTTTGATGAATTTGTAATTTTTCTTGCTAAGTGTATTACATCCAGGGAGCACACAACACTGCTTTGGAGAGTATACTGTAGTAAGTGAGAAGAAGAGTTCAGGTACATACAAAGGCATCCTGTCTTGGGGTGAAGAGATGCAGATCACTGATTATATGAGAAACTGAAACCCTGCCAGCAGCAATTTTTGCAATGGGTCCCAGTCCTTACATAGCTAAAACAATTCTGACACTATCAGGAGGGCAGACACAAATAAGAAAAGTGATCAAGGGCTGAAAGGATCAACATGTACATCAAGAACAGCAGGTGTTCTTTGCTTAAAATCATATTAAAAAAAAAACTCCGTAAGAGATTTGAAAGCCACAAACTTACTGGACAGAGAGAAATTATGTAGCTTAATATAAAGAGGGCTTAGAAAATTGAAATAAGGAGAGGCTATGACAAATCTACTAATTTCAGAACAAGAACAGTAAAATCCCTTTGTAGATAGGGTAGAAAAGTATTAATAATTTTAATTTATTTTTTTTCCCCACACAAATGGAGGGAAAAAATTCTCTCTGACACAGAGGTACCTTGGATATACTCAACATTTTTTCCCTTACTAAGTGATTTAGATAAGTGTACAGGGCAGAGATTAAGGACAAATTACCTTTCTATTCCAATGGTACTTGGTATAAGGATAAAAGACAACACCCGGTCTGATGTGATCCTTGTTATCCTGCTGCCTCTGCACTGTTTCAGTTACCTCCACTCCCCAGGGCTGTTTGTTTTATCACCTTTCTAGCCAATAGCCCTCTAGTTTGAGTGCCAGGCTTCTGTGACAGAGATCATACTTTGTTATATTTCCACACTTTCTAGCAGAGTGAAGCCTTGACCTCTGGGTTGTCATGCTATGGTAACGCCTAATGACAATAATCTGATCTGCTGGTACAGAATTGCAAGTAATAAAAAGTGATAAACATCTAGGTCAAAGAGCAAAACTCACAGCCTTCCTAAATGCATTGATTAGGCTGTTAGGCCACATCTCTGCTGGAAATACCACAGCTCATGTATATTGCTGTCAGACGGGTTGTTGTCAAGAAGATGAAACTGCCTACTTTCAAGTATTGTGGCACCACTATACCATGGTCTCCTTAAAACATTTGAATAATGCTTGCTGAGACTCTATGCTGTTTGCACATGTTGGTTTTCTATCCAGCTAAGCAGGGAAATGATCAGACATCCTCTCAAAAATTAGTCTAAGGCTTATGGGGTGTCACTGGCAAATTGTCCCTTTATTATCTCCTGAACAAAGCTCCTAGGATTAATCACATGAATGGTCTTCGAATGTATCACTGCAAACTCTGTCAGCTTGGTATTAATAATTGTCATAGACTGCTTAACCAAGGTTACTTTACTCGGATGAGCACTCATTTGCCCTTTTCCAAGTATTGTGGGAGATAGCTAATCCAGAACGAAGTGTCTGCTAGACTGTGCCTATGCTTGTGAGAAAACCAGTCACTAAAAACAAGCACGTTGACAATTTATTCTCAAGATCCCACAGCCTTTGTCTGTGTCACTGACAGAGAAAAGGACTTGGAGAACTTTGGCTCCAGAGCCCTGACATCAAGATTAAAGGCATTTGTTTCTTCTAAGAAGATTGCCTGCTTTATGGAGCAGAGTCCAATGGGGTAACCTCAATTCTGGTAATGAGGACTTAAAGCACATCATCTTGTAACTTGAAAAACTTAATTTTGCTATCACTGGAGAGAATCCTGACTTAACCTCCCAGCACAACAGCATTGTTTCCATATATTAGTTTGACTGAGTAGGAGCAGCAGAAAAAGGAGATCCCGTTTCTTAACAGAGATTAGAGAAATTTATTGTTGCATCTGGGACTTTCAGCTCATCTTCAAGTTGGCCTTACTAATTAGCAACATAAACTCCTGCTTCCCTTATGAGATCGGTTTGCAACTGGAACTTGACAGAAGCTATAAAGAAACGTTCTGAGAGACTACTCAGGATGATAAATTGAATAAAAAGCCCTAAAATACAGTGCAATTCCTCATGTGAAACTATTAACTTGAGAAATTACTCTCTGTGAAATGTCCTTTGAAGTGTCTATTTTCATGCTTTTTATTTCACCATCTATTTTTACACAAATTTTATTCTTAGCACAAACAATTTTCCCATAGCCTCTTTGAATTTATGTTAGCAGTGTCACACTGAACAGAAACACAACATCACCACTAATGCAGCATCTCTGGCAATTTTCATTAACCATTGTCTGAGACAGCTTCCAAGTCACCTCCTACTATGCAGATCATCACTTCTGTTTCCAACAGATCTAGCCCCATCCACACGTTTTTTTGAGCTCCCCTGCACTGCTGTGAGAGGCATCACCAACCTAATCCCCTGACAGAATTTAATCCCTGAATCATTCCTAGTGGAGATGCTTCACATGCTTCATCTGCTACAGAAGCATTGCATCATTAAAAACAAATGAATAACACAAGGGTGTAATATCATTGCTACTTGTAAAGTGTTTCATCAGCCTGGCTGTATTCTTTAAACCCTGGAGTCTCAGATTGTGATGTTTACAGCTCTCAGTTTTATCAGATGATCACATGAGATTAAAAAATAAAAATAGGCAAACAAAATGTTTCACATTTAAAACTTGTCTGATTTACAAAAAGAATGTTTTGATTCTGAATCTTACAACACAACTGGCACTATTTTGGATTTCATACAACTGCTATTGTGAAGATTTCCTAATGTTATTGAAAATCTGGTTGTCTTGTTCTCACCAAACAGAGAGCACAAACCAAACCAAGACAAAACTAACCTCCCTCCTATTTAACAGTAGCTGTCTGTCCCCAAGTACTCATTAACATTCTCTTTCAACCCCAAACTCAGATTTGTGTGTCTAGGGCTGCTCAGTAATAGAGATAACCGCCTGCAGCCTTGTCAAGCAGGAGAGCTGGCACTAGTGAGCAGGTGGAAGGGAGTTCTGTTTCATCAATTAAAAACTCACCCTCACGACTGAGCAGGTTTTTGCAGCACTGCTACCACCATTAAGGAGGGATAGGAAAGGCACAGCCACAAAGAAAATGTATATATAGTCAGTTTTTCATTTCTGGCACTGCTCTTCCTTTAGGTTCTATGAAGGTCTGTAGAAGAAAAATAGTTGACTGCATAAATCAGCATGCCTGGGTTATACAGATGCCTCTCAAGTGTCAAACTCACTAGTAAAATTTGGTCTGTTAAAAAACCCATCAAAATCCACATGATTATTTTCATCAATGTCTTATCACCACCAGAGATGCTCCAAGCAGGCAAAAGGATCCACATGCACATACACACACACACAAAAAAAAAGTCCATATTAGTCTATGTTAGCTCTGTTGACACTTTGGAGGAAAGGATTTGGTAAGACCTGTAGTCATGGCTGGAAACAAACTGGTGGATCCTCAGGACTTCCTGACCTGGATTGCTTTCATGAAAGAATAAAGCAGGTAAGAAAAACCCATCATGCTTCAGCAAAAACAAATTGTATTAAATTTACCCAGTGCAGGTGTAATTATTTGTTACTTACAGAGAGCATTCATAGCTGCCTGTTAAATCAAACCACAAGGAAAACACTGTGTAACAACCATGAGAGCAGACAAGGCTTCCTTTTCCAGATTTATCTGCAGCATAAACACTTCATGTTGGCTGGAGAAATGTTAACACTCATAAGAGAGAAAATACCAATGTTCAGAAAAGAAAGATGAGAGTCAGGGTGCCTGTATTATCTTTCCTGTTAAAATTTACTGTTATATCTGTGGGGTTTACAAGGGTGCTTAAAGGCTTATTAGCCATTGGTTATTTATGTATATATACAATTTACATGTACACACACATAGGCATATATATATATATATATAAAACATTATATACTTTTGTGTGTATATAATATCCATATATTTATATATACATATATAACATCATATACACACCTATGTATGTAAATTTAAACATTGAATTACATATATACACATATATATATATAATAATAAAAATAATTTTGACCATTCCGAGAACTACAGAACTCAGCATTTGAAACGTGCTTTGGCTATAGCATTTCCTTTTAGCCATTGGAAAGCTTAGGGTTTTCCCACCCTCTAATTGCAAAACTGGAAATTAGTGTCTAAGTTTCCACCTCATGTTGTTAGGATTATGTATTTCCCAGTTCACCCTGAAACCTGAGATGTTTCATTATTGACAAAAGTTTGTGCTGCAAGGATATAAAATGACAACTTTTCAGGTTCCTTCCATTACCCAAGACCCCAGCATTGCCATATATTACTGCCTGAATGTGAATTTTCTCCCTTTACACAACTTTTAGATGCTGTTGGCAGAAAAACTGCTGGCCCCTCAGACACTTAAAATGTGAAACAAATTGAGAGGAATAGAATAAAACCAAGTTTTATTTAGGCAGTCGTCTCAAATATGTAAGTTTAATGATAAATTCTAAATAATTAGCAAAATATTGAGAAATGGATTAAAGAGGGCTGGATTCAGCATAAAATTTTTGGTACATCAAGAAAGAGAGCTCACAGAAACTGTATTTTGTTAAGAAAAATGCAATCTGAAATGAAAATGAAAAATCTGAATCACAAATTCAGATGCTTGGAGCTTCGTTGTGAAAACCTTTGCAGTTTCCATAGAGTCCCAAATTCACTGAAAGGACAGTTGTCTGTGCAGAAAATATAGAGAAAAGGAGACCATATGATGGAGTGCCATCAGATCTGCACAGCAAACACATCAAACAGCCAGAAAAGTTCATCCTCTTAAAAAAAAAAAAATTAGTTGTTCAACTTAATTCCATACAATGTTTGAGGATTCAACCTGTAGAAAAAATAAAGCTAGATTTAGTCAACCTGAAAAAACCAGAACACTGTAAGAAGAAAAAAGACCAAACTGCTCCCTCCCCCTAAAGCCCCCCAAACACACAGAACAATTTTTCTTACTGGGGGGAAATAAAATCATTTTGCCTTGACCTTTTCCTCACCACTCAGACACAATAGCAATAGCTGCTATATATAAACCTCAGATGCTCTTCAGCTTTACTCTACCGAAGCATATTTATTTTAACTCAGAAAGGCTAGTGGTAAAAGAAGTTGGGGGAAATTTTATTTACACAATGATAAATTAACCTATGGATCATTTCTCTAAGGGTAGCTCTAGGAATGACTAGGATGCAGAGGGATCCAGATGGACTTTTTGACCTCTTTTGTTAAAGCTCCCTCCATGTCATTTGTTGGGCTTTTTCAAAGCTAAAAGGTTGGAGGACACGAAGCTTTATTCTCACATTTTAGTCTTGAGGCTAGAAAAGCTTCTGCATTCATGCCCTAGCAATGTTTGCCTCCAGTAAATCTGAAGTATGCTGGGCAGCTGTGGAAGGAGGGAGAAAAACAAAAAGCCTTGTGTCTGAAACATTTGTGTTTGTGTGCATCCTACCCCGTACAGCTGGTCTGACTCAGCTCTGAGAAGATGCTGTGCAGCTGTTTCTCTGGAGCAATACCTGTGGGCAAACAACAGCAGAGTCCAACCTCTGTGTACATCTTCCTGATCTCCAGAGTTCATTTTGTCCCTGCTCTGTCATCTTTAATCATGGAGCATTAGGCTTTTTCTTACTGGATATTCATGCACATATGTTCAGAACTTACAGGGACAATCAGCCATTGTTCCAGTTTTCCTATTGATGTTTTTCTTGCAAATCAGAGCCCAGGGACTGGCCATAAGCCCAAATCCCATCTTTTCAAAACCAATTACTTCTTTGCTGGGAAATTGTTTGCTCTACTGCAATTGTCTAAGACCGGGTTTGGCTGGTGCAAACCTACTCCATCTCTTCTGGAAGCAAAGGCATGATTTACCCTATGTATTGTACAGCTCTGGAAAGTCAAAGCAGATGAAATGCCCCCCACCCCGGGGAAACTCTGCTGCTGGCTAGAAAAAGTGGCCCCAAGTCTGAAGTGACAGTAGAGCAGCTTGAAGAAGCTCACAGAAGGGGGATCTAGAGACTAAATCATCTCATTCCAGCTCTGATGAGCTCATTCAGCTGGAAAAGCAAAACAAAACAAAATATGCATGCATTCCTGTCTGAATATGGGACCACAAGGCAGCTAGGCAGTGAGATACCACGCGAATGGAAATAATTAAGTACTGGAACAGAATAGCAGAGATAACACTAAGAACTGTCAAAGGAAATTTTGGAGGAAAAATGAATGACTCTCCAAAGCCCTGAGATTTGCTGTTCTAAAATAATTAAACAATTCCCACAGAATAAATGGAATTAACACTAAGGTAGAGTGGAATAATGATAAAATATTTTGCATGATAAAAAGTCACAAAATGCCTAAGGTAATAACATTTTAAATGGTTGAAATGTGGGGAAAGAAAACCTTGTGGCAAATGAACTTTGGGAGGAAGAGCAGCAGAACCCAATTGGCTCCATGGCAGTAGGAGATGGCCATGGCCCCATTTCATTCAGAAAGCCATATGGCTCAGAAATAAATGGAAATAAATTACCAAGTCATTAGGATCCCAGTGGGGCATGCAGCAATCTCAAATGGCAGCTGATCTCCCACAGTTTTACCCACGGATCTTGTCCACTGCTGGGAAGAAGCAAACACTGTGGCTGTGGCATGTTGTGCCTCCCTGCACCTTTCACACACACGTGTGTGCACACATATGTGCACATTTTAATAGACACATGTCTATTAACAAGAAACTCTAGGCATACGTGAATTCCAGAGGTTTTTATGAAGATTCATATCAGAAGAGAAATAGGGTGAAACATTACAGGAAGCTCATGGCTGTGCATGTGTGGGGAATAGCAGCTGGGAACTCTGCCAGGCACACGCACAGAAAACCTCTGCTTCTCCCCGTCCCACATAGCAAGGTGAGAGACAAATCATACAGCTCATTTTGCCTTTCCAAAGAACACACTGATAGCATTTTCAGTCAGATTATGCCACAGTTCTTGTACTTGTAGGGATTGTTTTTCTAATGAGGCAAGAAAGGTCAAAAGAAATTAATAGCCAAGATAACAGCTATCAGTCTGATACAAATAAAGCAGTGTATAATGTTTGCAACACACTACAATCTACAACTGATAAAGGAGTCTAAAGCCAAATGAGGGTTTAAAAGGAAGCTGATATTGGAAATATCTACTCTCTAAGTTCTCTTTTTAAGCAGATGACTGGGTCACAGTTGCTGTTTGTAGCTGTCACTGCTGAAGCCAGTGCTGCCACTGATGCCTAGAGTAAGGACATTACTCACCTAGCACAGCTCAGCCTCTCCATGGGATCCAAAAAAGGCTCAGATGAGACCCAAAAGCCTCATCCACATCCTCATACAATGGGGACCATGTTTAATCCTGTGATACCTTAGTGCCAGTAACGCCCAGGTAAGAGGTATACTACCAAGATTTCCCTTGCCCACATGGTTGCTTTTGTGTTCTTCCCAGGACCCTTCATCTTAATACTGCAGACAGCTCCATCACTGTGTGTTTGTCTTTGTAACTCTCCAGACACCTATATTCCTCTTTTGTGCTTGTTTCAAAATGGCAGAGTGGTTCCTCCTTCATGTGATTGTGACACCAAAATAATTTTACTACTTCCTCCTAAATTCTCTAGGGAATCTGTTTCAGTAAGGTACAAATCATGTGTGTATTAACTTATATGCAACATACACACTCCCCTAAGCCTCTTATGAGGTGCCTCTGGAGCTTGAAGAAGCTGAAGGCAAGAGCTGAAGCTCTGCAAGGGGTGACTATCAGGCATGAGCTGTTCCTACTGATTAGATGCTATCCCATGTGATGTGTTTTCATATTAGTCATTTTCAGGATCCTAATTTACCTCCATTAATGTCATAGGAGCTAAACTTTGCATTCCAAGCAAAGAGCTAGACAACAAGAAATGTAAATACCACAGGATCTGATTTCAATTGCTGAAGATTGTCATGGGAGCTTGGTCTCACAAGCTGTGTTTTAGTGAAAGGGATCTGAGGTGCCAGTATAATTTCTATCACTTTTCAAAACCTTGTCTCTCCACTAGTCCTATGAGTTTTTCATCCATTTGATGTTTTTAATCCAAGTGATATACATATATGACCTGGTTTCAGCTGAGATAGAGTTAATTTCTTCTCAGTAGTTGGTAGAGTGCTGTGTTTTTGGATTTAGTGTGAGAATAATGTTGATAACATACTGGTGTTTTGGTGTTTTTTTAGTAAACTGCTCTTATCTGAACACACAAGTTTTAGTTTTGATTTTCTTCTCCATTCCATTGGGCTAGGAGTGGGGGAGGTGAGGGAATGGCTGTGTGGTGTTTAGTTGCCAGCTGGGCTTAAAATATGACAGCATACCAGCATGATTTTTGCTTTAATTGGTTGAATTAATTTCCTTAAAGATATTAAATCTTTTGCACAAGCAGCTCTCTTCTCTGATGAATATTTTTCCACAGTAAATCATTCATTCTCTGTTGCATACACTTCCAGACTCCTCTTAGACATGTTCTAGGGGTTGGATTCAGGGTTTTTTCCTATTTCAGTCCCGAGCTTTAGGATCATGAAATGTTTCCAATGATCACAAGATGCCTTTTTTTTTTTTGGACACATATTTATTTGCAAGAGCAGTGTGAGATACAGTATAATATACGTGGGAACCAGATAATTATGTATTATTTTATAGTGAATTTTTCAGTAGATTATTCCAAATATTACATATGGAAATTTTAAGTCCTATTACATTAGTTCTGGTATCATGGTGACTAAGCACTTAAACAATAAGCAGTCTTGTGGAAATATCCATATACACGGTTTGCTTTACTTAATTTGTCCTAAACTTCAGACTGCAACAGGATGACTTAGATCATATAAGTGGGTAGCAAATACTTCAGTATATATTTACATATTGTCTATTTAGAAAGTCCTTGAGAAACTCAGATACACACAGGCTAAATTGAGATACAAAAAATTGTGCATGGTGTTTTCACCTCTCACCTTGAAAAGAAAGACTCACAATGTAAATTCTCACATATTTTAAAAAGATTAAAAATATTGGATGGTGTATAATATCCTGAATGTGTTGTACAGCCAGCAGATAAGATGTTTCAGAGCACAGCACCAGCTGCTCTGCCATCAAGCACTAGAAAGGTAGACGGCCACCTAGCTTTCTAGGCACATACTGTGGTAATTACTAATAGAAATAAAGCACATTTTGAAAAGCTGATATGCAAATACACGTCACAAGCCTAAACATGGCATGAGATGAATCTCACTCCTACTTCCACTGAAAGGTGGAACACTTCAACAAAAGGGTTATCACGCCAACTTGAATGCTGCAGGGTTTCTTTTTTCCTGAGAATAGTTAAGAGTTTGGGTGATGAACTCCTCAGAGTACACACAATCTAAAAGGTATTTGTGTGCTTCAGTGGGATCACCCTTAGCTTCCATGCTTTCTTTTCTGAAACCCAGTGACTTAATATTATGAAGGTGCTTGTTAAAGTGCAAATATAGCATTGAAAACAATCGTGCCCTCATGGAGGAGTGAGACTCATCCAATTTTTTGGGACCCCAAAATGATGACAGACCTGCCAGTCTTCCTGTGATATCCATCCACCATCATCAAAAAACATTTCCCACCAAAACCAAGAAATGTTTTAAGAGGACATCAAGTATGTTACGAGGTAACATATAGGGCTGAAGAGCTTTAGAACACAAATCTCACTCAAACAGTATCAAAGTAATATTTAAAAAAACGAAAGCAAAAGTATCTTGAATCCATAAAAAGGTCATACTAGTCTATTATTTAACAAAGTATGACTATTGTACAGTGATGATACCATTGCAAGACAGCTTAGAGGACCACATATCCCTGTGATAAACTAAGTCCTAATAGATGCTGAAGAGTGATGTTCCCTTACATGAACAGTGATGTCTTGTGGTGGGGCAGACCCGCCTGTGATTACAGCCACTCCTAGGGATTTACTTTAGGGTGCGTCATAAACCTCAAATTGAATGCATCTTCTTCCAAAATTAAGTATACTGCTGAAAGCCTCGGATTTTAGAAAAAACACAGTGAAGTGTGTGAGAGAAGCCATCAGGCCCCAAAAAGCTCAGGATCATTTCCACTGTAGTCAGTGACAAACTCCTTCACGAGTTTTAATCTGTGGGATCAGGAGCAGACCTACCACACACTGCTTAGCTGCTAAAGTCTAATGGCATGGCATCAACCTTTACTGTCTGGTGGCCCCTAGTTTAGCATCTCTTCCCTGATCTTTTCAGAAGTCTCAGGATCTTATCCTCAACAGAGTCCTGCTGCTTCTGAGGCTGGTTCTGAATACTTGCCATAGCTCATTAATACAGAGTGTTTCAGGAAAAAGATCCCCCTAACAGAGGTGACTGGTGCTATGCTCACATTATGCTCACCTCAGCAGCAGAATCAGGCTGGGTGAGGAAAGCACACATCAATCCATTTGTGTAAATGACCCTTAAGCATAAAAAAAAATCACAGCTTCTTATTTAAGTAACACAGTACCATGCAAAATTCACAAATTAAGGAGTGTCTTTAAATAAAAAAAAAGCAAACTTTTGCTTAAAAATCCACCAATTCTATGTGCATTACTCTTTGCCTTTTTAAGCCATGCAAAAGGTTTAACCAAAATGTCCCTTTAACAAATTCAGATGGGAACTATTTAAAAAAAAGTGCCCAACTAAATGCCTAGACAAATCCCCCAAAAAGTTTTGATTTTTCTTATTGAATCTCTCCATCATGGTGTTTATCCATCTGAGCAGAGGTCTAGCACCACACCTGTGCTGCCCTTCCCTTGGGAGACTTAGTCCTTGCTGTGGGAAGGAGCTCTTATCTGCAATTTGACATTGTCCACTGCAGGTCCCCAGCCACGCTCAACTGCAAATGCATGAAGGATTCATGAATCTCATGCTCAGTGCAGGAAACTTGTGCCACACTAACAGGGTTTAAGACAAGAAAAATGTGAAACTTGAAAAAGGACATGCTGAGACTATGCAAGGCTGCAAGCTGGGATACTAGAATTGCCCTTGGATCATAGTGCACAGATTTGAGGGTTGTAGTGGTTTATTATCTCATTAGAAACATCTAATTCCCTGTAATAAAGATTGCATGTAGAGTATGTCAAAGAACAGATGAGGCTAATACAGCCCACAGTCAGGACTAATACTTTTTTTCCTCTCTTATTGCTAAATAAGCAGGGATAGCTTTTCAATTTAAAAATAAAACCTATATAATTACAGTAATAATACCATGCTCCTGACTGCTCTGCAGCTGCATATTGTAAAACTCAAAGCCACTGATCAGAAACAAAAGCAGTAAGTAAGTAAGTAACGGCTTTACAGAAATGTTCTGCTGAGGTGATTATGTCTGGAAAAAACCTCTATAGGGGAAAGACTGTTTACCAAACACATTTCATGTCCTTTTCCCCTTAAAACACCCTGCAAGCACTTGAACCTTTTTCTAACAACAGATAAAGAAACTTTTGCCAGAGGTGTATTTTATGACTATAGGAACATTGGAACAAGCAGGAAACCTGTTCAAATAGTTAGGCATCAGTTACAACAAAAAGCCAGAAGCAGTCATATTTTTATCATCTGTTATAAAAATATATTTCCCAATCAGTGTCTCAATACAGTTAAAAGTTAAAACCCCTCTACATTACTAATAAATTAAAAAAACAAAACTATCTCCAACCATCACGTAAGAAAATAGGTAAGTAATTTAAATCTTTAGTTTACATAAATTAGCACAGAAATGTGTATTCAAACAAGTGCACTGAAAACAGATATGCCTTCTTTTCTTCTGCTATCTCTTATTTAAGTTATTAAGTAACAGGAAAGCCTTTATACTCTTTGCATGACCTTGAGAGTCTGCTAACACCAAATGGTCAATAGTCAAACCCCAGGAGAATGTTTCACCAGATAGACAATGACAAGAGGGAGCATGAAGTACAATCAACTGCTTTGCAGCCTTATTACTGTACACTTCAACATTTCATTTTGGCAAATTTACTCTTGGGGATGAAGGTAATGTATTTATATGGCAAATCACATGAATGAAATTTGATGGGTTGATAGAATTTTTTTTAAAGACCTGTTAAAGCATCATTTTTTCAGAGGTAGGTTCCAAGGCAATAGTGATGTACATGAGTGGAAACAATACTTCTTTGCTTGACTGTGGATAAAACTCTTAAATAGTGCTGGTGCTGTCTCTGAACCTCACAGAGAATGCTTAATGGGTAAGATGTTATAATCAGAGCTGACAACAGCCAATTAAGTGTCAGAAGAACAATCTGATAAGTAGGTCTTCATGTCTATAGGCATTTCCTGATATGTCTTAACTGTCAATCTGAATGTTACACATCTCTATCTTTATCTCATTATTGACTGATTTATTAAAGAAGAATGCTTTCATCTCTTTTTTTTTTTTTTTGATTTTGGGGTTGCTCCAGAGAGAAGGAAAGGAAAATACTAGGAATAAATCTAAATTTGGAATAATAGATGGGAAATCCTAATTACAGCAAAGTCCTCATCTTCCAGCTGAGCAGGCATATGGTTTGGTGACACCACTCCATGCAGCTGCCCGCACCATACATTTCAAGAAGTGGAAGGTGCTCATTCTATAGAAGGTCTGTTTCCTTAATGGGTGGAACAATATCTATGGACGTGCTAGCAGGCTGCTCTCTGCTTTCAGTGCTTCTTGCTAGTCATACAGAAGACAACACCTCACTGGATGGATCTCTTCCCTTCTTGTCCTCACCCCTGTCGATATCAATCACATGAACTATGCCAGGCTTCAGGATCAGGTCATCGGTCTCCACATGGCTCCTGTTGTCGTCCACCTCGATGTACTTGCCCTTGGAAGGCTGGGTAGCCTTTCCAAAGACGTCTTTGAAGCGGCGCTTGAGCTCAACGTCTGGGCAATAGACGTACTCATACAGAGCACCAGCCAGGACGGCTCCGATTATTGGTCCCACCCAGTACACCTGCAAAAAAGGAGGTGGGAAAAACCCCAGCCATTAAGCTTTTAAATTAAAAGCGATAAGAAGACGGAAAACAGGCCCACTTCTTCAAAGTGAAATAATTTTGTCAAGTTTTATTGATCTATCTCTTTACAGGAGGCCTCTTTTAAAACTTTTCATTGCCAGCTGTAGACCACAAGTATGGACTCTTTGCAAGAAGACACACAAAGGAAACACCGATATAGAAAAGATATTTTCTTTCTGCACTTTGAACCAAGATGACAATGAACTTTCAAGGAAAAAAACCCTTCCTAGTGTACACACAAACAGCTCTGCTTTGCTATTTCAGGCTTATGTTTCCAAAATATTTCGAATTTGGCATTTAACCCTACAGAATACAACAGACAGTCAACCACAACAGGCAGTCTGATAATCTAATTTGAATAAGCAAATACAATGCACATAATACCACTTTTTAGGTATCTATCTATTTCATCATGACAGGCAGCAGTGCAGTAACATTAGTAGGCGCCAAACCCCACAGGCTCCTGTCGATGGTATGCTGATGTCACAGCTCTGGAAGAGGAGAAAAGGCTGTCTTTCCAAGTGGCCAGGACAGTAACTAAGCTTCTCCTGCAAGTTTCTCCATGGTACATTTGTTTATTGTTTATAGCTTTAGTTATAAATTACAGGCTTCCTCAGAGTATGGATAATTAATCTTGTGAAAAACTACAGCAGTTTTTCGTATGAACAAGCCATTCACTGATAACTGGGTAAATCTGCCTCAATAGGATAACTCTTGGGAACAAAGTTACACATGGTATGGTGTTTGCAGAATTGAAGCCTTAGGGCCTGAAGACAATGCTATTTCTATTATTAGCTGCAGTGGGAGCAATGTGGTCTTCAGACTTTAAAAATCAAGAAAATCCTTATATGCACTGTAACATGCAGCTCTTCCAGTTAGCACTGAAAGTGTCCCTAGGAGTGATTTCCCTCTCTATAATTAGGTGAGGCTGAGCTGTGATCCATCTCTCCCTTATAAAATACGAAACTTTTTTTATAAGTTGTACTGTTAGATGCTATAGAAATTTACTGCATCATTCACAGCCTGCTTATAACATTGTTTCCTGCACAACTGCTCCCGGCTAAGCTGACACTTTCAAACTGAAGCAGGTAACATCTGGCCTGGTCTGCAAATACCAGACTGCAACCTCTTCATCTCTTACTGCAGGCATTTGTCAAGGCAGGTTCTCCCCCAGGAACCAGATCACAGAGGGTCCCTGTTCTCATTTTATACATCTGCCCCAGTTTGCTGCAGAATCAGGTGAAACGTGAATTCGACAGAATTACTTCCATAACTCCTCACCAGCATGACCAGCGGGGTTTGCAATCTGCCTTGGAGGATTTTTCTTTATAGCATTTCAATTCTTTCAGTCTCCCTGGGTCGCTTTTTTTTGTTTGTTTGTTTGCTTTGAACTTTTCATATTATTTCCTTTCTACCCCAGCTATTACCTCCACAAAATGGCCCCTAAATAGTAAGATGTTATTCCAACACTCTGCATGCTGCACTGCAGTCCTAGGTGAGGAGCATAATGATGCCTAAGCTCAGGGCAGGTCAGTGCCTATCTTCCCTGGGGATGGTCTCTATGGGATGTACTGGGAGAGATAAATGAAAGCAAATGATGTATGAAAAATCCTGATCACTGTTTGTTGCTGTGATGAAGGAAGCATGAAAGGAGAGTTACCCATTGGTTTTCCCATCTGCCCATAATGACAGCAGGTCCGAATGATCGAGCTGGGTTCATACTGGCACCGGTGTAATTGATCTGAAGCAGAGAGAAAGTGTTGCCTGTTATTAAAAGTCTAGAAGGTAGTGATTCGATTTATAAGGGACACCCTGGTTTTGTACAGCTCCTTCTCTTTACAGCAGATAGCATCACTCTCCTGAGTCTTAACACAAAGTTAAAAAAAGTCATCACACGAACAGCCAGAAAAGTTCTGGTGCAACACCCTACCCAAGGGGCCACTCCTGAGACTCCAAAAGGCTTTTGGCATAAAGAATACAGCAGCTATATAGCTGCAATTGCTCTAAAGGTCACAGAAGTTTCCATTTACTTCTGAAGTAGTCATAAAGGGGAAAGGGATCTATTTTTTAAAGAGAAACCATTAACTTACAGCAAATAAATGTCCAATTGCAACAGAAAATCCAATTGCTAAAGCTACTGAACCAGTGACATCACTTCGCTTTGAATCACAGCTAGCAAAAATAGTAAAAACCAGCTGGAATGTAATTATCAATTCCACCAGGAGTCCATGCCCAGCAGAAAGATCTCTGTGTACCTGGAAGAAGGCAAAGAAACACCAGAAATGACGAAAAGGTGATTTTGAAAATCAGTAATCCATTACATGCATAAATTGTATTTCAATGAATGGTATTTCCAAATAGCAGAAAGTGAAAAATAATGAACTTTTAGAGGTACAGATTCCCCCCTCTTCACTCTTCTCCCTTTGTTTTTTCTTTTTTAACTTCAAATTCTTTTTTTTTTCTTTTTTTTTTTTTTTTGAGAGCCATGGAAAATCACTGCTGGACTGAGAACAGAAGGCTTAACAGTAATATCCAACTGGAACTTCAAAGTTAGACTGCAGAAGTACAGTTTATTTTTACACAGGGATTTGCAAATGCTGCACTTCCCTTTCACCATTTTTTTTTCTTGGGAGCACTGTAATTTACTATTCAATTATAAATTCATTAATTAGCCCTGACTTAATTAATTTAAATTTCAATTAAAAATTAAGCAGTGTGCAGCTCAAGTGCATTTTTAATAAGTCCTGCAACAGGGCTAACTGATGGCATTCCTTATTAGTTTAGAACAAAGCTGAAATCTAAGCCACAATCTATTTCAAAAGTATGTCATTTTAAATTGATGTTTTTTCAATCCCCATCATAATAGCATGGAATTAATTTCCCCCCTCCCCAGACCATATAAAAATGGCATTTCACGCATATATTATTTAAATTTTGTATGTAAATTAACATTACCTGCTGTCATCAGATTTGGGGAAGTTCTAGGAAAGAGAGCTTCTATAAAAAGAACAGCTACAGCTATTACACTGCATAAACCCATCCTAAGGAGAGCTTTAAGCCCTGTCTGGATGCCGTAAATAAACCAGTGAGCCGTTAAAATCTCTACCTGAGCTCTCCTCATTCTGTGTGACACTGACAGTATTTTCTGAGGGTCTGAGCTAGCCGAGTGGAGGAGGCAGAGGAGAAGTGATTACCGCAGTGACTCCCAGGCCTCCCACCACGCTGGGTGGCGTGACAAGGTAGAGGATGCCCGCGCCCACGATGGCCCCCAGGCACTGGGCCAGGATGTAGAAGACAGACTTGGCCAGGCTGATCTTCCTCGTGCAGACCATCGCCACCGTCACGGCAGGGTTGATGTGGCCTCCGCTGATGTGCCCAAAGCACTGCACCATGGTGGCAATGCTCAGCCCAAAGCAGAGGGAGATGAGGACCATGTCTACAGGCAGGGGTTTCTCTGCTCCACCCCAGTTGATCGTGGAGCCCAGGCTGAGGAGGACAAAAATGAGCATGGCCAAAAATTCTGCCGAAACGGCTTTCCAGAAGGGCTGAGTCCAGACTCCTTTAAACGCCACCATAATTCTCTCACACTTACACAGACGTCCACACTTACTGAAAAGGAAAGCAAATCTTCATCAGAAGTCACCAAATAAACCTTAGGCTCTCCTGTTAGGGGTTGCTCTTCAGCAGACTTCAGAGAGAAGGCGGCAACACTGAGTATCCTTGGGCTGGGACAACCACAGACTACACTCTTAGAGCAGACTGCCCTTAAAACATGCCCAGTGTTGGGGTGTCTGCAGGACACAGGGTAATTAATCACACCTTGTGATACCGCTATAATTTCAGCACCCAAAAAGCAACATCTGTGTATTTTGAAAGGATCATGAAATTAAGTGTATTCTTCTATGCTTGCTGGCCTCTGATTTAGAGACTGTATAGCTCTATTACTTCCAGCGGCCTGTTGATCATCATGTCCATTAAATCAGTGAGTATCCTCTTTTTCTATGCAAATCTGTAATTTTCACAAAGTAGGTAAGATTATTCAATAAAAAGCAGTGTCTTAGTCGAAGCCTAGTGGTTTTTTTGATGACACTGTAGTGTTGGGGAGTTGCCTTGGGAGCTAGAAGAGAAAGTTTATTTGCTTGAACACTCACACAGACCAGTATTTCAATTCATATTTATGCAAAGAGCAGTTTCTTCACTGTGGATGTTGGGTGAAAATTGAATTCAGGCAGAAGAATAGATGCAATCCTATATTCTGACCTTTAAATCAATCATGTAATCAATAAAGTGCATTCTTTTGGGCTAATGGTGCCAACTGAGCTGCAGAATAGAATAATATTTTCTGTATGTGTGGTGCATAAAACTCTGCATGGCAAAGAAAGAAGTGTCTTGGCTTTTCTTCCTGTCTGGAGATGCTATTTATTAGTCTACACTGCCTTCCTGATGAGTTACAATTTTGCTAGATGCTCAGATACCTATGAAAGTGGGTCACCAAAGAAAAGTTATTTGTGGTATTAATAAATTAGGAGAATAAGCCAAAAGGGAAGCATTTTAATTAGTTTCTAAGGAATGCTAAAAAGATTCTTCTCTAAAAACAAAAGTAAGAAACATCCAACCCATCCAAAAAGTAGAAAACAAAAGCAAGAATATTCAACTGCTACATTTGGGAACAGAATTTCAAGTGGAAGATGGATGAATTTATGCTCAGTTATCTGAGGTAACTGAGCTACAGTGCATACTTAATACCAGTTACATCAGAAAGAAGCATAAAAGGCATGTCTGCCCTTTTCAAGTCATTGCAAGAGGAATGGCCCATGAATTTCTTAACAGTTCCAGTGAGTTAGGGAAAAGCAATTTAATGCTGTGACTGGAGAAAATAAGTTGTTTCCCTGACTCATTTCCTATGCTAATTTACTCTGTGTTTTGGATAGGTCTTTTAAGCTCTCAGTTCTCTAGACTTTCAGATGAGAACAGTTTCATTCTCTCCTAAAAATGGCTCTTGCTTATGAAAGGATCTGAGACACTTGAATGAGACTTGTTCTTCTGGAGAAGTGAAGCCCGAACCTCAAAAGAGAATAAAGTAATACCCTAAATCTTCTTATTTTAGGCTGAACCCAAGATAAATGGAAAGATGTTTTTGTAAGATCTCATATTAACAGTCAGTTACTGACCAACCATCTAGACTAGACTTTTTGTACAAAATGAATGCAAAATCATTGCCTCCCTCAAAGCTGAAGCTCACAGGTATTTGGTTGTTCTTACCTTTGAACTCTATGCCCAGATTCACACTGAAACTTAAAGGTTTATCTGTGACTCCCTTACTGCTTCCACACCAATAATTTATCTTAGTGACCTGATTTAGATATAGGTGCTATATCCATACTGAAAAAGCTCATTTTCCCAGTTCCCTGGGCATGTTCCAGGCGAACATGGGGATGACACATATAGTGAAGCCCATGGGAGAGAAACCTGGGACTTGGGTGCACAGACAAGGGAAGTAACACTCATCTACTCTTTTATCCCTCAGCTCAGCTGGGGTGTAACCTGGATTTCCCCGGTGCAAGCCCTGCTGTTATATTCAAGAGTTTTGAAAAATTTCCAGCCACCAAGGCCACTGTGGGGGGAATGTAGGTTTATGGAGCATGGTGACTCCTGATGTCTTTTGTTCAAATGTCCCTGACCATCTCTTTTTGTACAGTGAGATGAGCAAATTAATTACACACTTTCATCCCAGCAAGTGGACAGAAAAAGGTGTTTGTATTTGGCATTCAGATCATGCAGTTGGCTTCTCACTAGTTGTGGAACCTCCTGGAAAATCACCTTAAGAGTGAGTGTATGTGTGCAAGTGCATGTGGAAGATCACACCTTCTACTCAACTGCTGGTGGGCCTGACTAGAAGGAGGCTACCACTCATGAAAGACTGATCTCATGTTGTTTCTCCAGTTGAGAGCACGTGCAGTCAATTCAGTCAATATTATCTGCAGCCCTGAAAATGCAAAAATACTGCATGCAAACCAAATGCTTCAAACACAAAAGCCAGCTCATCTAAGTTTTTGTTTTTCTAGAACATCATACTACATAGAACTCTGTCAGCTATACTGACAGTCAATGAGCTAAACATTTATTTTTAATCCATACCTGGTTTTTTTTGTAGCAGTCTGTTTTTCTATGATTTCAACACTAAGCAAAATACGCAGCTGTCAGGGCCAAATTTTTTTTTTTAACTGCATACCTTTCCTCCCTACAGCAACCCTCCCTATAAATGTTAATAAAAAGCTTAATACTGTGTTTGAGCCCTGAGCCCAGGTTTTCACTTAAGTCCAAAGCCAATCAGCAACTTAGAAATCAAAACCATCTTGAACATCCACTGTTTGTTCAGCATGCAGTTAAAGGCCGGAGATGAGACAGTGATGGCTGTGACAGGTCTGAAACTGAAATGGGAACCTCTCAGCAGCTAAGATTTGCCACCAAAGTTGCAAAACAATTTGTTTTTAGTAGTTGTTGTTCACGTTTTCTTTAGATAAGTTCAAAATACAACAGAAAAACACTTGCACCATCACGTCACGCATTAATTTCACACGTGGCCACACTGGAAATTCTCTGGTCTGGGCTACAAGATTACACAGTAAATTGTGTCTGATAGGACGCAAGGTGGGTTTTGCACATCACGTTGCCAGCGGGGCTTCAGGCATGGTTATGGCTTCAAAGCCATAACAATATAAATCATAACAAAGGTTTCGGTACAAAAGCCAAACAGCATTTTAAAAATTCTTCGTTTTCTAACTAATAGAATTTCAAGGAGCAGAGCACACATCCTGGAGGCAGGCTTGTGGCCAGCCACTCCACACGACACTGCTGTCACACACAAGTTCCGTGCGTGCAGTGGCTATTTACAGTGGCATCTCCGCAGCAAACTCCCACGCTGCCCGACCTGAGCTCAAATGGCCATCGGGCACCTGCCGGACAACTTTGGGGGAGGAGGGAGACAGGCCAGTGCTGCAAAACCAATGCACTGCCGCAGGGCTTGCTTGTAACCATTTTGCCTCATTTTCCAAAGAGCTGTTAAATGAGCGACAGGCGTGGATATCTACAGGAGGTGGGGAGCCTCGGGAGCGCAGTACCGCAACTTTTTCGCTGTGCGGTACCTGGGTTTTCTCCACACACGACTCTCCGTTGCAGGACCGCAAGTGGACAAGAGAGTTTTAACATTCGGAGTTTGCTTCTCTCCGCACCCTTCGCACCTCTGATGTTAAAACTCCATAGCGACCGACAGGCTCCAATAGTTAGTGCCTTTGGGAAGGGGGAGATGCTGCCTGGCTGCCATCCCTCGTTGCAAAAGGCAGGAGAAAGGCAACAACGCGGAGCCCCGCACCTGCCGGGGTCGGACATCCCCTCCCGCGGCCGCGCACCCCCCTCGCCGAACCTTTCCCATAAACTCATCTTTGTTTTGGGGGGGCTGTCCCCGCCCGCCTGCCTGTCTCCTGCCTGTGTCCTGCCTGTCTCTGTCTGCCTTCCCTCCCTCCCGCGCAGGGCCGCGCACTCACCCGCGGCGCGGAGCGGCCGCTCCGTCGCTCATGCCTCCCCTGCGGGCGCGGGTGAGCGGCGGGGCCGGGGCGGGGGCCGGGGCCGGGGCCGGGGCGGGGGCGGGTCGGCTCCCGAGCGTGCAGCGCTCCCGTCCCTCCCTACCTGGAGCGGCGGGCGGGCGGGCGGCAGTCGAGGAAGGGGCGGCGGAGCGCGGGCTGCGGGCCGGCTGCGGTCATGTGCCTGTGCCGAGCGAGGCAGGGGGGTCGCGGCTGCCGGGCGAGGAGGAGCGGGCAGGGCCGAAGCGAGAGCGCTGCGCTCCTGCGGCGCGGGGCCGCCCGGCAGTGGCGGGGATTCAAAGGCTTCTCAGTTTCTTCTCTGCCACTCGCTGTTTTGAAGGGAAGAAAAGACCTACTAGCTCAGCAGACAGGGATTTTTATTCGTCTAAAATGCCTATTAGTACCTTACTGGAACGCTACTGGTTACAAAATCATAGAATCATAGAATATCCTGAGCTGGAAGGGACCCCGTAAGATCGAGTCCAACTCTGCAAAAGACAGCCCCAACAATCGCACCATGTGCCCGAGAGCATTGCCCAAACACCTCTTGATCTCTGGTGCTGTGACGGCTTCCCTGGTGAGCCTGTTCCACTGCCAAACCTCCGTCTTGGTGAAGAACCTTTTTGCAGTGTGCAACCTAAACATCCCCTGACACATTTTCATGTTCCCTCGGGTCCCATCATTAGTTACCATAGGGAAGCGATCAGTACCTGCCGCTGCACTGCCTCTCATGAAGAAACTCTAGACTGTGATGAGGTCTCCCCTCAGTCTCCTTTTCTTCTGGCTGAACAAGCCAAGTGACTCCAGCCACTCTGCATATGGCTTCCCCTCTAGGTCCTTCACCCTCCTCGTAGCCCTCCTTTGGATTCTTTCTAATAGCTTTGTATAATTCTTATATTGTGTTTTGTTTGTTGATGTTGCTAAACTGAATGAAGTTTTGACTAGTATGAAATGCTAAATGGAGGCCACTGTAAAGTAGTATTTAATTTAGACTGTGATGCTATCTGTTGAGGAAATTCACATGGTCATTACTCAGTGCCTCTATAGCATGAAAACAAATCAATGAAAAACAGCCCTTCATGTAATAAGAAAACCCACAAAGTTGCCTAAGGCCCCAGGCACAGCTATTTCATTAGAGAATGCACAGAGACTGTCACTTGAAGACATGGTTGAGAATGGAACAAAGTATAAAGAAAATCTGGCTTAGACCTTGGCATGCTGTAGAAGAATATGTGCACAAGTTATACAGAAAACATTCTAAGGAACATGTTCTACTGTAAAATGAGGTTAAACTACAGATAAAGCCATGCATCCATGCAGCAATAGTGAAAAATCAGTTTGGCACAATCAGCCAGCCTGTACAAGACACATTGTACCACATAATCCTTCTAACCACGAGTAAACAGTGCCAGATCTGAAGAATTACTCCAGGAAACCACAGACAGAAAGTCCTCCCTGAGCTTCTGCTAGGAGATTATAGATAATAATTTACAACGGTGAAAAGCGAGTATAATGTATAACACTATCAATTAAGGATGCCCTAGACAAATGTGTAGATACAGGAATTAAAAAGTCATGTCTGTATAGTAAATGCCTACCAATCACAGTTTATGGCAAATACAGGCTATCATAATGTACAAGTGTAGGTATTTCTATCAATTTGCCTTCTCCTCCTCTAAAGCCGTGTCATAAAGGATGCCAAGAGACACCCACAATTTGATGGAAAAAGAGAAACTGCAGGCTTGATGCTTTTTTTTTTTCAAGCTTCTGTTTATTTGTGTATGTCTTGAGCTTAGTCAAGGGATGGGCGGGGGGTGGCTGTGCACAGTCGTCATTACACATACCTGCTCTTTCCTTTGCTGTGTTTGGGTTTTCAATCTAAGCCCTTCACAGACTGCTACAGTGATTTCAGAAAAAAACTGTATTATTCTTTGGCACCTTGTGGACTCTGCTCCTTTGGCATGTTTGTTTGTTCACAAACAAAATTCACTTAGCAAAACCAGTAATTGCTTTTCCTTTTCTGGCAGATAGCGTATATCTGCTCTTTTTTATTTGCAGAGCAGATCACTGCCACACAGAGAAGCCAGAACACTGATAGCTTCTGTCACTGCTACCATTCTTATTGTGAAAGATCTTCTGGAGGATTAGACAAAGGTTGTGGCCACATAAAACAGAGAAAGGCAATGCTTCGGGCACAAACCTGGAGCGAAGTGCACTGTGCCAGCTCTGATCAAACAGACTATGTTCTGTTGAAAGCACAGAAGGCAAGGAAGATATCCCTTGAGATGGCACTGAAAATCAGAGGAAAGCTGCCCCAGTTTGTCCAGGAGTAAATTTGTCAGTGTTGGGACCATATAAGTTCTTTCTTTTGTGTTTGTTCATAGTTTTCTTCTTTTTTTTCCTTATATATTGTCATCTTTATAAAAGCTGGGTTAACTTGTTTTGGATTTCTATCCAACAGTGAAATACTCCTGCTATTGTGCTCAACATAGTTATGAAAATAACTTACAAAAGAGTATTATGAAAAATTTAAAGATGGTGTTAAAACTTAATCCATATCAGGGTGGGGGGAAATGTGCAGGGGAATCTTGCTGTGCTTCTGCTTCTCCTTCACTGAACATTAAGTCTGAGTTTCTACAGTAATTTCTAGGGCATCATGAATTAAAGATCTCTGTAGGAACTTAAGCCATGGTGAGAAGATGCTGCAACACATAAGACATCTCCATTCTGAACAAGAACTTCCCAGATAGTTGAAGCAGGCTGGATCTGGGATTTCAGTTTGGTCGGTTATGGAGGAGAGGGCACACTGCCAAAGTCAGAGAGGAATGTGCAAACAGCTAATTCCAGCTAAAACAATATGAGGGAGAGGGGCAGAAAAACTCTCAGCACAAGATTCTGTCATGTCACTGAACAGCAGTGTGGGAAGAGTCCCTTCATTGCTATGGCAAATCTCATAGATATCCATCCTGGGCAACTCTGTCAGACTGTGGGGTTTGTCAGCAAAGACTGAAAGAGATTAAAATAAAGACCAAAACATAAAAAACCCCCACAGTTTAGAAGCACTGTGTGTTTTCTTAGTATCTTAGTCCTTTTCTGCTTGTACCCAGTGGATCTGGACTCTGTCCTTCCTTATGTTACTGTTAAGCTCTTCAGCTTGCTCAGCTCCTCTCAGCATCACTTCAGGCTTTTCATTTCCAAAAGCAAGGAGGTTTACATTCCTGTGCTCTCTCTCTTCCCTCTCCTTGTTCTGGGTATTCCTGCCCTTTTCAACAGATCTTGAACCCACCAGCCAGTTTCAACTACAGCCGATGGAGGATCAGAAATCCCAAAGCTGTTTAGGCTTCTGCCAGTCCCATGGGCATGAGTGGCTGCAGGTAACCACAGCAAAAAGGACACTTGCTGTCACTGGCAGGGCAGACTCCCAAGAGGATTTGTAGAAGTGCCCTAGTGATGGAGGACTTAGTTGCTGTTTTCAAAGTGGTGCAGACTCCTAGGAGACCAAATTCCTTTGACCTTCCTTGGCTCTTGTCGACAAGAGCGTTTAAGTGCGGGCTGTGAGCCTTTTCAGAAATCATTTGCTTTTTTTTTTCCTGAGTGATGAAAAGTTTCATTCTGTTGCCACTAATAAATCCCCCTCCCCTCACCAATTTATAAGTTTATGTTAAGCTTTGTATATTAGAAGGATCATACATAAAACACCGCTCACTGAAATGTGATCTTTGCACATTTCTGAAGTTTTAATTTTCCTGCAGTGTAATCTTGTTACTTAGGTCATTCATTTTGTCACGCCTTGGTATCAGTCTGGTCCAGGTTTGGCTGCGGGGCTATGTTCTTCTGACATTTAGAGCAAGAATTCCCTGGGAAATCAGTCAAGAGATTTGACATTGCTGCTGGCCAAGCTCCAGTAGGTTTAGTTTTACTCTCCTTCTCTATTTATTGTGGAATCTGTCTGTCCACAAGCTGCACATTGAGTTCTGTGCTAGAGAAGGAGAACTAAAAGGGACAAAATGGCCATTCATTTGGGGGATTCATTCAGGCTTTTCAGAAAGGATTTACAAGAAGCTATGCACTTAAATGACTGCTGAGCTTCCTTAGCCCTGCTCTATTACCTCCCTCACAAGACAATTTGGATTGAGTGCTTTTTCTTTGCCCTCTCCCCCACCTCAGTAGGCTTCAATTACTGTTGGAAAAGCAAAATTAAGAACTAGGTAGTATGAGAACCACCTGGAGGTTTTTCATCTTTAGAAATAGTTTAATTTGAACATGGCATGGACAGACCCTTTTCTTGGAGGAAAAAAACCAAACCAAACAAAACCAAAATATTTTTCTCTCCTCCTGCCACAAACAGCTGCAATGTCAGTTGCGAAAAGCTGCATCAGTGGCATAGCCTGGCAGGATTTGATAAACTGGACAGAAGGGGCAGGGAAGCTGCCCTGGACACACGTGGGGACACAGGAAAGTTAGGGGAGCAGCCCCAGGTCAACTGAAAATAGAGAAGTAAGATCTCTTGGGGAGGGGGGCAGTGATATGCAGCAGCAGCACAGAGCAAGGTGCAGTCAGCTCTGAATTTGCTGTGAGGGAAAAACAGCCCATCATACCGGTGGTCTGTGTGCCAGGGCTGTGTAGCCTTAATCAGTGGGACCAAAGAGATTTATCTGACTTTGCTAGGTGAGACACTGAAATTCAGTTAAACACTCACAGATTTTATCAGCCACAGAAAATGTAGTACTTGGTAAACACCACTGTTATATACTCTGTGACATCCAGCCATGCTTTCCTCACCAATCTCTGTTACTCTCACTTACAGTCCTGCTGTTTCTAAGCTCCTCAGCTTGAAATGCTCAGCTTCTTCCCTCACCACCACTTCAGTTTCCTACAGAAATGAGTATCAGTCAAAGAACTGTGGAGTTCAAGGCTAGATCATATAATAACAAACATAACATAACATAACATAACATAACATAACATAACATAACATAACATAACATAACATTTTTCTGTTTAATTTTGTATATTGTAGACCATTACACTTTACCTCAAGACACATTTCATGAGTTCAGTAACTTATATTTGGTTAAACATATTTTGAAAAAGCGTCTTTGCTTGGATTTGAAAACTCATGGGAAAGAAAATCCACCCATTCCCTTGGTAGCTTTCTCCCAAGACTAATAATTTGCATCACCAAAAATGGTCTTTGTCTCTAAACTAAGTTTGTATGAATTCATCTGCCATATGCTGCTTCTTATTATGCTGTTATCTGCCAGATTAAAAAGCCTCTTATACTTCTACTGTCTCCCATGAGGATACTTATATAATGTGAGCAGTTCATCTCTTCATCATCCTTTTGATAAGCTTAGCAGACTGAGCTTTCCCTCTAAAGAAAATTCAGTAACTTTATTTTTTTTCAGGTCTTGTTTATGCCTTCTCCACTATTTCAACATGCTTTTTAAAATGCATATTTAATATTGGTCTCCCAGAAGGCACATTCTGAAGCAAAGGCATTTCTTTTAGCACACCTGGGAATTGAATTAGTCATTCTTGCCACAGTATTGCATCGAGGAAGCCTTCTTTCTTGCTCTTCCACAATAACTCCTGAGACCTTCTGGGGATATAGCCCTCATTCTGTAGATAAGTCTTGTTTCACTCTGAGGCATGCAATTTTGCAGACATTCTCTCTGACAGGCATCACACTGGAGCACAATCCAGTCTGCTGTGTTTGGCCATCCTTTTCTCAATCTACTGATTTAAGTCGTGTTCCAACTATACTGGCAGTGATTCTATATTTACTTCCAGACTTACCTGCTGTGAGGAAAACACTAAAGCACACGAGGCCTCACAGTGATCCCTTCAGATCCCCCAACACTGCCATAATTAGTATATCACTAATAAACTATATGTATACTATTATTATATATCTTATATCTTATATATTATTATACACTGATATACTATTATGTATATGCATTATACTATTATGTATATACTTTCAGAGATCTCTCAGCCAGGTCTGAACCCATTTACTGTTCTGTGGCTAATGAACAGTGGTAATGCTCTGAGCAAATATAACTGCTATAGCAGCAAAGGCGCTAGAAGCACTGAAACACACTGCTCTGTTCAGCTACCTCTGTCAACCATTGTGGGATTTTAAAAATTAAATCTGTCCTGTGTTGTTCATTTTCTTTCTTTTTTCCTTCAGCAGGGCTGGGCCTCAGTGGTGTATATTTGACATGTGGCCAAACGATAGGAATTTGTTCTTTGTCCAAGTTTTTTTTTTTATACAATATAATGAAAATATGTGTAATGCATACATAACTTCATATTTGTAGGATTTATATACCTAATAGACATGTATGCCATGAATGGGTTTGTGCAGCACATTTCAAGAAAGACAATTTTGATTCAGATAATTCAGGTTATCTTTGTACATTACTACAGTAACTTTTGTTTTAATACTATGTATTTTACAAGGGTTATCTTCCCTCTCAACACTAATACCTTCTAAAAGCTAAAACCTCGGGGGACAGATGTGAAGATGTTGATCCTTTTCCCATGCAGTGGTGCATCTTTCATTGAACTAACCAAAAAAGTAAGGTCTGACTATGAATATTTACAAGTCCTTCTAAAGAAAACTAGATAGCATGTTTTTCTCAAAATGCTTTATAGAATGGTAGCTTTATTTCTGACAGATTTTTGTGTTTACAGCTTGGAAAAGTTCCAACACATCAAGCTAGTGATACAGGTACTGCATTTTTTCTGGACTAGGAGAAAGGTTTCAAACTCGGAAATGGCAACTTGAGCTATTCAATCCCTTAACTAAAAACAACACAAAAATACATTTATTGCAGAAGACTTTGGGGATAAAAGTATTTTTTTTAACTTATTTGCAGACATAATATAGATTAACTAGTCTGAGACCATTCTTCATGGCTTACCTCTTTAAACTCATCAGTCATCTCTTTTCTTGAATTCATGTTTTAGATAGATAGCCTTGCTATAAGTTGCTGTTTAAAGTTTTATGGAGAAAACAATTTTTGTGCAGACAGGTATTGTACTGAATTAGTGTCTATGAAAGAGACAAGGCTGGTGGGGACTCCAAAGCAGGGAGTTGGAACTAGAAGATCTTCAAGGCCCTCTTCCAACCCAAATTATTGTATGATTCTAGGACACCTCTCCAGGTCCAAATAGTCTGATCCTCATTAAAAATAGATGTAACTTTATAAGAATGCACACAGAGGGAGATTTCTGAGGGGTTTAGGGTTTAATTTGGCTCCTTTTGTGTAAGCTCAGCGTGTCCAACACCTATGTGATTTTCAGTGTCACCCTGCACACTTGACTGACACGAGCACATTTGCCTCACCCGCAGTGCAGCAGAACCAACACACCAGTGAAAAGGATTCTTTTCAGCTACACGCCTCACTGGCACCCTTATCCCCACTCCCACTGTGGCTTGGCTGGTTCTGGGGTGTGGGAGGGGATGGAAAACCACCCAGCCTGCACCTCAGTGTTGCAGGGTGCAGTTTGCAGAATGGCCTCTTCAACAATTAGTTTTTGCTTCCAAACCAAACCTACTTAGTGCAAAAGGCACAAGAGGGCACTTCCACACAGTGTCACAATGCAATTTTTGCTGTGCAATGTCAGAAAATTGTAACCCATTCTAAAAGGTCACCCTGATCCCATGTGCATTGCCTCAAAGAGTTGTTCTCTGTATACCTGAGAAATTGTAGATACTTCCAAGTATCCAAAATCACAAAGAGGTATAAAATGCATATAAAGTCCCTGTAGTCTGTAGCCAAAAAAGCTAATCTTCCCTTCCCTTCCCTTCCCTTCCCTTCCCTTCCCTTCCCTTCCCTTCCCTTCCCTTCCCTTCCCTTCCCTTCCCTTCCCTTCCCTTCCCTTCCCTTCCCTTCCCTTCCCTTCCCTTCCCTTCCCTTCCCTTCCCTTCCCTTCCCTTCCCTTCCCTTCCCTTCCCTTCCCTTCCCTTCCCTTCCCTTCCCTTCCCTTCCCTTCCCTTCCCTATCTAGTCCTGTTTGATTTATTTAGTTATTTAGTTTTTATTACTTTTATTTTTTACTCAAGTGATGATGCTAAAGCAGAACAGAAATCAAGTCTTGAAGGGGAAAATTATCACCTTTTATTACAGGCAAGTGTAATTTATTGGGAAAAATGCAGATTTTAAGCTACACAGAGAAAACAATATGAATGTAAAACAGTAGGGATCGTAGTGTAGCCCAAGCAATTGGAAAAATGTGTGAGAGATTTCTATCGTGATCCTGAGCAAGGTATTTTTAGACAGTAGTCTGCCCTGATTAAGTAATGAATAAATAAAAGACAAATCTTTCCCCACTGTTTCTTTGTGTGTAGAAGATACTGAAAGTCCTAGACTATTTCAGAAGTTTGGGCACACCATTGATTCACTTGGGTTTTGTGATGAGGCCAAAAAGGGAAAAGGGAAAAAAAAAAAGCCTGTGAAACCCTATAACTGTCCAGTCTCAGTGGTTTTGTTACTGTGCCAAAATAAGGGGTCAAGGCATAATAGCACTAGAAAAGCTCACTTGCTGCAGATTTTACATAACAAGTTCCCAGCTTCTCTCATTCAGCCTGTGCCTGTTTCTGCAATCAAGACAGCACAGAGAGCAGATTTTAGCTATAAATGTGTCAAGGGATAGAACTTGGTTTCCTTTGGTAAATTAAAGAAATTCCTTGATGCTTGGGAGCCAAGGGTGGCACAGAAAGTAAAACTGAAAATTCTAGAAAGAATGAAAATGTACCAAAATATTTCCTCTTTTTCTCCAGGTCTTGCTTGGAAAGGTATGGGTTTGGCAAAGTAGCTTCTGCTGCTTCCAATTATAAATATGTTTAGGGGTATATTTTTATACTAACAGTCTGTTAAGCACGGCTTCCTAAGAACTGGGTTCTTCAGCAACACTTAGGAGTATCCCTTAGGGCCATCCTGCTTTTCAGAGGTGGCCTTTGCACCTCCCAGGGATGTGCCTGGCAGCAGCAATGGCTCAGCCCACTTAAAATGTTTTGCCTGCTAACGTGAATAGCCTAACATACATCAGCTTAAACTGAAAATTTCAGTCTTAGCATCACTTTTAAATAAAGCAAGGCAGAAAATAAATTGTGGGCCAGAATCTGCTTGGTAAGAGTGCTTCCATTAGAGGAGTTTCTGTACTCAGGGGCAGCGCATTGTCTTGGACCCACTGTAGCCACTAGGCTGGAGACAGACAAAAAGATACAGGGAGAAATAGGAGCCTTATTGGCAGTCTGAGACAGAGAAAAATTTTATCTAACTTTGGTTCAGTGTTTGTGTTTTCTCTGCTATTCAGGAGGACCTGCAGGGATCACGAGGATTTTGAGAAACATCATCCTCCCTTGGAGCTGAGCTTTTGCTCTGCTGCAGCCTGAGAGTACTTTGATCAGAGATACAATAGCAAACCAGCAATTTATTATTGTTCATTGTCACCTCCAGCCACAATTAACATTTCCCCTTCTCATTAGAGGTTTTTTCTCTGTCCGTTTTCTGTTTCACTTTTTTTTTTTTTCAAGAGAATACCAGAAGTCATAGCAAAGGTGAAGCTTGTGTGTGGCTTGGAGTGCACTATGGGGATAACACCATAACTTCCTAGGAAGCAGACAGATGCTGTAAACCCCTGCCTACTTCCCCCCTCTACCAAGTGTCCCACCAGGAAACTGCCCCCCAGAACCTGTAGCTGTACCCCTGACCAGAAGCAGGCACAGCTGGCAAACTGCAGACCCATAGACCTGGCAGCATCCAGCTCCAAGCAAGTTAAAGAAGCAAAAACAAAAGCTGAGCAAGAGGCAAGCTTACAGTCCCTGCAAGTAGTTTAGGTTTGTTTGGAAAAATGTGGTTCTGCAATATGCTAACAGAATGTTTCTGTGCATATGTTTTCATGCACATTTAAGGTCTTTAAAGTCAAATGCAGGTCTTTAACTGTGTCCCTCCCATTACCATTGTTACAAAACCTTTGTCTGGGTGTTATAAGACTGACATACAAATACTGTGTGTGTGCACATGCATTTATAAAACATGTGCATGCATTTATATTGCATTTATGCAAGCTTATAGGGAGGGAACTATATAGTTGAACTCAGCTTTCTGAACACACTGAGAAACATGTATTTATTCTCAGATGAACTGTAACTTATGATCATTCCTAGACCTTGAAAATCTGTCTCTGTGTGCATCTGCTTTTGTAAAATATGAGATAATTCAATATGCAGGTCCTGCTCTCCAGACATCCAGTTTTTACATCTAAGTAACAACCCTGAGAAAATTAAACCTTTAGCATTTAATATCCTACTGACATGTACTTACAATCCACTGAGTATTGATTTACCTCTCTGTGTGCTGAAATGCCCTGATAAACCTGCTTTGCTCCTATACCTTACATGTCAAAATGCTGTTTCTTGAATGAAAATTTTACAGGCCACTCAAAATTTACAAATCTTGGGAAATGAGCAGTAGTGTGAGCTTTTGTGGAAAATGTGGTTTCTGCAAGGAATTTGAGAGAAAAAAACCCGAACCCTGAGATAAAAGGAATTTCTACACGGCAAGATCAAGACAGATACGTGTGCACAGATGGTGGCTGACAGTACCACACTCTCTGGCAGGCTTATTAGTGCAGCCTCAGTGCCATGATAACCTAGATGTGCTGGACTGGAGGTAGCTTACACTTGTCAGCTGAGAACAACCCGGCAATTGGTCTGACCCATTTGTGCTGACATAGAGAGGGAGGGAAATTCTGTGTGAGGAGACAGAGGAAAGGAAGTGATAATTGCACATACTAAAATTAAAAAAATAATTATGGTCATGGCCTTGAGATTTTCCCTTCCTTTTTGTAAGGACTCTTCCCTTTCTCATGGTTGTTAATCATAATTTTTTGAAGACAAAAGGAAGAAAGCAACATAGTGTCTCAATGCCATCCCATGTTATTTGTAGCCTTCACAGGGTCACAGAAACCGTGGCTATGTTAGTAGGAGATAAATCCTGAGATGTTCTAGCATGCCAGGTAAAGTGGAGCCTGTCACAAGGGGTGACAGGACCTCAGAAAGGGCTGGGGGAACATAGCCCTGGGTACTGGGTCATGCAACTCTGGTGTTTAGGACTAGGCAGGAGTTTGCATACCTGGATGGGATCCACTGCTTCTGCAGAACTCTCTAGTTGAGCATCACTTTATTTATAGCTACTGCACCAAAATAAAACAGACTCTCTTTCATCTGGGCTCAGAATAAATTGAGACAGCAAGATTCTCACCCTGTCTGCTCTCCCAAAGGAACTGGAGGGACACTTTCCCCATGTCAGACATCCTGGCACTGGTTTTATGCTGAGGCAGTGCCTGGATAGGCTTGACAGATGCACAGTGTTTTGAAACAGAGCTCGCATTCTTAAGGCTGCCAACTGCCCAGAACAGAGCTGAATGATGTGTTTCTCGACTGGAGCAAAGCTGGGAAGTCCCCAGCTTCCTCCGAGCTGTTGGAAGTAAAGCATAAGGGAAGGCAATGAGCATCCCATGAGTTAAATTCTGTACTAATACCGAATTTCTAACCACTGCTCTTTAGCCACACAGTGTAATGATTTTAGGAGAAGACACATGGTATAATTTACTTCCATTTACAGGACCACTTTACCAGTGGGGATACCAACACAGAGAGCATTTCATGTCCAACAAGTGCATGAAGTTACAAAACCTGGATGAAGATCCAGATCTCTTAAGTCCAAGTCTGTCACTCCAGCTACAAGCAGAGCTACATCTAACATTGAAGAGACATGTGGAACTCACTTCGTTTAGCTACATTGCCAAAAGCACAACTTTTCTCCCATAAAACACATACTTCTATGATAACTAAACAATCTAAGACATTCTCATTAAGCTAAATAATATGACTGTTTCCTGAATCCACCCACTTGTACACATTTCTGAAGGAGAAACAATCCCAGGTATCTGGGGATATAAACAGATGTCCTCTGCTAAATCAGATAGTTCCACCTCCCAGTAGTGCATGCCTGCCCTGCCCTCTGAACTGTACATTAATTGGTTGATCCAGGACAGGTGCATCCATATTTTTAATGAAATATAATGATTTATGGTCAGATTTCAGACTTTATGTTCCAAGACCAAATTGGTTTAGTTTTGAAGGCATCACAGGAGTTATAAAGTTGATAAACTGGTATTAGCATTATAGTTTAAGAGACTTTTGTGATGTATTGTTAGCCTTAAGGCACATACAACAAAGATGCTTGTACGTAACCTACATATACAATACCAAGCTCTAGAAAAATATTTTCCTCTCAGACTTATGCAAAGTGTCACATTGCAATTTTCAGTTAAATTTAAACTACATTTAAAATTAAAGCAGTGCTCTCCAATGACATATCACCAAGATAAAACAGCCTGAGGCAGGAGTAGCTCCAATAAATTTGGCCTTTTGGGGGAGTTCCACCAGAGGAAATTTCCAGGAATATGTGCTGTGTTTGATTGCACTGTGACTGCATACCTCTGACTTTCAGCAAGCAACAGTTTAGCAGTGCTTTTAGAAGAGATGGGCTCAATGGTTATGTCTGAGCTTTGCAAGCCAAATCCTACCTAGAAAAAAGAAGCTGCCTTATGTTGATGTATACATCATAATTTGGGAATGCACACCTATGACTTTTTTTTTTTTTTATCATTACTTAAAAATGTCGTTATTAAATAATTTGGTTTTGTTAATACTGATGCATTTTAGACGAAAGGCAGATGTAGAACATTAGGTTCCAAAAATCAAGTTTCAGGAGAGATGCATGACTGTCTGGTGTTTGGAAGAGACACATGAGCCAAGGGACCACTCTCCTGCCCTGCCAGCCCTCCCACAGACTCCCTGTAATGCCTTTACAGCACATTTGACTTGCTCTGACAACTGACCTGCATTAGAGAAGTGCTCAGAGATCCTCAAATGAAGAAATGTTCATAACTAAAAAGCATTTACTGTAATGAAGCCCCTTAAAAGAGGCTCTGCATGCCACAACTGATCTCTAGTGTAAAAGCAATCTCACTGAATGTTGTGGAGTGTATTTTCATTCCTCTTCTGCATACATTATATATAATTTTCTGAGTAAAACAAACATCTGTGCACAGTTGTGGAGATGAGATTTTATGCTAGTTATGATGGACGACCTCCAGTTTTTGTTTTTGCCCAGGATTCTTACAAAATATAAACAAAGTTACCATGCAGCTTCCCACTTTGACCTTTCAAATTTTACTTTTAAAAATAGAGGTTATCTTTTATGCTGCAAATTATCCCTTTATCTCTTATAATCCCATAAGTCAGATATCACAGTCCCACTTCAATTATGCTAAACTCTTATGTTAATTTTAAATCATGTAACTTAATTCCTGGCAAAGCAGGCTGGTGATTTTCAAAATGTGGTTAATGAGGCAAAGTACCATCTAGATTCTGCTATTGAGATCATCTGAATCCCTTAGGTCGCTGAACATGACTATGGAGAGGCTCTTCTTTACAAAAGTCTGGGTTAGATTTTCAAAAAATGAATTTTTAAGTGCAGTTAGGGGCTATGAAATTTGAAGTTGAGCATATAAAGAAGTTAAATTACTTTCACTAGAGCCATAGAACAACAGTGCAGCTAAAACAATTATGCCTCTGTGCACATACATGCTTTAAAGGCCTTAACTAGTGTCCTCCCCTGTTAAATCACAAATGCAAACCATACCAGATTTTCAAGATAACAGTCTGGGGACCTGATGTCCATGTCCATGGATGTATGCAAATCAGTGTCATTTTCCCTATAATTTGCAGAAACCAAACATTTGCTAATAATTTCTTTCAACCCCCTCCTTGACTCAAGCAGTAGCTTTATCTAAGACCTGCTAGTAGATGAACTCTTATGAGACTGTGCAGCTTTTTCAATGCAATTAAAGCTGCCCCCCTAAACCTCTGTCATTCTCTGATCAGATAGGCAGAAAGTTTGCCACTAAAATGAACTCAGTGTGAGGCTTAAGTTCTTCAGGGACTTTGCCATTTACTAATATTAATTTGTTTCTCTGAACTAAAGTATTCATACCTAACTCATCTATAAATTGACCTCTGTTCTTCATTAGCATGTTGCATTTTTTTTTCTCATGTGCTTTTATGAAAATACTAGTACCACTAGTGTGCCGTTTTTTTGTCTGTAAATTATCACACAACAGACAAGATGAAGCAAATGTATAGACACCCAAAAGTTAGTGGACATTTATCTTTTATTTAAATTTACTGTATTCAGTGATCTTCCTATAAAGCAAGAGAGATTCACTCAGGATTTGAGGTTGAATCCAATACTTAAAAGAGCAGAGAATCTAGAGGTCAAATCCAAGGCAGTTTTCACATGAGTTAGAAGGTTGCACGGTACAAAATCAAAACTTTCAAGAGCTCTCCTTTAATGTCCTGATGCACAGTCGCACTTGAGAGCAACAGCACAAAATGCATGACGTATCCAACAGCATGGAAATGCATGGTCAAGTTACATAAAAAATAAATCCTGCAGGGCAAAGACAAATGGGAACTCAGTGACAGCCATTAACCAGCATGGCTGGTGTGGCAGTGCAGTGGCTCCGTGCTGGTGTCCAGCATGACAAGGAATGCAAGGAACCATCACCTCTCCAGCCAAGGGCTCAGCACTCAGTCATGGAATGTCTGTGCTTCCCATCGTGCCTCAGGCAGAGTCTGCAGCTCTGGCACACTCCAGGAGGGAAAACCAGGAGGGATTTCTCATGCTGATGGATGACTTTTTGCTTCTCCTCTTTGCTCCATGGCACCAGGGAACAGGGTGGTTTAAGCTATGGGTGTTGCTAGCTGCAGACAGCACAACCCCTGACTTGGGTTGCCCAGTGTGCTTTTACCTTTTCCCCTTGGACAGTCAAGCAGTGAAGGTACCTAGGAAATGGTCTGTCCTTTCAGTTGGGACCCACAATTTCTCCTGTGGAAGGACTGAATCTGTACATCATACTTTGCCTGAGATGAAGGGAAAGACAACAATAAGAGCATTATTATTGTGCATTATTATTATTAATAGTTGTGACCAATGGTTGGGAACAGAGGAAAAGGACATTTTACTTGCATCACTTTCCCATCAGGCTGTTTTCTCACACTACAACTTGCTATATCAAGACGTTCCAAAACTATTTCAGAGAGAAAGGCATAGGTGACATCTTTATTGTGGGAGGGCATAGAGATTTTTCCCTATCCATTTTAGGGATTTGATCTAGTGATAGACTTGGTAGTGTTAGGTTAATCATTGGACTCGATGATCCTAGACACCTTTCGCAAAGGTTCCATGATCCTATGATTTTGCAGAGATTTCTCCTCCTCCTGGGACACTTGGCCCACCCATTGGGCAAGACAGCTTGCATGTGTTGGTCAGGCAGCACCTGTGGGAGGAGAGGGAAGGGAAGGGTAGAAGCTGCCTTTTCCTTTTCAAACCAGGACTGGGGGATTCTGGACAAATCTTTCTCTAGGACAAATCACCAATACACATTACACCACATAAAACTGCACCATGCACCCCACTCCCGTGGCTTGGTGACTACTGGCAAGGCAGGCAGGACAGCAAAACACAGGTGACTTCAGGAAGCTCTGGGAGCAGAACCAGTTTATAGGTTTGGGAGGCAATGGGCATACCTTCTCTGTAACAGATTGCTGGGAGCTGGGCTGATAATCAGACCCCAGCAGACTGAGATTGGTCACAGCAGTTGCATCTCAGTTGCTTCTCAGTACAGAGAATATCCCAGAGCTGCCGTGCTGAAACTTTGTCCATTTCACCAAAAATGAAAACTACCATGAATATTGTGACCACAGTATCATGTGTAATGATGTATCCACTGCGCATTAAAATCTTAATTTTCTGAATACAGCAGCTCTCTGAAAGGAGGGTCATACCTGTCAACTCGAGTGCATCAATCAAACTGAGTTAGTGGACTGGTACTTCACAGGCTTACCCAAATTTACTCAGCTCATCAACTGAGCTGCTGTGTTATTTTTAGTTTGATGCATTTGTATTCAAGAGCGTCCTTCAATTAAAAAATCAAGTTTAAAATTGGCTACAGTCTAATAGTAATCAAAAAACCAAGCCTTGCAGCTGAGAACATTGCAAACATCTTAGAAAATTAGCCAATGATTCTTTATTAATAAGTGATAGAAAGTAAAAATACATTCAAAAGTTTTTCCAAAACCCATTTCTAAAGCAAACGCACACACAAAAAAATCATGCCACTCTGAATTTTTTTCTTAAACCATTAAAAGAACATTAGGTAAGCTAATGCAACAGCTGTCTGAGCTACTGCTTCCATAGAATAATCCATAATGGTAAAAGCAGCTTTTTCAGGCATTTTAGTGCAATTTATGCTGTTTACAGGCCTTTTTTTCTTTGCATTCTCCATAATTTAATATCAATTGATATCACTCTAGCTTATAAAATCCCCACTAATTCAAGACAACTCTACTTAGCAGTAACTTCATTTCCTTTCAGGGCTAATACCAAAATAGTTGTTTTGAATCCCAAAATGATAAATATCTAATAGAAGCCTGAAGCTATTCTAGTGCTATACAAGTGGTGATGTATAATTGAACATTAAGTAATCCAAGTAATAGAAGTCATAGGTCAGCTGTCTCTCCTCCTTAGACAGTTCCTTTAAATATTGCCTCACTACTTCTGTACTTGTTCTCTCGTCAGAGGAATGTCTGTCTTTGAATTTAGGGAACTTCAAATTGGCTGGAGCTCCTACCAGCTGCAGAAAGTAATTGGCATCTTCTTCTAGGGTTTCAAACTTTCCTATAAAATCATAGTTGATGAGGCAGGGATAGCAGAGCTTACTGACTTGCTCCCAGTGAATGTCCATTCCAACTGGTCGGTGGGAATCTAACAAATATTGGATAAACTCCTTGAACTTAACTCCCGATCCTGATTTCAATGCTTCTTCATCTGCATTATGTCTATACTTTTTAATTATTGCCTTCCCAAATACCGGATGGTAATAGCTGTTTGGATGTTCAAACTTATCCCTGAAGGCAGATACCAATCTTTCCATAGGATCACGTACAAATATAAACTTGGTGTACATGTTCAAGCGTGTGTAGATCCCTTTTAGGTCATAACTGTCCAATTTCCTTAGATGCTTTCCATAGTGCACATCATCATGGGAGATGTTGTTTGCTGAAGCAGCAAGTCCACTGAGCACCATGAGGACCCTTTTCCAGTTGGAGCAGCCTGCTTTCGGCACTTCACAGTACAGAACCTTGTGCCTGTCCTCCACGTAAATTCTTGACACCAGGTGCACCAGGTGGGTTTGCAGCTTCTTTCTGCTGTTGTATTTCCTACAGAAGTCCTGCAGGAAGGCCCTGCGCTTTTCCTGGGTGCCATCTATGTCCTGCCACTCATCACTCTTGACAAATGTCTTGTTTAACGGGTGCAGAGCAGGAGGTAAATACACCCCTCTGAACCAGCTGAGAGGGGACTCACTCGTCCTCTGCTGCTCAGGCAGTCGGCTCCCCGAGGACACAGCTGCCACACCGAAAGGGTCAGCCCTGCCCTGCCACTGCCTGCTGCTTGAGACAGCCATCTCGTGGTTACTGAGGCCCACAGGAGCACTTCTCCTCCACGCTGCTCTCCTTGGCATCCCCAGAGGCTGCAGTGTGAAATCCTGCAAACATGGAAAGGATCAGAGCTTAGAGCACAGTGACAGTTGCAGCAGCAGCAAGGGTGGTGGGGTGCGCTCATAACCAAGCCACCTCTGGTACTACAAAGTCCCTTTTGAACTGCTCAATCAACACACCTAATTTAGGAACAAGCTGGACTAATTACTGAAATACATGCTTCTGAAGATTACCTGTTAGCACACAGTAGGTCTTCCTACCAAAAAAAATATCTTAAGTCACACCTCTTAAGAAATCAAATATGGTTCACACCGGGTGGCTGATAGTCCTGGTAGGGGTGGCCAGGAACTTTTCTCTACTGAACACATCTTCCCCTGTGACACCACCAGCACTGGTGGGAGTTGCACAGTCATTCTCTGGAGTGGACTGGCACAATCACAGTAACAGGAATTGGATCTACTCCCACCACTGAGACTTAGAGCAGCCCTTGTCCCCCCGTGGTGGTAGGGGACAAACCCACGGCTCCTAAACAGTTGACATCAGTTGGTTTGAGCAGGGTGTAGTGGCAGACAAAATCATCTCTCCAAAATGGTCCTACTCCTATCTGCATACAGAGAGATGATGGAAGCGAATGCACTGGACTGAATGTACATACAGGTGTCTGTAACACAGATGCCTGCACCTGAGCTGCTTTCACAGCTGATAAGGAAAAATAGATGCCTTTGGAGCCTATTCTGTCTGATTTATTTAAACATCAACATTAATGACACCAACTAACTAAACATCAACTAGTGACCCTGCAAAGAATGTGAAAAGATGAGACTTTCTTCCTAAACATCTCTTTTTATGTCCCCAGTCATTGTGCAATCCACAAACTGCAGGAACAGCAAAGCTTGCATCTGTGTTTTGATGCCAAATTCTTCAGGGTCTTGTATCATGCAAGTTGACTGAAGAGTTTCTTGCAATGTGAGTATTTCTGCTCATTCATTCCTGAGTGGATTCTCATGTGTCTGCTAAGCCTTATAGGTTTTTTCTCCTGTTAGTAGGCAAGCCTGATGCATTGGGACACCTCCACAGCTGCTTATTTTCATTACACATTTGGAGAGGGAGGATGCTGATCGACAGGTTTTCAAACATCTTATTGCAAGCAACAGGAAAACGGTTAGATGGACAGACAAGCACAGACTACCTGACTGCTTCCATAAGTCTAACTTTTTTGGAAATCTACATAAAAAGGCTTTTCTGACACAAACTGATTAAACATTTACTGGAAAGTTGATTTGTGGACTGGCAGATCAAAAGTGTTGATTTGGGGGGTTGATAAAGTTCATAGGCCAATTCAAATAAAGCTGTTAAAAATTCAGAGGAATAATGTAAGAAATGGTAATGAATGGAAACACAATTTGAATTCCAGTTTGAAAAAAAGCCTATGAAAAAACAAGCAGTTCCAAGAACAGTTAGCATATGTTGCAGTGTAATAATTTCCCATAACAAAAACAAGCCCAGGGGATCAGGCTTTTCTGTACTGCTGCAAGCTGCTGACAAGAAGGTCTTTATGCCACTGAACTGATTTTTGTATTGGTGAAAACAAATAAAAGAAGAGAGTCATGCAGGACTTGTATGTCTGTGAAAGAGAAGGCATGTTGGTGTATTTAGAGATGCAAAAGGATACTTGAATTCATTGGATTTGATGTGATCAGCTTTTCTAACGTATTTTTAAAAAATGTATTCTAATATTTTATTCTTTAAAACAAATGAAACACGCGTCTAGAGATTTATCCTTTCTGCCCTAGGATGGAAATAATTCAAGAGCTAAGTCAGTGTGTAACAACAGAAAGCAGTGGTAGTAGTAAACCAGGGTATGACTATGAGCCTAATGGGAGTTTCAGCATCACAGTGAATGGCAAAGTGACATTCTTACAACTGCTGCTGCAGAAACACAGACTTACAAATAATTTAAATGTTTTTTCTTAAAAGGGAAACCTGGAACTTTAAAAGGTGAGATGAAAAATATGGGACACTCAGAAACCAGCTACACAATACAAGGCTCAACAGAAGTAGGAATAAAATTGCAACAGTGCTAAAGTAACTAAAGATTGTAAGTTCAGCAGTGCAAGTCTGGTGATTTTGAAAATTTAGAAGACAGTCTCCAGTGATACATGTCTGTACTGGTGTTCTCCAATGCAGAGAAAACTCGGGAGAGGGCAGTACATCACGATTTTCTATGGTATGTCACCTGAATTTAGCAGTTCATTTCTGTGCAAAGAAACTGAAACCATCTGCATTTCAAACTAAAGCCACTAAAATGAGCCCTGTACTTCAGAGGAAAGTTCAGCCTTCTCAAGCTATCCTGTCATCCTGAATTAGTGGAAGATGCCCTAGTTCCACTAGAACAGGAGGACAGACTGAAAGGTGTGTGTGGTCTTGATTTTGTTCCATTTCAAAGAGTCTGTCTAGGATCCAGGACAAACCTCGATGGTAACCCAAGATGGTACCAGAGGAAGATTGTATTTTAGTTGCAGAAACTGTGAATGCAGCTGTAGGAATCCCTACTAAAAGATTTTTTGTGGGATTAAAATCTTCAGAGAAGGATGGACAGAACTATTCAGGGAAATCCCAGTATCACCATAAAGGAACAACATATCCATAGTTGGAGTCAGTTGGAAGGGGCTCCTTCCTAGTGAGATGAGGCAAAAGGAGAAAGAATCTCCTAGCAAAAAAGGCCCAAACAGAAAGAAAAATTAAAAAAATAACTCCCAAAAGGAAACCAAAACCAAACCAAAACCCCCACAAGCCTACCCCTCCCTCTCTAAGCAAAATAAAGAACCCCAAACAAAAGCCCAAAACTCTGGGGCCAAAGCAATGATGCAGGAAGATCTGATGACCAAGAAGTTATCGGAGTATGTAAAATACTATTAGTTGCTTTCCTCTTCTCTTTCTCTCTGAGATACTTATGCCACTTATGTTGGCTAATATATATTTTTATGATCTCCATGAGGGGTAGTGTCCTTGCAGTAAATGCTGGCTGTAACTTGGTCTAAGAACAGGAATGGATAGAGGTATTTTCCAAAGGCATAAATGGCTGGTACATTGCCATGGAAGTTTTCTAACTCAAAAAAATTAAAAAAAAGGAAACAAAGAGATCAAACTTTTTCATACCCTTGCCTGAGTAACTAGGTTAGTACCTAATATAGATGAGATGAATGAAAAGATGAATCAAGCTTTATTTTGGATGTGAAATATTTGACTAGACTGGTTTCTTAGGAAAGGAAGAGAAATTGTTTAACAGATAGTGCCATGTTCCTTAAGCAAAGCTGCCTGAGAGTCTGACACTTATCTGCATGAAAGAACTGAAAGCCACACACTCTGAAAGGATTTAAATAGTTCATGACACCAGTCTTACATAAAGAGAAGTGCCTTCTTTAGCTTGCTCTTGGTGTCAGTGATTTTTGTTGTGCATGTTATAACACTTTAAAGATCTGAACATCTCCATGTTATAGCTTTATCTTTTTTTCCCCCACAGCAGTAACAGGTAAACAAAAACTTGCAAAAACAATAAACACTTTCAGAAAACATCCATGTCCATGTATCTACATTCCTAACAGTCCATCCCACAAGCTGCTGAGCATTATTGTTTTGGAAAACACCTGAACATAAACCAACAACAGACAGCATGCAAGCAGTATCAGATACTGACTCTGAATTCAGGTCTTCTCATGCAGACAGCCCTTACCAAACTCTTTGAGCCAAGTGTCCAAGGACAGGGATGCCCATTTATGGCTTTCCCAAGAGCTACTAAGTTTGGGAACCAGCTGCCTGACATGGGAGATGAACTGCGTGGTTACCTTGGAAAGATGCAGGGCTGTCCTTGAGACATGCTGACAACCTGTGCAGCAGGTTGTGTACGTTTAGTCTGAGAATTGAAACCCTGTGAAGTGTTCCACCTTTGCCAGTAATTGTGCAGAGATCCCTGTCCTCTGTTGGCATGAACACATTTGAAAGGAAGTTAAGAAGTGGCCATGAGCCCAATTTAGAAGAGTAGAAGAGTATGCACTTTTCCTCTGTCTCACTTTAGCTAGGGTGGAACTGAAGACATTTAAAAATGAGTTTAAATTTGAGGAAAAAATGGAATTGAATAGAGTATTTGTGTGATGTTTAGCTACTGGCAAGCAACTCAGTGAAGCTGCTGAAACAAAAGACATTTTAGAGTCATTAATGGGTTCATGGATTTTTTTTAATATATATTTTTATTGCTGGAGATTCCCTGTTCCTCCCCATTCACAAAATGATTTCTCCTCAGTGTAAAAATAAGCGGCCGATACCTTCTTTTATACTTATTGAAACTGTCTTTTCCTTTAATACCTTTACAAGCTACTGGGGTAGAAGAGATTGACTACTGCCAAGAATGGTTAAGACTCATCCAATTATGCTTTGTGGTGATTTTACAATGCATGGGTGGGATCTCATCTAGGCAGTCTGCAATTAGAGCAACTCACCATGCAAAAAGATAATGATGTATTGGAAAGGCTGATATTCCAGGGCTGATTTGCAAAGATTTAAAGGCCTGCAGTGCAGACAGTGCTGTGCTTCCTAAATGCCTTAGTGCTGGATATTCAGTTTTACTAACAGGAATAATAAAATTAAATAAGCCCAACAGAAAATATAGCATGAAGGATAGTAAAGAAACATTCTATTTTCTTGTGCTTTTCTCTGCTGCCAACTCACCTGTTTACCTAGGATCTCTCTGTAGAAAAATGACAAAGAGTAATTTGAGACAAGGTTCATTTTTCAGTTCACACTCTGACTCAATAATGATCAAGGAGCACATAGAGATGAGTCTCTTAATTTAGGTTTTTAGCTGAAGGCAGCTTGAATACTGGAGGACTATAAAACAAACATCCTCTTACTTGGTATGTATCTATGAGTCTTTGAAAACTTCGGAACCAATAGTTTCAGCCTAAAACCTCAAGTTTTTCACATAATGGTTGGATGGGGCTCTGAGCAAACTGATTTAGTTCAAGATGTCCTTGTTCATTGCATTGGATTAGTGGACAAGTGACCTTTGGAAGGTCCCTTCCAACTCAAACTGTTCTGTGATAATTGCTGGGCACACTTAGAAGAATCTCTTAATCAGAGGACCACGATTGTGGCAGATAGTTTAGACTTGGTATGCAGTTTAAATATGAGGAGAAGTTGGCATGATTCCTTTTTTCAGCAAGCCAGTGAAGCCTGGATCTGTTACTACCTCACTTCAGCTGTACAAACATGAAGAGCTGTACTTGTATGTGCAAGTTTTCTTAAGCCTGCCAAAAGGAGAGATTATCCTAACTTCTTTTGTGCCAGGAGACTATTTGGAAAGTGTAATTCAGAATGGCCAGACTCCTCTACTACTACTATGCTACCTGAGCTAACATATAAATATGGTCAGAGCTCTCTCATATCATATCATAGCAATTGTTTAGTGTAATGTTGGTGGGCTAAAAAAACTCCCACGGGATCTCCCAATGGAGAGACTATTCAGGCTGGCCACAAGTGACAGAAAATGTTTGCTGATGAGGTACTTCACCTTCTGTGCAGTGGAGATAAACCTCTTGATTCATCACTTGTGCTTGTATCAGCTACTCCAAAGATAATAGGCACCACTAACCCCTCACCTCCCAGGAGAGCCATGAATTTTTGGCTTATCTAATTTATTAGGGCATATCACTGATGCTACATTTCTCAGAAGCCAGAGGCAAGACCTTACTGTCACAGACACCACATTTGCCTATGAGATATGTATCCCTAAAACCCATGTACTTGTACCAAGGATCTCTAAGATTACTAAATGGGTTGAGGGAAAAAAAAATAAGAAAAAAAGAGTATACAAGATACTCAGAACTTCCTTCAGAGACTAAAATGCAAACCTCATAGTTTGTAGCTGAATTACAATTAGGTTCAAAGGAGATCCTTGTGAACTCTGAGCCAGACACAAAATAGAGTAAGTGATCATAGTAAGAAAAAAAAATACTGCAGGTAAATTTTAATTAACAGATACCAGTGATTTTAAATACTGCTTTTCAAAACACAGCTTTGTGAATCAGTGACTATTGCTCCTAGAATCTGTTAGCAGAAAGTCCAGCACCTCATTGCACAGTGACTTGGAGTTATGGCAAGAATACAGACCAAGACAGTGAAGAAGGAAAGGGCAGAGGGAAAGAGAGGGTGGTTTTTTTGTTTTTATATGGTGTGGCCAAGCGTCAGCGACCGGTGTGGAAAAATTTGAACAGAGAGCCCTGATCCAGAGATGGTTTTGGAGGAGAACAACCCAGGCCCACAGGCAGTGGGGAAAGTGGAGAGGCCCAGTGGGGTAATATAAACACAAGTATAGTAGTGTACTATCCCCACTTAATAAGAGACAGGAGAAATCCATTTGTCTGTGGCTGAGACCTCACAGATACCCAGCTCCTGGCTTTGCACCAGGCTCCCCTGCTCTCCCTGCCCTGTCTTCATCTACAGAAAGCACAAAGTCGTGCTAATGAGACAAAACAGTCTGCACGAGCCACTTCCACAAGCTGATTCACATGGTCAGAAACTTGGATGAAAGAAATTAAGCTCTAATTTACTTGCCAATTCTTGATCAAATCTGGAATTAACTCCCTCCTGTTTCCACCTTCACAGTCAAAGCATTTGGATTCTCCAAAGCAAGCTTTGAATGGGAGGAATAAGAAAGATCAAGGCATAAGTAATAAAAATGTAGCAATACAGATTCTACTATTATCAGAAACTAAGTTTTGTGTGTCTGATTAAAGATTCACCAATACAACTGCAACCAAGTATAGCAAATAAAAAAAAGTACTCTACTCCCTTATTACTAATAAATAAATAATTTAGTTTCAGGATAGTGCAGTGCTGATGCTTCTTGTCTTACCTCCTGATAACAGTTCTATGGTGCAGTTTCTTTGTTTTATAACTTACAGACTTGAAAATAAGCACAGAGTCACTGCAGCCCAGACAGCTAGTGTTTGGGCAGAGTCTGCAGCCAATTTGCATGGAGTGCATGTCTCTAGATGTGCAGCTGAGATGCACTGTTAATAAAAGGCAGTTTTCAGGTCATGGACCTCTTAACACTTGGCCATATTTAGCCCAACCTCCTTCCTACCTAGAAACACTTAGTTTGGGTACAGGTAAACCGGTGTGTTCAAATTGTTTAATTCTGAGCTCAGTTCTCCACTGTATTAGTAAAACCTAAGTCAAACACTGTGGCCAGTAGCCAGAAATCTTCACCAACAGTCACTAACATTTCTAAACAGAGCAATCTCACAACAAAGCAATTTAAACAGCCTGAAATTCAAAATTGACTAAACCAAGAATGCAATATTCATTTTATGAAGCATAAGGCTTCATAACAAGTAGGTTTACCTTATGTATAGAGGGAGCTTAAATCTGAAGATGACATTTTCAGGCAATCTCAGTATATTACATATCGATCTCTTATTTTAACTCATTAAATAATACTAATGTGCCTACTTTTTCATAACTTCAAGCACAGAAGCAAAACCAAATGACCTAAACAGCTCCTGCTGTTGACAAATGCAATTCCCAAAATTGCTATTTTCAAGTGTATTTGAAACACATATTTGAAAACAAATAATGTCTTTTGCATGTTCACAACTCAAATCAGGCAGGAATTTTTGAGCACATTTCATATTTCAGACAACATTTATTTTCCTCTCTAAAGAAAAGGGACACCAATATTTTTTATCCAAAGAGGGACCATGTCTCAGCCCTCGCTGATCAACACCCAGCCTGTGCAGGAGAGACCCTGTCCCCACTTCCCTGTCTGCATGAATAGACATATTTTGCAGGAAACTGACCAAAGTCCTGGGTGTTAATCCTGGAGGTTAACTCTGCATGCTTGGACTGAAACCCTGGCTCCCATTTTCCAGCAAGTGCTTTGAGAATAGAGGCCTGAAATCTAATGCTGTGCTTCTGCACACAAAGCAGAATTCCTCACATTAGTGGCTGTGGCAAGATTCACAGGGTTTTTTTTCTGGTAAACAGAATCCATCTCTATCTTGTTTGCAGGTAAACACACTTATCTTCCAGCATAAACAAGTCATCTTGCTCTTTTAGAAATAATAAGAAAAGTTTCAAATGAAGCTAAGTTCAGATGAAGAATATTAATGTATATTCAGGCATGAAGAAGTCAATTTATCCCAAATTGCTTTGGAAGAGACACTAAGTTCTCTAGAGGTCTCAAAGCATTTTCCCTTCAATCACAATTAGCATTTAATTCAAATTAGATGACTTTATTGGTAAATAAAAAGGAAATAGAAATATAAATGTGCTCTAGGTTGGCAAGTATCTCAAATACACATTTGCCTACATTTGTACACTTTTAAACAAATTTGTGTGTTCATTTCTAGACAGAAATAATACTTGAGAATTGATTGCATTCATAAATTACAATAGGAAAAAATCAGACTGAATTGACAAAGGGCATTATTCACTGTACACTCCATCCTCACACTGACTGACCCTGTTTCACTGACTGGGGCTAAGTCATGTCTATCACAGGCAAAAGAAAATACACCAGCTTATTCTGTAGCAGATTTTTGTGAGGCTATCCACCACTCAATATGCATTAATATGCAAGCAGTGCCACAGCTGATCAGTGTGCCACCCAAACACTTACTAGTTCAAGCACCATCCCTCCTTGAAGCACAGGAATCCTACGAGCAGCACTGTGTTTAAGGGTAGCTGCACCCACCAGAGCCACAGTGTTTGGCTTGATGCAAGTCCCTTGACCTTCACACTTCATTTTTCCATGTCTGTAAACCAAGGAAAGATAATAATTGCCTAGCCCATGTGAATATTGTGATTCCCACTTTCTGATTAACACCGGTAGAAAAACCTTGCCATTTTACAGAGGAAGAAAAGACACAGAAATCCGATAATTGGGATTGTAACACAACTTCCCAGTCCATATTGCCCTTCATTGCTCAAACCTCACACCCTATCTTTCAGTACTTCTGTTGAGCCTCCAATCTGTTGCATATTCTAATGCTTGTTTTTTTTTTTCACAAAAAGAATGATTCTTCATAAAATTTAAGATATTTTTATCTTCAGACACTGCACTAATGTTCCTGTCTATATAGCCTGAGAAACAGTTTCCTCCACAAGAGAGAAAAGTTTCTCACATAAAAGTATCTGCTGTACTTATTTAGATAATAGTTCCTCCTGCATTTTTTTCTGAGAGTCACCATCTTGCTATTATATATTATGCATTAATCAGTGAAGGACTGTTATGTTATCTAACGTAGAGGGGGCAGAGGATGTTGTCAGAAGCAGCCCTTATCAGCTTGGAAGAAAGAAAATGTTATATGTAGGGAAAAACTGAACATTTTTTCCAAACTGATTTTTATCTGATAATATATCAGAGAAAAAGTGATTTTTTTTTTTTTTAAAGTGCAACTTCTGCACTTCAACATGCAGGGGGAGCAGGAAGGATCTCATATGTAACCAGGTTGGGCTCAGAGCTGTCTACCTCAAACAAGTGAACAAGTGAGAACCTACAGGATATGACCAGGTGACCCACCTAGTGGATCAGGGAAAAGAGGAGTGGCTGGAAAGTTGTCCAGTGGAAAAGGACCTGGAAGTGCTGGCTAACAGCAGCTGGATCTCAGCCAGTGTGTATGCCCAGGTGGCCAAGAAGGTCAATGGAATCTTGGTTTGTATCAAAAATCAAAAATAGGAAAAGGTTTGTCACTCTGTACTCCGCACTGGTGAGGCCACACTGCAAGTCTGGAGCAAGGAAGATTTCCCTTGGTGGAGAAGGATCAGCTTAGGGAATGTTTAAACAAACTAGGCAGAAACACATCCTTATGGAACAGAAACAAGGAGCTTATGGAATGCACCCATGAGTGTTGAAGGAGTTGGAAGATGTCACTGTGAGCCTATTCTTGATTATCTTTGAAAGATCATGGTAATTGGGGAAGGTTTCCTAAGGATTGGAAAAAAGCAAACATCACTCCTATCTTTAAGGTTGGATAGCAAGGAAATTACAGGCTGATCAGCTTCACCTCATTACCTGGGATCATGACAGAGCAGGGGTCTATTTCTCCCCTGGTGCATTTCACCCTGATGAACTTCATGAGGTTGCTGTTGGTGCATTTCTCCATCCTGTTGAAATCCCTCTGAAAGGCAGCACAGCTTTCTGTTGTATCAGCAATTCCTCAGCCCAGTTTTACATCCTGAGACAACTTCCGGAGGATACACTCCACCCCATCATCCTAGTATGTAAGGAAGAAGTTAAGTGGTATTTATTCAGCTGTGACCCCTGGGGTACTCCACTGGTGATTGTCCTCCAGCTGAATCTCATGTTGCATGGATTTATGAAGGGGAAATTGAGCCTGACCAGTCTTATAGCCCTGTACAAGGAGATGACTGGATCAGTGGTGAGGAGAGAGTACTGAATCTTGTTTATCTCAAATTTACTAAGGCTTTTGGCATTCCCATAACACCTTCATGAAGTACAGGTTAGGTAAGTGCTCAGTGAGTTGGAATGAAAACTTAAATAGTTGTGCACAAAATGCAACTGGAGGCCATTCTCTACTGCCCCAAGGTCGATGGTGGGTCCAAAAATGTCCCACATCTTTATTACTGACCTAGACAAGAAGACAGAATGTACCCTCACCAAGTCTGCAGGCAGTACAAAATTGGGAAGAGTGGCTGATACAACTGAGGGTTGTGCTGCCATTGACAAGGACCTCAACAGACTTGGAAAATGGCTAAACAAGGATTTTATGAGATTTGACAAAATGGAATGCTAAGTCCCGCAGCTGGGGAAGAACAACCCCAGGAACCGGCACAGACTGAGGGCTGCAGAGTGGGGAAGCAGCTTTGTAGGAATGGACCTGAGGGTAGGAGAGCAAGAACTGTGAGCCAGCAACGTGATCTCAAAGCAATAAAGGCCAACAGCATCCTGAGTTGCATTAGGCAGAGCAATTCCAGCAGAGCAGGAGAGGTGTTCTTTCACATTTGCCCAGCCCTGGTGAGACACAGACACATTGGGAGTGCTGGGTCCAGTTCTGGACTTCCCAGTGCAGAAGACATGGGCATACTGGGATGCCTACAGTGTACAAATGGACATGGAGGTAGACATGCTGGAATGAGTTCAGTGGAGGGGCAACAAGGTATTTAAAGGTTAGGAGCATGTGACATACAAGCAGTGGCTAAGAGAGCTGGTGCTGTTTAGCTTGGAGAAAAGAAGGCTTGAAGAGACCTTATCAGTGTATATAGCCTGGGAGGGAAGAAGTGGGGGAAGTAAAAATGATGGTGCCAGACTCCTCTTAGAGGTGCCCAGTGACAGGACAGGAGCAAGTGGGCACTAAGTGAAACACCAGGAATTCCATATAAATATAACAAAATACATTTCTACTGCGTGAATATCAAGCACAGGCATCCATGAATATCAAGAATAGAGGAACTACTATTCTTGAAGGTACGCAAAATCCAGCCAGATGTGATCCTGGACAACCTGCTTTGTGAGTAAGGGAGTTAGACAAGATGGTCTCTAGAGATCATCTCCATTTGATGATTCCATAAAGCATATGAGGGTGAAACAATAGTTCAGTTTGTTTAGTGGGCTACATGCATTTGCTCTCTCATAGATTTTCAAACTCTTAATTTTTGGGGAATAAAGTACATAACACTGAGGAATATGACCCCAAACTGGGAAAACAGAGGCAAGGGCCATACCTATCAGATAACCTCAAAGTGGCAGGACTTGGAAGCTGGCATAGATGGACTGATATTTTTTTTAGCTAGGTCATTTGAGGCGATGAAGGGGACAGAGGAGAGAACTGGAGTAAACTACAGCAGTGCACAAGGGCAACCAAGGAGTTTGGTCTGAACTGTGAAGTTTTCACTCTTATCAATATAGATTTATTATATCATGTGCCTGATGCAACCTTCAGGTCATAAGCTATTCCTCATCATGGTCTGTGCAACAAACTTATATTGTCATTTAACAGAGGTTTGAGTGACTTCTTTTCTTTGGCACAAGGTGTACACATACTGTATGTCAGAGCTGCAGTTACCCATGGTCCAACCCCAGCTCTAGCAAGTACATTGCCTCATCACTATCCTTTCTGTGTTCCTGCTTTGAACACATGTGCAGAAAGGGAAATGCTCCCTGACAGAGCACTTAAAAGACTAAGGGATGGATGTGCCACTTCAAGAGAATCAGCCTTGACAAAAAGCTCCTCAGTGACAAAACAGGGGGACAGATATTGTGGAGCACTCTCACTGGTCTCCCAGCTTGGCCTGCAGAAGGGACAGCCTCAAGTCTGAGCTCAAACACAGCTGGGACTTTAACCTAAAAGTCTGACTCTTCAAGCAACTTCAACTTACAAATACAATTATATATATTCTTGTCAGTCCTTCAGAGATTCAGAGGCACAGGACAAAACTGTATGTAGGAGAGTAGATTAAGATGACAACACAAGCAAGTATGAGTGGTAAGGATGAAACATAAAGGATTTCCCCAGCACATTTTGATTGGTGGTCTGTAATGTGTTGTTTTGCCAAGACTGTTACATAGAAACAAGGTTTTTTTCTTGTTTCCTTGCATTTTCCTCAGCAGCCATTATCATGCTACAATAAACAGTAAGCAGGCTGTACATTGGTGCTAGCACTTACCCTTGAAGTTGCAAAGGTAGTTAAAAACAGGTATTGAAAAGCAGAGTGTATGCTACATCTGGTAGACTGCTGGTGGTAGGTGACCACTGCTGTCAAATGAACATACATATTTATATATATAAATGACAAAAATGGTGTTTGAAGAAAACCAGCAGATGCCTTATGATGAAAGGGAACAGAAGCTAGTGAAGATGATAAGTGTAGTGGAAGGTTTCTGGAAGCAGATACTCCCTCAGTGTTTTGTCTATGTCATGTTTCACTAAACTTTACTTAGGCTTTAGAAGAGCTAAGAACCAAACAGACCACAGTGGTCTTCAAGATTAGAAAGGTCCCAGATGCACACAGACAGTCGGGGTTTTACCCTGCAGGAGATCACTGGGACAGCAGCTTTATTATTTCTCCATCCCCTCTCTGTTTCACTCACCTCTCAACAAGATATTTCCTGCTATTTGCCCCTTTGCACTCCTGTTCCTGTCAAGTAGTAACATCATCCATCTTCTGCAGAGAGCTTCTCCCTCACTTAAGTTTCTGGCAGCCAGTTTAACTCACTGTTGCTGAACTGAACTTAAAGGGGACTAAAGGATCTTATTCTGCATGTAAAATTTTAAGTTCAGTGTTGGAAATAAAAAGAATCATTCCACAACAGATATTCCATCAGGATCAACACCAGTTTACATATTTTTGTTGAAGCAATAAAAGTACAAATCAAATATGAAGTGCTTCTCTAATTGTATTATTAATGACAGACTTGAAATTGAAATTGATTTCTGTTCTGAAACACTTTTCCGGTTCTTGGATATCCAAAGGAAACTCCTATGGAATGGGACATCACCAGCTTAAATAGTATCTATTTAAATGGGAATGTCTAAAAATCAACTTTTTACAGCTTTGTTTAGATACATTCAGCATATCAAGACAGCTCAATATTCTCAAAAGATTATATACTCTTAGGTTAACTGCAGAGAGACAGAGCAGGTGAATCATTCAAGAAAGCAAGACAGTGGCATGCAGGAAAAGAACAAAACTGGACACACAAAGTACAGCTCATGACCCAATCTTTCAGAATGTGGCATTTTTTTTTTTTAATCACAATACACTCTTCCTCAGAAAAGGGTAGTGACATGCACAGAGCAGATTTTGTCACACGGAAAATGTGCAGAATTAGGTCTCCAATCAACCATTCACACACGGCCAATGTGCCTCAAGTTGTGGTTTAAAAATACAAGTGCCCCCCCTTCTGGCCAACAAAGACTCCCAAAAGTGGCTTTGCAAGACATTTCAGGCTAATTTTAAAATGCAGTTTTGGTTATAAAAGTTAATTAGACTTGTTCTGGGATATAAACTCTCAGTCAAAGCACAGAACTCCCAATAAATTCCAAAATATTTCTACAGTTATTTTAAAAAGTGGAAGATTTCCTTTTCTTATGCAATGCCATGTTCTGGATTAAATATCTATCCATCAGTTTCTCTATTACGAGAATATTGTAAAAACTCTGAATATTACATTGTGCCACAGGACCAGGCTTCCCATAAGAGTACAGACATGTAAGGGTTTACCTGGTGCAGAGTGGTGCCAGCTCAGACCACTGAAAGTGACACACTGACATCTGTGCCATGCTCAGGCACAGCAGGGGACTTGGTGTTAGACCCAAACCAGGCTGCATTCGGTGCTCAGTCCCCTGTCAGGTTAGTCTTTCATCTTGGCCGTCAGTTTACAGATAACTGTGATGTAATTACGCCAATGCCTTGATAAATAGCTTAGAAGGAAGATGGCTTAAGGGAGGGTAATTGCTGGACTGCAAATATTTTAATGACTGCTTTTTAAGCAGCATTTCAAAATAAATCTCACAAACAATCCAGATGCCCATTTATATGCCATCTGGAGAACAGTATTCAGCAAGAGGACAAGAAGCCAAAGAATGACAAGCAAGCACATTGCTTCTGTGGAGCCAGGTCCTTTTGATCCACAAGGGCAATAATTGAGGAAAGCAAACTCTGTGTTTCCGCCTCTCTTTCTGGTTAGAAAATTGTTCAGTTTAGCTCCTATATGCTTTTCCTGATGCTGAAAAGACAAATTACAATATATAAAGTTTTTTTCCTAAGTAATTACTCTTGATACAGTAATAAAGACAAGGCGTAAAACGCCTCTGCAAGCAATGTCACAGTTTAGTGCAGCCTCAATGAAAATTCATGGCAGAAATAACCTAAGAAACACTGAAATACACTGCTTACATGTGCTGTTCAGGTATTGGTGTCAATAGCTGTCTTCCTTTTAAAAGGAATACTAGCAAACAGAAGGAACAAAAAAAAAGCATAATGTTGTGCTACAAAATTTGATACCAATGAACAAATTACCTCTGGGTTTTGTCCTCAGCACTAACACACTGGGAAGTAGATGAACTAAATTGCTTAAATGGCAAATCTTAGATCAAAATGATGGCTACTCTTGTCAATTCAACACATCTGCAGAGTCAGCCAGTTGTCTAACACGTGCTCCTTAGCACACCTATATTGGTAATATTAGTATGTCTTGTGAAGTTCTCCTTTCTACTTGCCACAACTCTTCTGCCTGAAAAATTAAGTTAACAAAAAGTATGACAGTTTCCAAATACCTGATTAATTGTCTCTTGTTGCAGTTTTTTTCCAGACTCTGAAAGGGAAAGAAAATAATTAGTTTGCATATATTCTAATCAATATGATAGAGGACATGCAGAGCAACAAACAGTAAATTAGTAAAAAAATAATCAAAACTTATAATTAAGAAACAGAATTTAGCATGTAGAAATTATTTGATAGTTTGAATTGGAAATGCACCTAAAATAAAAGAAACACAAGCCTCACTTATAAAAAAGGTGTGATAGAAAGAAGATTGAGATAGGTAGCCAATCTTGCTAACCTGGAACGCCACGAGAAATTTAAACATTCAAATGGGTGGAAAAAAAAATTCTAATATGTAGTATGAAGCCTCTTAATGTTGCAAGATGTACTACATGACCTGGATGCTGGTAGCATCCAGCTCAGGATTTGACCACTGGAGTAGAAAAGCAACTTCTGCCATTACCTTAAAATAAAATTAAATGCCTATGTCAAGACTGAGGCTCAGCACCAGCTGGCCCAGGGAGAAATTCTATCCTGATATTATCCACAAAGTGGCAAGCTGAATTATGGTCTTGTTTCCTTATTCTGGCCTTCTGCAGCGTCCTTCAGTGTGCTCCTGGAGATAAAATCAAAACCTAGGCTGAACACTGCTTTTCTACATAAGTCTAGTTGCCTTGGACTCGAGCAGCAATGACACTTCAAACCTCTTTGCTTTTCGACCAAAAGGGGCAGTAATTTGCTTCAGTTACTGCTCCCATGCACTGGTTGTCAAAAGGGCAGCTGATATCAGTTTGCTACTGGAGACTGTCCACACATATTGGGGAAAGTCAGGAATTTCACACTTGCCTATCCAGCTAGGCTACGTGCACCCATAGAGTTTTTAAAAATAATAATGATAGGACAGGACTTACAACCTGTCAGTATCACTATTAACTGTCACAGGAGCCTGTCTAGCTTGGGTGGCTGCCATTTCCAGCCCTGGAAAGGATACTCCATTTCAACAAAAATTTTCCATATTAATAAGTGTGGCATAAACAGAATTTTTAAAAGGAGGTAAAAATATATAAAGTGTTAAAATACTGTATAAAGACTTTAAATAAAGGGAAATGATCCTTTCTTCCCATCCCTGAGACTACTCCTCTTTTCAATGAAAGCGTTGTAGATTATTCAGATGAAGATAATTACTTTAGGCTATAAGATTGTCTCTTATGATAATTACTTCCTGCATGCTTGTGTTGTGTTATTATTCGCTAAATATAAAAATTGTACTTTTAAAAAACTCCACAGAACCGTCATTTAGGGGAGACTTCTTAAAATGCATTCCCTTGTTCATCCCTGAGTTCCTCTTTAGGAGAAGTAAGATTTATATTTGTAACAAATATTTTAGCCAAATAGATTTTTGGTAATAGAAGATTAAAGGAGTATGTGGTTTTAGCATTCTCTAATGATATACAAGTTGCTAGGAAAGCACAGTGTTTGAAATCTCTGGTTAGATCAACACTATTTTGCTCAAAGGTTTGTGGACTTTGAATACTGATGCTTTCCTGTTTCCCAGTACATTTGTTTTTAGGCTATTTTGATTCACTTTAAAGGAATTTTAATAACTTTCTGTTGACAGCATGGACAGCTGGTCTTGAGAATTAGTGAAAATTCACTTGCTGACTGAGGAAGGAAGTGACATCAATGAGTTTCTAAAGTCAGCCCTGAGGGAAAAGTGTGCTCTGCCAGAGTAGCCTTTCATGCCATTGTATTTCCAATGATCCCTCAAGATGCAAATTGCATTATCAATCAGACTTGTGGTTTCTACCTCAGACAAATATAAAAAAAGAACAGAAAGACTGGGAAAGACCTGTGCAGCCATTCCTGACACTACTAAGAAAAAGGTGAAGAAGAATTTATGGTAATTCTTTCCTTGTTCTCTCTCTTTCTTTTGGTGATTTAAATGTACAGCATCAAGAAAAAGGCAGTTGCAGGAGTGGCTGTGTGATACGACAGCAATGGTGACATGGGTTAAACAGGACAGAGATTGACTGGGCTGTTAAGGATAGAAGAGAGATCAAATTCAAGGTCACCACTAAACTGAATACTGAGTTCTCCATTTATTCGCTAGATGATCCTTGTCCTCATCACAGAACAACTATGTGCATTTGGCAGAGTCAGCACTTGTGCTCAGAAAGGACCAAGGTCTGTAATAACAGACACGCTGCAAATTAGGGTGGAAATATATTGGCACCATTACATGGGGAAACCTGCAAAGTCCTGGTGTGGACTGTACTATTGTTTTAAAAGAAACATGACAAAAAGCAGTGAAAAAACATGACACCTACAGTGCTGAAAGGGGGTTCAGTTTCCAGCTGCTAACTGTAGGGCAGGACAAAACCACTGAAAGTGGGCAGAATTTTGTTTGTCCTGCTTCAGTGGTTTTTTTTTTTTTGATTGTTTGTTTTTCTATTTTTTTTTTAATTCCCAGAATTATCTCATAACAACTAGTTGCTAATCTGCTGTATTTTTGGCACTCTCAGTTTTGAGGAGGATGTTCCTGTTGGTGCCTTGTGTGGTGAGTATCAATATTTACCAGCAGGTTTCAAAAAACACCCTTGGAAAGAGTGCTCCTAACTCAAAGGACACGAATCAATGGGACACTGACCAAACCAGAACTGTCAGAACATGTTAGCCACTCCTACAGGCAACACCTGCATCAGTCTCATGAAATGCAGGTAATATTTGACACTTGCAAGAAGTTTCATTTCTGGTAGATGTACACATGCTAAATTTAAAATTTTTGACAGTTTTTCCCAAGTTGCTGCAATAAGGTAGCAGCCTATGCCACAACATCAAACCAACTGGGAAATTTACTGCCATCTGAAAACTTACATGGAAGCTGCCCAGTAGGGAGCCAGTGCAGTCCCAGAGCATAACTTCTGCAACTCAGACTGCTTGTGAGCAGCTTGCTCTTCTATATTTCTTCTGAAACTTCATTTTTCTACCTGTCATCTTGCAAACTGTTCCTAAATGGGCTCAATAATGCCACCTGAACAGCCTTAAAATCACAAGAAAATTCAAAGATCTTAATCATAGACAAATAACTGATACTTTGTGATTCAAAAGTTATGTTTACAGGTGAGAACTATCATTCTTGTTTGCTGACACTGTGCTTTCCTACCGTGCTAGCTGAGGCCAAACTGCTGCAACTGGATTCCAGTGATGTTTTTGCATCAGAGAAACATATCTCTCCCAACTAATTTTTAGTGATTTTCTTTTATCTCTCTTGTTGCAAAAAGTGTAATGGGTGGTTGAGTGGTTGAGATAAATGGCCTTCTTGGGTTGACCTCAAGCTATATCATTTTAGAAAAAAAATTACAACAAACATTGTTTAAAAGATTTCTCTGTATGTTCATACACTAATTAGTATACTAATTCCTGTTTCCAGGGCAAGTTGTTTTTTTCAAAATTTTTTTTGGTTGCTTGTCCACGATTAAAAGATTATCTACTGAGAGGAATAATGTATGTTTTCCAATGTAACTGACAACTGCAAGACATGAGAGTGTGCCATAATTGCTACTGTCACAAGGAATGGCAACACCAATTCCTCAGCCTTATGCACACAGCCTACACAGGGAACAATACGTAATTATGCACTCTATGCCCTGCTTACCTCCATACAAAGGAATGTGATATTTGTGCAGGTTTACAGATTAATCTGCTGTAATTCCCTTTAATGTTAAACTACTTCCAGCTCAAATATAATTAAGATCACCAGGTACAAAAGATTCAGATTGGAAATATAAGTACACTCCAACAGAACAAATAACAGCTTGATGCTGTTTTTTATGTTCAAATAGTTGGATGCATTAAGGACTTTGACAGCATGTTTGTTCTGCAAGTATGTAGATGAAAAAACAAAGGTTTCATTTCAAAAGGTAAGACATTACTACTGCATTTAATTAGAGAGAAAAATCCCTTAAGCATACAGATCTGCCAATTTATGTGACGTGACTGCTATAAGACCTAGCAACAAAGGATTTTTTTTCCTTCCAAAACTCAAATCCAAATTTATATATACTTCAAGTTTTTACATACTTTCATCATCAATGTCAAAATAAAAGCTTTGGAATAAAAAGTTTGCTTCCTTAAGTCTTCAGATAATTCTACTAATATTTGAAGCATGGCAGAAAGGCAGGAGATGAACAGAAATGCTGAGTCCATTTCTCTGTTCCCAGGTATCTGAGGATTTCCAGAAAAACTGAGAATAGTGTGAAGATCTCAAAGGGCAAAGGGAACGCTCAGCCTTGCTCTGAAACTGCTATATGCATAATCTGGAACAGACACATTCACTTAACTTCAAGTGGGAATGGTACTTCTAGAAAAATTATTTGTGAAGAGGAAATTTGATGCTCTAATACCAGTTTAGTTTTGTTTTTCCAGTTTGTGAAATAAACCCTACCAACCTCATCTTTTACTTCGTGTTTCTCGATTGAAACACATATGCAACCTATTAAGTTGTGACCCACCCCACTTTGACTACTGCAGTCCTGATCTACCGGCACAGATTCTGAGAAGTGTAAGTAAATCAAAGCACTCATTTTTTATAAACTTCTGCAGCAAATACCCATGGCACAAGAGCCTGGGGAAGAAACATTCAGATTTGTTTTTCAGGCTTATAACAGACAAGGTGTGACACTAACTGATGATCTTCTGTGAAAGCCTGTAACTTGGCACACAAAGATTAAAATATTTAGGGCAGAGCCATACATTTCCTATCTATTATCAGCAGAATATCTGAAGTCTGTAAGTAACACAGCTCTTGCAGGTCTGCACATAATTTCTTCCTCCTTCTAACAAGGAATTCAATAAACTGAAAGAGCTCATTTATACCCTTGCCTTCAAAACCCAGTTTAGCTTACTGTTGCACCTCCATGATAATTATGCAACTGAATATGATTACAGTGGCCTAAAATATATTAATCACATCTTCATGGTATTGCATAATCCTTCTCAGTTGTCACAATGCCAACTCATAAGTTGCCCTGGCAGAAGGAAACATAAAAAGAAACCCAAGTTGATACTGATTGAAGCAAATGAAGGAAAGTTGGCCATCTCAAAACACTGAAACTCTCACAGCATTCCAAGGTCTCCCTGGCTAATTTTTCGTGATTACTTTTGATATGAAAACAGACCTTTAATTGTCAGTCTCTAATAAGGATGCAGAACTGTTCCCTGGGAGGTTCAAAGGACCCTGGGAAACTAAACATTTACGAAAGCTTGAGTAGCCAAATGTCTTGTGCTGATTAACATAGACCATTCAGTTTCCACCTAACGAAGTCATAACAAGAAGGAACCCCAAAGGAAAAAAAACAAAATTGGACTGACAAAGGAACATTAGTCTTAATAAGACTGAGGGCTCTCATTCATTAATTCTGTTGAGTGTAAAAAGGAGGTGGGGGAATAACTCAAATCCATTCCTGGACCAAATCCTGCATTGACTAATATTGTGTAACTGTACTTAGAGTGAGGAGATGTTACAACATAAATTAATTAAAAATTTGAAATTTTACCTGCTCTCTGCCTCATCAGCAGTGATAAAAATTTTCAAATGAGACAGAATTGCCAGGATGCCCACTAATGGAATTAGTAAGCAGCCTTGTTTGCCAGTTTTCTTCTAGAAGGCTGTGCTTTCTATAACTGGGAAAAGGGAAAGCAAAAATTTGTCATATTTTTCCTTTAAGGATGGAAGATTTGAGATAATGGAAACATGCCAGACAGTGTATTTGGTTGTAACATCAACACAATATTGATATCATGATTTGGATGGTTTCCAGCTGCACATGGCACATATTTTCAATGCCTATTTGGCATTCATCCTGTGTCTAACAACAAGAGTAGTTTGTTTCAATTTTGTTTTACAGCTCACTGTGCAACTGCTTTGAAATGTTTTTTCTTCCTTTTATCCAACTGCTTCACTACTTTTTTCACATTCCTGCACTCTTAAGGAACTGAATGGAGCAAATCACACATTCCTATTCATCTGTAATAGACAAGCAAAGCTCAATTAATTATGTCTTAGTAGGTGCATTTTTCAAATCCTACCACAATGTGATCCAAATCCAATGGTAAAAATTCTGAGTTCCCACACTGCAAGGGCCATTGCTTTTTCATCTGAACTCATACAAACCACAAAGTCTCCCCTTTCATGTTTCTAGTTATGTATGGTGATTTATTCTGCTTTATATTATGATCATCCATCTGCAGGGTAGGTCACATAATCTGTTCAAATACCTTTTTGACTGTGCTCCCATGTCAAACTCAATTGCTTATGCAGTTGTATGAAAAAAAAATAGGTTTCCAGGCTTTGACACAAAGGAAGTTTTTCTACCTACCTGTTTCAGTTTCCTATATCAGGGTTCTTAGTACATCATTCTGTGAGAGATCATAAAATCATACAATGGCTTGAGTTGGAATTGCCATTAAAAATCTAGTTCTAACCCTGCTGCCATGGGCAGGGATACCTTTCACTTGACCAGGTTGCTCAGAGCTCCAACCAAGATGGCCTTGGATGATTGACTGATTTTTTTCCAACAAAGGAAAACTGTCCAGGTTTTTTACTCTAAGAACACCACAGTAGGAGCTGTCATGATAGAAAAGACCATGGAGAGAAGCTGGAGTTTGAATTCACATGCTCAGACCCCACACAGAAATAAAGTTGTGGGCCTATAGCGCTCTCTTTAATATACCCTGCTATGGTCTTAGGCAACTGAACCTTTGTTTTGGGCTCACAGTGAAACATTGCAGTAGTCTGGCTTTGGTTTTGGTTCCTGCTTGGGTTTTGTTCATATAAAGAACGTATGGTTGCCCCTGTCCAGATAAGAAATATGAGTGCAGTTGAAATTTGCAGTCCAATTAACCAGCTCAAGGCAAAACCTCATGGAGTCATCATCATCCTGGTCATCATCATGGTAAGCTATTGGTTTTTCACTGGCAGCAAAGATAAGTTGATCTCCACCTCTGGAGTACACTATACCAATATAATCTTGGTTAGAACACCATGGAAATGGCATATGAAGGTACCAGTACCAATGGGAAGCAGCACACATGCCCAGAGAAACTTATTTTGACTCACCTGCTAGGACAACTGCACCACAAACAGCTGTGCTACAAAGCTTCTCCAGTGTGAATCAGAAGCAGTAGTGTGAGCGAGTAAAGTACACAGCAAGCCCAAACAGGGATGGAGAAATTCAGCTTCCTGGCACTAATTACAAAGCAAAGTCCCATGGCAAAGTCACCATGGGAAATCTTAGTCTACGGTTTCTGTATTTCAGAAATAAAAAAGAAGATGAATTGTCTGTACAACATAAGGCCAGAAAGTGACCAGTGGTGATGAGAGCAAATATTCTTTTAATTTACTACTCATTCTGAGTTATGCCTACATAAACTGCACTTGTTTAAATCTTCCTTGTTTCTTTGTTTAAAGTCTAAATGTGACATTCTAAGGCATGCTCATAGCAGAATGGCCTCAAACAACTTCTCTGAAATCATTCCAGTTAGAAGTAGAATATTCAGTGAGAACCTGACAGTAACAGAAAGACACTACTCACATTTAGAAGGAATAATCTGTAATCAATCCACTAGTAAAGAAGAGAGGGGGAAAATGAAAAGGTGAATTAAGAACCCTATGAAATAGAACTTTAACAACTGGAAAAGTAAAGAAATTCTTTAAACCAAATAATTTTATAGTGAAAGGAAATTAAGTAAAGACAGGCAAAGAGAAACAAAGCTAGAACATAACCTTTTCTAATGCATGGCTTTGAATTAAAATTGGTCAGATACAAACCAAAAACCTACAGCAATCAGTTGCTGCAGGGAGTGCAAATTTATCTACATTTTGTATAACTGGAATATGACCTTTTACAACCAAATCTTGTGGTTGACTTCAGCTGCAGCTATTGGAAGTCATTTGTAAAAGGTCATCCATGACTGAGAACATAATATGAATCCAAGATGCACAAGGATTCAGGTTTGTGCTACTCAAAAGAACTTAGGGAAAGAAAAGAAGTCAGGAAGCTCATCCACTACTACAGATTCAGTTCTCAAATAGATTCATAGTTTGGCAATAGTAATTAAGTAATCAATTTCCAATATGTGAATGCAAATTATGAGAGGATACACAGTTTTTATGCTTGTCATTTATGACTACATTACTTAAATATTACCAAAGGAGATTATATTATCAAACAAGGTTATTTATTTAGTAAAGTAAATTGAGTAAATTTTTGTTGTCTAGAGCATGGTAGAACCTCTTCTTCCCACTGATTCTCCACTACAAGAAAAGATTATGGACCCTCAGTTTTTATTGTTATAAAGAAATAAGGTTCTTAGGCAAAGATCGTTTGTAGCCCTAAATAACATATTTATCTGACTTTATGCATACATATGCATACAAGACCCTAGCACTGTTTGGTTTTGGTGTTTTTCTCCTTGTTTTTCCCACTAAAAGTATGATATTTTAAGGAGCTCATAAGAAAAGCTGGTAATTATGCACAAGCAATCCTCAACAAGAAAAGTGCAATGATATATATATATATTAAAATAAAGGTCTTTAGTCATGTTCTCTGAAGATCAGAAAATTCAAACTGTATCATCCAAGATAGTTGATTAGGGAAAAGAAAAAATATACAATAATTTATGTGTAGAAGTAAAAGAAAATTCATGTTAGAGAGAACTGTCAGGAGTTATTTAACCAAGATCTCATGACAACACTTCTCCAGAAACCTAAAATCAATTCAGAAGGCCAGTCTGTAAAGGATTCACCACCATTATAAGAGAGCTCATTTAAAATTATGCAAAAAAAAATTCTTTTATGCTTTGTGTCTTTAAAGCCAAACCTGTAGCCCAGGCTTGCAATCTTCCCTACCACTAGCTTTGGGCAGCTGTGTAGCAACTGGGTATATATTGCACCTACTATGGATAATTGCAGCTGCCTCCTCTCCTGCAGGTGAAACACCCTGATGCTCCAAGCCTCACAAACAGCACTATACTCTGCTTGGGAGGAGCCTTTTGCTCACTTTAGGAATGCCTGTTGTGTCTCCCTCTGTGTGCCATCCTTGCTACACCAATGAGGATACTGGCAGTGCTCAAAAGTGCAAAGCAGCAGGGGTGATGAAGCAAGTTCAGCTGTAGAAATCTTTATGAGAAATGAACTCAACATATGCCACTGAAAACGCAGTTAAATTATTTTTTAATTAAACAGAGACTCAAAATAACAGGAGTAAGGTGGTATACAGTAAAGTTTTCAGAAAGTGAAAAGTACCCAAAACCAAAAGCATAAATGCTGCACTGGATCAGTTTGATCACTTGAGCAGAGTCTAAGTAGATGCTCTCAGGTATAATGCATCCTTTTCATGTACAGAGGGTAAAATAGGCTTTAAAACCACACCTGCAGGTTTTGCACATGCCAGCAATTTCTGCCCACAAAATATACTGCTGCTGCTTGCAAAGGACCATATGTACATACCAAAAGCTGGTACTAAGGTACAATTTGCATCCATAAACGTGCAGGTGCAGTTCTGGGGAGACCTATGAGAAAAATGTGACCACACAGCAAACAACTACTACTTACACAGCAGCCTTCAGACAACAATCTTTCCATAGGATATGCCATGCCAGGCACAGCAAGGAGAGGCAGAATTCACAGCTGAAATTACAGTTGTGTTCATGACTGGCAGACTGATTTAAGAAACAAGCCTACCCAGTCCTGGTTTGCAAAGCATGGGTGTGTACTTATACTGGTAGCTCTGATGATACCCCAAACTGAGGACAAGATTAATGTGTCAGCTATAAAAGTGAAAAAATTTTTGAGAGAGTCCTCGGCACAAGTGACTCAACATGGTTTTCTATGACTGAAAAAGCCCACCTTGTTTATTCTTCCCTAGTGAACTGCATTCTTTTCCAAGCATTAAAATTATTTCTGCAAGCCTGACGTGAATCAGCATGAGAATTACTGACCAAAGTAAGCTTCAGCAAGTACTAAGTAACACAGTACCATAATATGGTGACTTTATTCACATAGAAATTACTGATTTCTAATGAAGTGAGCACTCAGGGTGAGACATTTCTCTTTTCTTCTGACAGGAGAACACAGTCATTTTTGTATGCGATTACCAGCTTGGCAATGACTTCTTGCTAACTGCAGGGACAAAGTCTTCACATATGTCCAAAGACCAAGGGAAAAATGCATATTTCTGTTTAGCTTATTATTATTATTATTATTATTATTATTATTATTATTATTATTATTATTATTATTATTATTATTTGGTTCTAATGGACATAATACTTCATATGAAATCTGATTAAAGAATGTGAAAAGAAACACAAATGAGATGTGGAAAAATTCCTTTCAGATTAGAAATTATTTTGTACTAAAGCCACACCCATTGCTATTGCTTAAATATTTAGTGAAGGGTAAAAAAGCAGTTTTGAGAGGACTGAACGTCCTGCCTTCCTAGGGATCTAAAAAAGAAAATGTGATAAATGAGCATACACTCCCCATGTAACTTTTGAGCATCACTAACATACTGACCTATTGCTATAATTAAAGTAATTTGTATACTGTGTATTGTTTATAATTTGAAGTCTAGGTCCAAATGTTGCAAGCATGTGAGATGCAAATCTTCAGAGAAATTAATTTTACATATTGATGTTGCTGGCAGGGGTTGAAAGAAGTGCTTAATATTTTTAAATGGCTGGTTAATTAGATGTACAGTCAGAGACTCTGGAAGAACAGAGATGCAAACACCTCAGACGTTAATATTTCTTCTCTTCATACAAAAATACCAATAATGTTCCTACTTTCAATACTTTTTATCCCATGGATTACAGATCACAAGCTCCCAGAATCACATTAAAAACCAGAAACACCGCTGGTTGCAATTGTATAGAACCAAGCTCAGGTTAAACATAGTAACAAACTTACTGTAGTAATGGAAGCTAGGATCATCGATCACAGGAGAAAGCAAGACAGACAGAAAAAATAAAAAGAAATCCCTTCATTTTTAATTCTCATTTCTGAGAAGAGACTAGACCAATTCTACAAATCTATTTCTTTACTGGAAAACTTATGCCATCATGCAGACATCTACACACACTCAAGACCCAAATAATCTTAAGCTAAAAATACCCCTTTATACAAGCTACAGAGAAACAACGTTTGTTAGAGTTTGCTTTTATGGTTGGTTGAAGCTTCCCAATGCCCAGCCCTTGCTGCAGCTGCCCTTGCTCTGTGCTCTTCCTCCTCCCATGTCCTGGCACTAGTGCAACTGCAGTGCAGGGTCAAGGCACATCACAGTCCTGACTCTGCTAAAAATTCTCACTTTGCCTGATAGGCTGCTTTTCAACCATATGAGCTCAGAGCAGCCACATCAGCTGTGCAGATCAAGACACTTAGTTGGAAACAACAGTGGGGACAATGAGAAGTCCCTGTCTAGGGAAGTTCATATGTAGATCAGCATAAACCTCCTATAATTCCATGTCCTCAGAGCCCTTATCTGTCCAGCTGCTTCAGATCCCTCAGCATCAGAATACCCAGGTTTGTCACAAATGACTGAATAGTTCAGATGCACAATAATAACAACTCTCTTGTCAGCCAGCTATTTTCTTTTAGGGTTTGCATTGTATAGGACTCTGCTTTTTTTTTTTCCTTTTTTTTTAATACTCAGATACATCATCTATTTGGCTTTCCAAAAGGTATTTGAAAAGATCTCTCTCATAAGGTTTCTTAAGGAAACCTAGCAGGCACAGTACTAAAGTGAACACCTTCACACAAATTTGGAAAAGCAACTGTTGAAAAGACAGGAAACAGGGCATAGGAATATGATAGAGGACAGTCAATTTCACTGTGGAAGAAAATTGCCAGTGGAATCCTGCTGCCACATGTTGAGGATATTGATGCTCTTCAGCCTGTTCTGAAATCACAGGGAAGAGAGAATGTTTGCTGATGATATTAAACTATTTGGGGTAGAAGTTATCGAGGCTAAAGAACTTTCTATGAGAGTAGGTTCATAATAAAATGACATATGAAGCACAATTTATACAAAATTATGCTAGAAATCTTTTAGGGGAAAGCTTAATTTAGACTCAAAAGTAGTGGACTCTGAACTGAGTTATGAGCACACTGCTACCCAGGAATGAGATATTGGGGTGGTAAAACTCCTGTGTAAACGTCATGTTCCTGAAGTAGAGAAAGCAAATTCAAGACCAGAGAAAACCCAAAAGGCAACTATTGTGTTTCTTCATATTCACACACTTGCATCTTAAATATTACCTGCAATTCTGATCCTTCCAGTCATGTACAGAGCTGAAGAAGAAAAGAGGGTGAATTGGAAGTATAAAGTGGCTTACAAGGAGCAACAACTATGAAACCTGGGAAAGCAATGATCCAGAGGAGATATGATAGGGGTCTGTAAAATCATGTGTGACATGGAATGAGAACTGCTAAAATGGGCTGATGAACTGCTGCCCATTGTAACACAAGGCTGGGGGCATCAGATGATGCAGGCAGATGGCAGGTGGAAAACAAACATGAGGAAGCAGCTCTCCATGCAACTGAGAAAGGAAACTCAGGAACTCTTTGCCAGGGGATGCTACAGATGCTAAAACTCTACATGGATTCAGGGGACAACTGAACAAGCTAAGAGACGGGAAATCCTTTTGGGGCTGATAAGCAAACAAAAACCACCTCTGGCACAGGAAGTTTCTGAAACACCAACTGCTGGAGTTTGGGAAAGTAACGTGAGAAGGTTTCACTTTGCTGCCAGGATATTGAGCAAGACAGAGCTCTGGTCTCAAGCAGTGTTGCTGCTGTGTGCATGTGTAACACAAGACAGCTAAAAAAGAAAGGCACTGGTTTGAAATACTCCAGAGTCTGGACACACCACATGCACCACCTGCACATGCTATTGACTATTCCTGTTGAGCCTCCAACCACAGGGAACTGACCAGTACTTAGATAAATTTCCAAGAAACAGGAAGAATAGGCTTACTGAATATTAAAAGAACTAGACTCTGTGTACAATGAAAAAGAAACAAACACAATTATCTCAGTGACTTCCAGTGTTCCCTGGAAAGTTTACTGGGAGCAAAAGATTGACCTGCAGTTTCCTAAGGTAGATGCTAACACCAGACCACTCTGTTATGCCACAGGCTGCAAACACAACGGGTTTAGAAGGCATTACAGGAACTTTTTAACACCTATCAATTTTCTGGTTTACTGGTTCTGCTTCCTTGGAACTACACAAAAATCACTAGAGAAAAACAAATGAGTCTGTTTGAGAAGTGAGCTGTGTTGGATCTTTTTTCATAAGGAAGAGATATTAATTTAAAGAATACAAATAGCCCAACAGCCATTAAAATGAACTCTTAAACACTATTTCTAATTACACTGCATTGATTAAATGCAATTATATTTTAATTAAGCTTTGTTCATACCATCATCCTCCTATGTTTTTTCTTCTTCTAGAGGAAGAAATTAATCTCTTTTTCTAGAGATTCATTTTCATGGCAAATAATGCTTATCACTTAATTTATTTTAAAAGTAAAAAAATCTGGGCAAGACATGAATTGTCTCAGCTGTGTTAGACAAAATCAGTGTATGCTTCGAAGTTCACCTGTTTGGAGATCCCCAGCCAATGCCTACACTCTTTTCATTGCTGATTTTAAAGTCCTGCCAAGAAGCTCACTTTTAGCATTCTAAGCTGTTACAGCTCCAGCTGCTGAGTTATGTTAACAGATTGTGTGAGCGCTCCCGGTCTATTTTCATGTAAATTCAGGTTACCTACAATCCAGGCTGAGGAGCAGCTTCGTGGTTTGCCCAGCACTGGGACTATGGAGGAGAGATCCTGAATGTTAGCACCTACTGCCCTCTACCTGCTCCACTTAAAAAGCTTAGGCAGCAAAACTGGAGAAAACGTCACTTTCCAATTTTTAAAATGCTTGGTCTTATCACTCTGATTGGAACTGATTTCTAATCTATTTCTTTTGATTGCAAGAATAGAAAGTGTTATTCTCCCCTACATTGCAGTCTAGGTAGGAATTGCCATTACAAAAAGTGCAGATATATATTTCTTGCATAATTTTATCCTATTTTCATAAAACATAATTTTAAATTTCTCTTAGCAATTAGTGGGATTATGAAATCAGAGGTTCACCTTATCTTTCCAGGAAATGTGGGAGGTGTACTGCAGTGAAGTTCATCACGACAGACAGAGAGAAAAAAAATTCCAGCTTGTAAATCCTTGCCCTGCAATACGATCTACGTACTGAAACACTTATACAGGCCATCTGAGTACCTGGCACATACTACAGAGGGACAGACCTTGATGCCTATACAGATAAGACTGCACCATCAAGGACAAAGTTCCTATAAACCATAGCACCATGAATGGGGACTCAGAAAATCTCTGTCTTAATGGTTTTGACCTTGTATTCAGCTTAAGCGATAATCCACAGTCATCGACTCTGACTTGCACTTTAAATTCTCAGTTCTGCCCAGGAGGATTGCTTGGAATTCCTTAGATACAGAAAATCTACAGGAAATCTATTGCCTTGGGTTTTATTAGAGGTTACACTAACCTCTGGACTTTTAAACTGTTTTTCTCTGACCTAGAGAATAGAAAATATTTCATGTCCATTTGTGGAGGAACAGAAGCCATGCAAATGGCATTCAGAGAGTCAGACCTGGCCTCAAGTCCATGAATGCAAAGGCAGTTCTGTAGCCCTGGGTATACATGCCCATTAATCATGAGCTACAGTTCTGAACAGAAAAGACATAGGAAATCCTGGCGAGCTGTTACAATTTTATTATCCCACCTACATGTCTTCCAAAATGCACCCCAGTAGCATTCCCTCCATGTAAGGCAGAAAATATAGGAAAATATAAAAGCCCATTTACATAGGTAGCTACTTGAACATATGTTTTCAAAATTCTTTGAATTTCCAAGCTTAAGTTTCCAGCAAAGGCTTAACCTGACACAGTTTGGTTTAGAAATAAAACAAACCATGTACTTTCAGTATATTTGGTCCTTGTCACTGCTTCTAGTTCTTCACAAGCGCTATCACTGATGGTCTGGCAGTTCCCATCCCTTCCCATTTGCAGACTCATTCAGGTTCACACCTGAAATATTCACCCCTGGTTCCACCCACTCACAACAGCTGATTATTTTGATGATTAACCTGTTAGACTGCCCAGACAGCTAAGAAACCCCAAGTAACACTGGACCATGGTCTTCTATGAGAGGCTTTGGTCAGAAGCCGAGGACAGAGCTGACAAACAGACATACCATGACTGCATGCCATGCTTGCTGAAAGCATGTGTAAATTTATACGGGGCATTCTGCATACCTCAGCATTAGACAGGCCTGGCAGATGGGGTCCCTCAGGACCTTCTTTCTCTCTGTGATTGGCAGTAACAGCCAGGAAAAAAATAAAGCAAACCCCACCCTCTTGGGACACCCCTTGGGGCATCAGCTCTCCAGCTCACTGGAATTGCTTATCCATCAGAGAAAAGAGGTCCCATGGCAAATTATCACAGCCATGAAGCCAGGAGGTAAAGTGCACAACTTCCCAGCACAAAGGCAGCTTTAAGGTGTGCCATGAGCTGCCAATATGCCCTCGTGTGGCCAGGCTGCCTGTGAACCTTAAACATCTCATCAGAAATCACTGAGGTTTGGTGTCCAGCAAAGCAAACCACGGGAGCATAATAAGCTAGGTGGTCTCCAGTGAAGTGTCAAGTATGTTAAACCCAGTTATAAAAGTGCACTCCACTCGGTACTTCAGGTACTTCACAAGTGGTGTGCATAAACGAGGGCTCTGGCTTTGTTTGTTTTCAATAACTGGAGTTTTTTCATTTGTCAATTTACAGCAGAGATTTTGATACTTGAGAACTGTGTCTGTGTTTGTGATTATACACCCCTGCTGCTAAGTATGATAATTTGTTCCACTTCAGGTTTTATTAATTAAATTAATACTAATTGAGCAATCTTTTGGTATCATTTTAGCCTGAGTGGCTTTTGCACTAAATCCTGTACACTGTAACCTCTCTTTAGCTTCCCCCTTTATCTCCCGTCCCAAAGGAAATGTTTCACTGCAGATCACTGCCTTGATACTCTTAGGTTTACAGATATTTATGGCTATATTTGCATACTCCTAAATCAACAATAAAATCCAGCAAAATCAACAAATGTTTCAGAAGATGTTTTAGAGAAAGAAGTTATTAGAAAAAAAACAAACTGAAAACCAACCCAACCCAAAGATGGCTAATTTTATGTGACTAAGTGCCCTCTAGTGACAAAGTCCTACTCCATATAACTTTCACAGCCACTTCCATGTGTTACATAGTTTTGGTTGTTAGTATCTGAAAAACTGTGGGGTTTTTTGTTTGTTTTTTTAAATTCTGTTTTTGTTTTTCGTTTTTCTTTTTTTTGTTGTTTAGTTTTGTTTTATTTAAAGAAAATAAAGCAAAACGCGCAAGCAAACTCTATCTGTAATAATAACAATAACAATAAAAAAATAAACATCAATGATTGTGTTAGTCTAAAATACACCTTATTTACTGAAACCTGATGAGTATTTTTCGGCATCAAAGTCGATGTCATTATTCCTATAACTCAAGGGAGACACATAGCTAGCTTTGTGGGGGGTTGTTTAAATTACTCAACATTGCTTGAACTGCTGTTGCTTCTAAGACCTCTCTGCCACTGAGTGGTGATGCTGCAAAGTAGAAGAGAGAATTAACTCTGGGCTAGCCCGGCAAGCCTTGCCCCTTGTTACAAATCCCTCACTCCACACAGAAACCCACCTTAAATCAGGCATTCCTTCCCCAGAACAGCCCACCCACATGCTGGAGCAAACATGTGTGAAAGGCAGGCGTGGAGCTTCACCTGCTCCATTATCTCCTCCAAACATGTACGTGGAAAACGTGTACTTTGGGAAGCCTGGCTTATTAATGAGCTCTCAGAGAACAAAAAAAGCCTCCAAAAGAAAAGAATCCTATATTTTTGTCCCTCAGTCATTTTAAATTTGTGAGATTAGAGAAATCATAGAAAGGAAACCCATGTCTTTACTTTGTGCTGCTACTCCTTTAGGTGACAGCTGAAAATTTACAATATATTCTTAACAGAGAAGAAAATAGTATTATTATAATAATAATATATATAATACACAATATATATTTTCTATACTATGTTATAATATATAAATTAATATATTACATATTATAAATAATGTAGCATGCACACACACACATATATATACACACATCCATAGCATTTCCATGATCAGAGTTTTGGATACCACTTCAAAATTATTAATTACTCTTCTGTAAATAGCAGTTTTCCTATTTATTCAAATGTTGTCATTTATTTTCTAATGTGAAGAATCTCACACTGACAATTACACTTCAGCCTGTAAAACAGCTCTCAGTCATTTTTTAAAAGACGAACAGTGAATGATTTAAGTAAAACTGTTTTCTTCTATGCATTTTTTAAAAAAATGAAAACACTTCAATGAAAACATGCTTTTCTGTCTTCACACTTAATGAGCATTAATTATATTTTCTGTTTTTTCTAATGAAGTAATAACCTTACCACATTAATTTTCTTTGCTGTACTCACTGTCTTTGCACTAAGATAATCAATGATGTTAGCTAGAAAAACAGTTTGCCAGTGTGCCCTAAGTTACTATGAAACTGGGGATTTAGTCAGAAGTACTCCTATATTCCTCTGGAACATTAAATTGAAGGCTTAAAATACAGCCTTTCAGTAAGCAGTTTCTCAGAGAAGATAAAAAACAGCTCATAAACCAAAAAAGGATGTGGCAAGAGACAAATTTTTCTAATGCACACAGCATAAAATGCACTGAAGTAAATTCAAATCTCCTAAGGAAATTTTGCTTCCTTAAAAACAACAAACACCAATACTAAGATGCTCTGAATTGCAATTTGACCTTTCAAATTACTGTCAAAAAAAGGGTAGTTTTATTGTTAGTACCTGTTCTCAAGTTTTATCTCAGCAGTTACATTTCTGCCTCTTTGTCCATACTCAACATTGCCTAATATTGGTTAGAATCGACATAAAATATCAAGGATTGTAAATGCAAATGACCTATCTACCCAGTGGAAGGAATAAACTACCCTTAAGTATTTTTTCAGTCATGACAGAAACATCCAGAGCCTTCTTAAGGCTAATAAATGTAGACAAGAAACATGTTACTCTTACACTTTCATGAGACATAAAGCTCTGCAGTTCAGTGTCTGTGGAAATTTCTTCTGATCATATTAAAATGATCTTAGGGCTCTGCAGAAACCCTGCTCATAAAACAAAAAAGCTAGGATAGTTAAAATTAATACATCATAAATAAAACATGCATTTCTGTATATATTAAGTGACAGGTCTCAGAAACTCCACCACCACACACACGTTCACAAAGCAGCAAAAACACATGCAATTCATTAAGCCCACTCAAGTGTGCTGGTTCTTCCTGGCATTATTCATAACTGAAACATTTCAATTCTAGTTAACGATAAAAAAATCCTCTCATTTAAAAGTAAAACAAGAAAATTAGTTCTGTGTTTCTGGTTTACAATCCCACAATGTCTTCAACTAGCCACATTAAGCCTTAGGGTTGTTAATTTTAAAATGTTTTGGAGGTTTTGTGGTTGCTTTAAAAAAAAATTATAAAGAAGTAATGCAGCCCACTCAAACAAATCTTTGCAAACACAGATCTCTTAAATATTTTTTTCCAGTATGCGGTACAAAGCCAGACAGGAAAACAATGAAAAGTGCCAACCTATATTTTAATTATAAAACGAAATGTCATTCTTTAAGTACAAATGTTCTTAAATAAGCATAAGGAACAGATGGGCTGCAAAGATCAGAGTAAGAGCAGTGTATCCTGCAGGATATAGTACTGAGGTGAGAGATGATAGGATGGGGGTGACAGTATCCCCCTACTTTTCACTTGTTTCAACCATAAAATCTCCCTGCCAAGCACCTACATGGTTAGGACACCTCACCTGGACTGCCTATACAAAAGCAAGCAAAGCACCCTGCATGAAATGGATTGGCTTACTACGATGAAAATAAATGGCTGAGAATTAGCTGCTGCATCTCAGACTCAGTATTCATAAACCAGAGGTGTGCACATCACAAGCTCTGACCCCTATCCACTGTTACTCAGCATTTGGCTTGATCTTGTTCAGAGAGATGAGCACAAAGTGTATTTTTCTGTTCTTGTTCTGTTTTAGTGTTTCATTAGGTCTCCACGCTGCTATCCCTCAGACAAAGACCCACCCTCTCAATTTAAAAATAAAAGAAAATCAGCTGCCTCCACCTTTCCTCAAAGCTTTGCTACATTCTAGGGCCATTCCAACAAACATCACCAGCTTTTCTCCCTTTTGGGCCCTCTAAGGAAGAAGAATAATTATTTTCCCCAAAATTTACTCTGTAACATCATTAGAGCATTACCTAAGTGGAACTGGCAGAGCCCGGGGGGAGGGGACCGTGAATTACTGCTTTTTCCTTCCATTCTTCACTTGCAATCTGCTTTTGGTTACCTGCTGCAGATCCGATAACTGTAGTCAGCAGAACTTTGGTCTGGCTCCACATGGCCCATTAGAACTGGGCAGACAAGAAACCTGCTTATATAAAATCCTATGGAAGTGCAACACCAGATGCAGGAGGAGATCATTATTCTGGGTTTCAGCTGGTGAATTCCTGAAATATAGATCTGTGTTGTTTCTGGTATTTTTGTCAAGGTATGAAAAAAAAGGAAGCAAAAATTCAGCAAGTTTCTCCTGAAGATCCAGATTTTCCTAAAAAAACTGGTCTATATTATTTATAATCTCTTTGTGAAAATTAATATTTTAATGAGATGTACAGTGAGACAAAAGAGCATTGTAGCATATTCTATTTGCATGATGAAGAACTGATTTTACCTGAAAGTGGGGTTGCAGTAACACTTGACCTCATCAGTTACATGGGGCCAGAAAAAAACTTGCTTTTACCGTGCTAAACAGTTCCATCTTTTAAATTTTGGAAAATTAATTATTATTGTTATTATCCCTTAATAGAGCTATATTGGTAAATCCTTACCCAGATGTCTACAAGCCTTTTTAAAAATTTTTCATTCAAGAGAAGAAACTGTTCTGAAAAACAAACCGGGTAAAATAGTTATCATGTCACTGTTTAAATGGCTTCCACCACAAATAAAACTATGCTGACGAGTCTACACACGTCCAAGGACCACGTCTGCATAAATCAAAGAGATGTGTGAAAGCCATCCTATTCATTTAACAGTCACACGGTATAAGAAAGGAGAAAAAAGCCTATATTCTTAAATTTGTCTCTGTCTCTTCATAAAATCATCCTCATGAATTCAAATAAGAAGAAGCAGCTTGGCACTGGAAAGTCAAGTATCTGAGTGCCATGGCTACAACACACCAGCAAGGGGAGTAGTAACACTTTGAGAACTTCTGTCTTCAGTGACAGACAACTGTACATAATGCAGTAAGGTATAGAATATTGATGCCACGCTGTACAGACAGTGGAAGGGATATTAATTCTACTGAAAGACTGAAAAATTTAAAAAAGCAACCCAAACTCCACATAGACCCTTAAAATTCTATTTGGTTTTGAAAAGAAGGTGGAAAACATGCATAAAGGATCTCAAATCAGCCCAACATGCCACTCACCAAACAACCCAAGGCAGCAAGCTAAAATAAAACCCTCTCAAATTTGTGACTTATTTCCATTTAATGTACTTATATACATATATTTGTACATACATATATGTAAGTTGTTTTCAGTATTTTCTCATTTTTAACAGCAATGGCTACATATTTCTATGGGAAGGAGAGACACTTTCTATCTTCCTAAGAAAATAAACAGATGGCACTGCTGGGGTGGTAGGTAGGAGGGATGAAGCATTCTCAAGCCTCGATTGCCATCTTTGATAAGGAAAGTAGAAGGTGGAATTCCTTAAAGCAGGCTTTTACATCTGGATTTCTTAAGGACAGAAAACTGAGCCAGCAGTTTCAGAGAGGAGTACATTTTATAACTGCTGGCAGACTGACCTTTTAAATGCTTGTGCCTGCAGCACTGACACAGACTTGCCCATGGTGGTATTAAAGGCAGAGCTGGACATCCCACCACAGCTCCCACCGGGGAGGGAAAAAATGAGTGAGCACTGACAGCGCCTCTGCACTGCATCATTCCCACTCTCCTTTTCAATCCTGTCCTACCACAGGCACGTCTGAAGAGTGGCACTGCCCAACACAACTACAGCCCAGCCACCATGGAGCAGAGGACCACAGGTCCCAACCAGGGAAATGCTGTAAAAAAGAAGCAAAGGTGAGAAGAAAAACTACTGCCTGCATCAGGTTCTTCATGACAGCCAAGGTTCCCACATTCATACCTTTTCTGCAGCACTGTGAATTTTTTACAAAAAAACAAGAATCCCTCTCCCTTCAAAATGCCCTAAGTTTTTAACAACTGCTACCCAAGCAGGTAACCAAGGCATTTAATCAACTTGTAAATGCCCAAGTGTGAAGGCAACCTAAGTACTAATCATGAAATTACTATGCATGACAAAATTCAGAATAGTGTTTTGCTGTAATTGTGCATAATTTAACTCAAAAAAGCAAGAGGAGTTATATTTGGATACAGAAGAAAGAGGTCAATTTGATGAGGGGGAAAAAATGCTGTCATTTTTACTAGTCTGAGAGAAAAATCCTTCACCAGTGTAAGAATTTTGGGATGTTGCTTCTCCAATGTAATGCCAGGGAGACAAGTCATCATCAAAGGAACATGTAATAGAAAAAATGGTGCTCCAGAGCCACATTTTCAACAAAAAGAAATCCACCTCTGTTACCTTAAAGCACATTTATAAACTTGTGGCTTCAGACATTAGAGGCAGATAGAAACCTGTAGGTTACAATCCCAGAGTACAGCTGTAAAAATAAAAACAATATAAAAGTTTTCCTCCTTCTGATAAGAAGGAATGGAAATATTAAATAAAAAAACCAGAATGGTCTCAACAATTTCCTAATGATTTCATAATATTTCTGGACAATGAGCTCAGCAGATTTCCTAATTTTGAGTTTGTAAGTGGATGTTGTTCGAGTCAAATCCAGACCTGGTTTGGACAGTTTCTTATTTTCTTCTAAGGGGCAAGATATCAGATGTAGGGCGACATCTGTCCTGGATGCACTGCCACTGACATGGGCGAGTCTATGTGACCTACACAGAGCCTTTCAAACCCAGACAGAGATGAAGGGATGTGTGCATAGTGCATTCTGAAGGTCTGCCCACCCCATCAGGTCAGCCTGTGCTCCCCTGAACTCTGGTAACAGGGCACCAGCCACAAAGAAGAGCCACGAGCCTCCTATCCCAGCACTGAAATATTGATTTTGCCCTCCTTTTGTACCCTTCCCTTCATCAGCACTGACCTAAAATTACATCTAATCCCTTTACCTGGCAGAAAGCCAGCAGAGAAACATGATCTGGAGTCCAGCCTCAGGAATTGTGTGACAGATAAGCAAAGGAAACCAGAGCATGAAGTGCCCTTCACCATGCATGGCCCACTGCATTGGTCTGAGCAGCCTAACCCATGTTCTCCAACACTATTCTGAGGATATAACTCCTTGGGACATAATTTTTGGACTAGAAGTAGAAAGAACATGAGATAATATCGGGAATAGTGCCTTTCTGTAGCCAAGTTGAAAAAGGGTACAGAGGGCACAGAAGCTATGGTAAGAAATTATCTTGATGCTAATGCAAATGGTACTGGTTTCTTCCAAAACAGGCTCTTGCACTTGACCTTTAAGGCATACCTTTCCAAGGAAATACTCTTATCAAATCACAATAAAAATTCCCTTGTGTTTATTTTAAATACAACAAGTAAATTGCATTAGCATAAATGCATCTCCATCTTAAGAGGCTGATTCTTTGATAGGTAGCTTTCAATGTACATAGACTGCAAAAAGAGGAGGATAGCTTTAACAATCAGGCTCTAAACTTCCCTAGAATGCAGCTGGATTGATAACTCTTCTAAAAGTCATAAAATGGATGCATTCTTTCACTGAAGATGTATGCCTTTGCAGCTTTTGGTGACTAAAAATATACTTTAATCATTTTGAAGACATCTGGAAAAATAAGCCATTTTTGTTTATTTAGAAAAGGTTAGCAGTAACAGGATATATTTTCAAGAAACAAGTATGTATAAATTCAAAGTTCTCTTGGCAGGCACGATATACACCACAGGTCTAAGATCTCCCATGCATTCTATATAGACTTTGTTCATAATCTAAAATAGATCATACAATGTTCATGTGACCACAAATGGTTTGCTTTTTCCCTGAAAGGATGGCAGTTTTAGACATTGTGCTAAGCTTTTTCATCTGCATATCAATAGCTCCATTATAGAAAAGACACTTCCTTTTGCAAACATTAATTGGGACCCCTGTGGCCATGGGCCTTGCTGGGTCAGCCCAGCATAGAAAAGCCCCTACTACCCTTGGGTGGGAACACCAGGCACGATTAGACAAAAATCTGCTGATCTTTCTTGCAGCCATTTCCATCTTCCCAGTTTTCAGTCTCTGTATCACAAACAGGTGCAGGGTAACCCAGTTTTCCCTGTGTTAGTTGTCTTCTTCCTTACGTAATCAAATGTGAAAGGATAATTTAATTTGCAAAAAGAGAAAAAATACACAGGACTGTAAAGGAAAACAGGATGTTGGACAGAAATGCTCTGGGATGAAGCTATAATATGAAAATGAGCACAGCCATGGCTGGCCTTTTGTCTTTCCATCATCATCCTGAGAAAGATCCCTCTTTTTCTGAGCCTCTTGGCTTGCATATGTGTGTCTTATCCTCCTCCTTTCTCTTTAAAGTAGTAGAATTTTTTATCTCTAATCCCCTTGTCATCTGCTAGACAAAAATACAGATTCAACATCCTTGTTTATTTTTGAAAAAATGCATTATTATCAAGAATATTGATAATTATCAGTTACTTTGAGAGCTATGAAACACTTCTACTTTGGGAAAATATTTGGGGTTTTTCAAAAACTTTTCTACTCTAAATAAGGAAGAATACAAGATCAGAATGACTTTTTAACTAAAGAGTACTTTTCACTCTTTTGACTAGCTGAATTTCCCAAACAATTTCAAAACATGTTGTCCTTTTTCTTAGGCTGCAGACTCTTGACAAATTCAGAATAACTAAGAAAGGATTCTTTTATTCAGAAGATGTCAAAACAATAATGTCAGCAGAGTTCTACAAAGAAATGAATTTAAATAGAAAATTCATTTGAAATTTTCTTTCCCACACACTGTTCTGCAGTTGCACTGGATCAGCACTTCCTTCTGAAGGAGAATGTGCTTACTTGTATTTTAGCAACAGGACAATCAAGGCCTGAAAAGATGTTTTCTTACTGAAAAGTAAGAAAAACCCTTCCTCCTTGGGGTCCAGCTGCCTGTGATCCCAAGCCAAGGGCTGGTCCAGCACAGCTGTGCTGCCTTGGCTCAGATTTCTGAGAAAACTGGTAATTTGTGAGGCAGGGGTGTGAGAAAGTGGGCTAGAGCCACACAAGAAAAGAATGGGAGAGGTGCAGGCTGAGATGCAGTTATTGAACTGGGGATGGGTGCTGCTGCAGGATGCAAGAGAAAAACACCAACATGAGAAAGTATAAAGTACTTAGGGGACTGGAAGAAAAATACAGCATCTTACCTTTTCTTTCTCTTCTCTTATTTCTGGAACTAATGAGTATTCAAAAAGAAAATGCACCAAACAGACAACTAAACTGACTGCAGTGGGAGTTCAATTATAATCTCAAATATTAATCTGTGTACTTTTAACTCAGGTCCCATTGCTAAAGTAGGTATTCACGATGTATGAATGAATAAAACATTATCATCCCCATAAAATCTTTCTGTAGAATACTTAATTTTTGATCTGCATGCTTCTATGTGTCAATGGTCTAATCTTACCCGATTATTCCCATTTTACTGCATTGTTTATCCTATAGCCTCCTGGTAAATCTGTACATCTAGTGGCTTCCTGATAAAACACATTTTCCAATACTATTTTTAAGCACTTACCAGGCAGCCTGGCTAGGGGCACTACGTGACAGATGCTATGGAATCACTGAACATTTGAATATTACTATATTAATTTTAGAAGAAGTGTTATACATATCCACATGGGCTTGTTAGTGATTGTATTACAACCGAAGTGATCAGGAGATGAGTTACCAGAGGAAAAAGTGATCGGAGTGGGTTGGGGATACTGATACCTGAAAAGGCAGGTTCTGTATCATACCCACAGTGGTCTACAACAAGGACATGTATTATTCATTATGTATTTATTAATTCTCCTACTTCAGAAGACAGGTGACCTACTCTTAACTAAGCATACACGTAGCTTGCTTATAAATAACATTTCCTCTTTTCTGAATAAACTCTTTTTTGCTTTAGGAAAGCCTATTTCTCACCTCAAACTTGTCACTTCCAAACTTGGTTCAATATAAGGGAAGATGATGCAGTACAGGCAAATGGGTTGATGACCACCACACGACCCAGGTCATGAGACATTCAGATTTATCTGGGAAAGCACAGCTTGTGGTGCTGAATGAGACATGCCTCCTCTGGCCAGGGCTCTGCAGCATGTTCTGCAAAGAAGGATACTTCAAAGATTTCCAGGAAATAAAGCACCTTCCTATCAGATGAAAGGTGTATACTGGAACTGTGACACTCCTTAGGGCTGTAGCTCAAAGCTTGATTTGGCTCTGCACGAATATAAAAAAATATTCCTTTTGCTCTCATAGATTTAGTTTAAGAAATATGATTTTCCTGCTGTTGGAGCCAAGACCAGAATGAGCACAGCCAGTTCCTTTTATGCAACACCAAACTGGGAAGACTTTTTCCAAAGCTTGCACAAGCAGACAGGCACACTGATCACTAGCTGTTGTACAACTCCACAACTCCAGCTGCTCTCAAATGGCATTTCATTCACAAGCCTCTCTAGCCCAAAAGAGGTAAAGAACTAGTCTGTGCATTACTGTATACTTCAGTTTCTTCAGAAATTATAGATACAGGATTTCCTTTGCTGAACAGCATCACCAGAACGAAATTTGTAGCAATGATGGTAATTTTCTCCTTAATTCTGAAGGATGCAAGGGTAAGGTACACAACAGGACTGCATCAGTTACTGTCTGCCATTGGTATGACAGTGGATGATAATTGGTTTAATATCCATTAAAAATAAAGCAAAATGTTCATGCTAATTTATTGGATTAGACATCAAGTTGTTTGCATTACAAAGTCAAGGAACAACTGCTTCTGATGATGCCAATGTAAATTATCACAAAACAAATCATTGATTTCACAACCCAAATTGTAGACGTGTATGGTACTACCAGATACACTTCAAATACAACCCCGTTGCCACTGTCTGCCAGTCTTTCAAACTAATAATTTAGTTTCCTTGTGGCATTACAGTGAAGCACAATCTGTATGCAATTCACATCATTTACTAATTGTATTTTTTCCTTTTCTAAATTCAAGCTACACACAAGACTAAAGATATATTTTCACATCTGATTAATTTCATTATCATTTATGCTAAGTCTGCTACAACTGAACCTAAAAAATGTGGAGGAAAACAGTTTTATTTTTCTTTTAGCTGGGATTTAGATTTAAGAAGACAAGTAGCAGCAGCAGCGCGAGACACATATAATAGGGCTTAATTACATCTCATACAGGCTTAATTACAAGAAGTGGCAGAAAGAACCTGCAACATTTCATCATTAGAGAAAAGTTATCAACCATGTTTCCCAAACTTTTAGTACAGAAGTGCTATTAATTGCTTACTGCCTGCATACAGAATTCGCATTTGTTATTCAGGCTGATATACATATCACAACTGCCACAAGAAATGGATAACTGAATTAGTTTGATGAATTTCGTAATAATAAACATAGCATTTCCACAAGAAGCTTAGGGAATTGAAAGCCTGCATTTATGAGTTCTGATTTCTGCAGCAACTGGTTTGCCTTTCTTTCTTCTTATAAATTCAGGATAAAATATTGCTATTGTTATATCCTTTGATATCTTATTTAATTCCCAATGCATAGAGAAGATAGTCTATATGCCCACATAAGTAAACCAGTCATTTCAAAACTAATTGAAATACACTATTTCATCCACAGAGGCAACTTGAAACAAGTTGGTTTCTGGGCACAGAATATGAGAAGAAATTGAAAAAAGTGTATTTCCACAGTATCCCATACAACAACTTTATGAGAATTCTTATTGTAAATTTTGATTTTCATTATTTCATGACATATCAGTTGCAATTTTACACAGTTATTTAGATACAAGTGATGACCTTTCATTGCACCCTAGGGGGGACAGATTTAGGAGAAAAATGCTAATACTGTATTGATTATTTTACCATTGTCCAATTCACACAGACTTTTATCTAGACTGCTTGTTAACACACCATTATGTGTTCATCTTAAGTTATGTATTACAATATTTTGGAGATACAAACAAGTTCCAGAACAGCTGAAATAATTTCAACACTTGGTGGCAATCTGTCAAGAAAACCCCGAAAGTTTTTCCAGCAGTGCTGACTTTTACAAGAAATGCTCATTTCACTGGAAATAACCTGACAAAAGAATTTGGAGCAGGCCTAATCCATTCCTGGCTGCTTTGATGGCATTTAGTACAGGCTCTCTTTCTAGACATTCTGCTATATTTTTGTTGTCAACATCTTTGAGCAGCAACACTCCAAAATTCAGTCTACACTTCTTCCTGGTCATCAAAGCTGAGCACTTCTGCTCTGCTGCAGAGAGCATGTATGAAATACTGAATACATGTTGCCATTTTCTGTTTCATCCCATGTCTTCAAGAAAGAAGGTGTAAAAAAAAGCTACAGAGACAGAAGTTACTCACACCATCTTTCTTTAAAGATTTCTTTAAACATTTTGTTGCTTTTTTCCCCCAGTACACACATGTGATGTTTCAAGCAGCAGAGCTTTGAGAAGCTTTCTTTAGGAAATCATTCCATAGCTTGCAACATATCTTTGACAGAAAACTAATCTCCCTTTAATTTAAGGATTTCTGGAATCCAGCTGAACACTGCTGCTACTCCTCAGTCACCCAGATTCACTTCGCCTTTCTGTGATTATCAACACTAGTGCAAATTAAGCCTTTTCTCTTGAAATAATAATAATTTTGAAAGGAAGTGTTCTTTAGTCTCCCTACTTCTAAGGTCTAAGCATTTCTAATAAATATAAATTTATTATTTACTGTCTGAGGTTAATTTAATAAATAGCAATATTTTACTTATCTGCCTCACTGTCATTTTTGGCAGGGGGGAAATCAACAGCAGGCTGAAAAGATGCTATAATAAAGATGTTAAAGAATAAAAACTTGAACTTAAATCCTGACCCCTGCAGAGCCTCATTAATACAATTCACCTTGTCTCAATTCATCACCAGTCATCACTGCTCATTATGTATAGCCCCTTCAACTCATTTACAGTCCGTATGACCATGTTTCTATCTAAGCCAACATGTATCAGTTATTTGTGTATGCTTTGGCAAGATGGTATCGAAAGGTTTACTGAAATGCATGTATTATACCACTTGCCTTTCATCTGCTTATTTTGTAATCTTATCAGAAAGGTAAAAAAGCAATCTGGCTAGATTTATCCTTTCTAAGCCTATTTGTCTTATTGCTTATGGTTCCATTATTAAAGCTGAGGAAAATAATCTTCTTTACTCGACCTCACAATGCATTTATCATTGCCTGCTTTTTATGGTTCTAATTTCACTGGCTCTTCCTGTTGTAGTCACAAAACACTCTCAAAATGGACCCTGACATGGAAAAAGAAACATGTGCACAGTAAGGATAAGGTTTGTGGAAAGAAGGAGAAACACAAATTAATTAGAAATAGAAATAGAACACAAGGTATAACAAATTTTGATCCTAAATCTGCCTCTTCTGACCACAATAAACTGTGTATGCTAAAGTTCAGTTCTGCAGCCAGCACTACAAATCAGCCAGCCAGAGCACTTCAGCACTGCCTTAGCTTTAACCACATGAAAAGTCCCTCTTGACTTCAGGGTCTACTCAAGTGTCACAAGCTAAGCACAAGCTTCACAGAAGGAAAAAAAATCAGCCACAGTATATCACTAACCTCATTTATTAGCTCTGAGGGCCTACATCCTGCAGATGGAGGAAGCAAGAATATAAGGCATGGATATTGGTGTCACTGAGGGGCTCTGAGTTCTAAACCTGGCTTTGCACAAGCCAGCGCTTGGGCTTTTTTCTGCTATGCCTCTTGATCAGCATTCTTTCGTATTCCTCATTCTCTTTATTATTTGCTGTTTGGTTTCTGAGCTTTGTTTTTGCCATTCCCTGGCAGGACCTTTTGTAAGAGGTTATACTCTCCCCTTGCTACTAAGTGGAGATACACAGAATTGCCCTCTGCACCAGCAAATAGCAAAAATGGTTTGAGACGTTACTCAGGATACTGCAGATCGAGTAGAGGTTCTTTAGTCACTAAAAAAAAATATCAAAAGTTTTAAATAGGCATCTCAATTTTGTCCACAGAACCTTTGGGTGAGATAGTTAGGAACTGCATTTTTCTATATGTCATTTTCCAAGTCCCATTACACACGGAGACTTACTGAGTATCCCTACAACATTTTCCTTAGGTACATTTGCCTCAAGCCAGCAAAACCCAAGCCACCTCAGAAAAAACATACACAAAACCAACCTTGCTAAAATTCCCAAATCCACTCCAGTGGTCCAAGATAAAAACCAACTCACAATTACTGCACTATAATTCTATGATGCTGCTTCACAAGAGGTCAAGGAAAAAATAAATAAAATAAATAAATAGTTTTTTAGCAGCTGAAAAGGTAACAACATCTGCCAATTCAGTTTCACATGAAAAAGTAGCTTCTCCTCTCAGTAGTGGAAAGATGATACTGTCATAGGTCAGTTAAAAAGTCCCTGACCAAAAGCTGGATTTTCAGCAACAACAGCAAATATCTGAAACTGTTCAGAAAAAAAAAAAGCATGAACACAGTAGGGGAGGTAAAAGGAGAAAGAAAAGTCAAGAGGAGAAGTCAAAAGAGATGTGATTCTTAATGATAAGACATTTAAAAAAATCATGATGTTAAAAACAATCATGATAGAGGCTGCTCCAGAAGAAAATGCACCAAAATAAAAGGGAATACAGTGCAGGAACAGTTGAAATCAGGGAATATTAAAGCAAATGCTGACAAACAAGCTGTGACAAAAGAGGAACAGCAATGTTCAGCCTGAATTGGATGCAGAAGCAATTTGAATCACTGTGTTTACTCTCCTTTTTTTCCCCTTCCCTTTTGTTTTATTAAATAAGCCACTTCTGCTTATTTCAAAGGAAAATAAAAAAACATTCAAACTTTTAGACATCTCTGAAACTGAAAACTCTGTGAGGCCATCCAAGAACACTGTGGATATGTGGAACAGGGTTCAGTGAACAAAATGGATTTGCTCAGACTTCTGTGAATGTCATTGACCTCCACAAGAATGAAAATATTAAGATTAATGATTGCATCATGAGTGTTACACCACCAAATAGATCAGGAGACCCTCGAACAGATTTTGAAGAGAGGAGCTGCTCTAATTCTATTTCCTTCTATTTAAGACACATGGCTAGTGGGGTCATGCTAACAGGTAACAAGCAATTTATGAAGTGGATCACCTGGCTGGTGCAATTCCTTCAACAGCCTAGGGAGCCCGAGGGCATTTTGCAACACAGCAGTTGCTAATTGAAACACAGGGATACCTCTTTCACTCATGGAAGTGCAGAGCTTTTCAGTGCTACTCGGAGATACATGCTGTAATGTGTTTTGGCAGCTGAGGTAGAGGGCAGAGAGGGCCAAACACACACACACACACACACACACACACACACACACACACACTGATAATGCAAGAAATCCCACTCATAATTCCTTCTACGCTTCTCAGCCAAATAAGTCTCCTTACTCTTTTCAGCTCTGTGAGAGAAAAAGACTCAGAACTATGATTCAGACAAAAAGGCATAAAGGATGTAGCTTCACACATCACTGTGCCTCAAGATTCAAGTAAGATTTACAGCACTTTCTCTTTTAAGTTACAAGAGACAGAGACATTCCAGGACACATAGGACTTCTGAAAATTTAAACTAGGTAATGTGTAATTAACATGTAAGCACTATTTAATTACTAATTATTCAGAAGGCATAGAATTTAATTACACTCTCTTCCATTTATCGTTATTCCACCCACCTTTAGAAATATAGGAGCTTCTGAAGAATAACCACACATAAAAACTTTCAAATCTGGCTTTAGTCAATGCTCAGCTATATATATTTTTTTAACAACAGTACTTTTTAATTGTAGAAGTGTTTTGCTTGTTTAGACATACTATGTTTCAGAGCTGCATTATACAACAAAATCTTACGCATTTGCAAAATTGCAGTGCACAGCTGTTTTGTTGCTTATACTCCATCTTAAAATTGACTGGTTGGAAAATGAAGTTTGTCTGAAAACAATAATTTCTGAACTCATTTAAGTTTACAGAACCCCTTATGAAAGCCTCTCTTATTCGAGCTGAAAATGTAATTCACCGGTTAAATAAATGCTACACTAAAACTGCAGTGCAGGAAGAAAGGGGCATTTTATTTTCATTCTTTTCTTGCTGGGTGGTTTTCAACCAAAAACTGAAAAATGTATTTAAGGGCAAAAGATCTAAGGAAACACAGCTGACTCAAGCTAGAAGGTCAGTAAAGCTGAGAAACAGCTGTATGAATATCTTATACTGATTAGAAGCTGTAATTCTTAGAAAATAAATAATTACCCAAGATACAAGTCAAACTAGTTCTGTGAACCATCTTTGCTGATTGCACTTTTAAAGAATTAAAAGCACCAAAAGCTGTTTGCATAACCAGTTAGTTAGGATAGGCTGCAAGCAGAGAGTTAAGAGATTTCATTCAGCAAAACCAGAGATAAAGGGCACCATCAGGTAAATCTCAGGTAAATTGGTGGCACAACTTATGGTGATTTCAAAAAGAGAAGTCCTGGATCACAAGAGTAAGGATGGCATTTATTTCCTAACCAGAAATTCTCTCTACTGATACTAGAGAAACATGTTAGAGAAATCTCTCAAAAATGATGGGTTTGATGTTTATTTAAACAAACAAACAAACAAACAAAAATTAAAGGCATGTCTTTATGCCAATGTCATCACACTAAGTGATATATTCACAAGGGATTAAAATGAAATGTAGCAGGTGGTACCGATTCAGGTGACAACTGAGGTGAAAGGAGGCAGGAGGAATCTTACAGAATCAGTTTTCCAAGGGAGGACACCCTCAGCTCTAGCCAAAGTCAAAAACTGAGGCCTAATATATTGCAGGAGGGAATTTCAACTAATGAGGGACAAGCCTCAGAAGGATGAGTCAGAGATCCCCTGCTACACCATAAAATGCCATAACCCACCTACACCTACATTAACTTTGTGTGATAAGTTCAGGTGGCAGTGGTTAGAGAAAAAGGCAGCAATTTTCTTTTGAAAGGAGTCTGGTCTTAAACAGACATCCTTGCTAAATCAAAACACACACCATACTTTAACAGGAGGCTACCAGCTGTGAACAAACCAAGGAATTGCCTATTAAATGCAAAAATCTGCCCTCTCTGTTTTGGCAACAAAACCTGGAATACTACCAGGCACTAAAGAATTAGACAGTGTAAAGGAAAAAATAAGAGAAAACAAAAATGATTGCTGATGGATGTTAGCCCATGAAAATGCGTCAGGACAGCTACAAGGAGCACAATTAGCAGCTAACCTTCCACAGCCTCTCCCCTACAACTTCTGCAACACACTGAAAGGTTCACATTGTCACTGAGCAGTAAATATAAATATATACCTTCCAATGAAGGGGAATAAACATCTCTATGGATTTCACATAGAAGACAGGGCATGACCGGTATAATTAAGTAATTTGAAAACTGAAAAAAGCAGGTTCGGCAGGTTTTAAAGCACAGGACAGAAATCTGTGCTTCTGCATTGTAATAGGCTATTTCTTCTCTAAAGGCAAATGTTTATGATATTATGCCAGTCCATGGGATTGTCTCAAGATAACTAGTTCTTCTGCATTCAGCACACAAATACATTACTCCATTTTATTCCTATACAAACAGCAATTTCCCACTATTACGAAATGAGCATACAATGAATCTCATATTCATCCTACTCCCACAGTGCCTCTTTATACCCAATGAATACAAAATATGAAAGAATTAAGCTTATGTGGCCAACTCATATTCTAACACCTTTTGAGTGCTTGAAAAGTAAATGTCTCCAACATTTTATAAATATATAACATTCAAATAACTATAGATAACATTCAGAGTCCTCTTATTTTTGTATATATACACACATGAAGTTTTAAGGAAAAGCTAAAAATGCAGTGCCATTTCAGACAAAACGTCCATTGCAGCTTCTCCTTTTCTCTGCTAGAAAACTGTAATTATAAGCTTACTGCCATATCCAATATTTTGTATATTTTAAAAGTATAGCACTCAATACAAAAGTCCATTTCAGGCCTAAAAACCTTGGTATGGTGCTATAAAACCATTAACTCCATGTTAAATTATACTACATTTCATTTATACTACATTTCATTTTAGCTGTGACGGCCCAGTAATTACTACTGATTGTTTCTGATCTCTCACATATTAAAAAGCATGGCTGGTGAATTAGTGATGATAACCAAAAATGAGAAGCAAGAGCATTTATACTTTTTCTTTGTACACCATTCAATTATTATTAAAAAAATCCATTATGCTCTGTATTTTACTACATAAGGCAGATATAACCCACTAAATATATATTTTACTTTCTTTCCTTTTTTCAACAGAGATCACAAGATATTATCATATTACCTATTCTCTCTCACTGCACTGCCAGGCTCTGGCCAGCCAATTCTGAATTTGCTTTCACTTTCAGACATTTATCTGCATACAGTTAGGTGAAAGGTATTATTAATCATATCCTGTTGCTAGGCTACCTGGAGATGTTCATTTAAGCTTAATGTTTCTCTTTGTTATAAAGTGCCATGAGGAACACACAGATCTGAGACAAGAAAACTACTTTGCAGAAGCTGCTTAAAACATAAAATAAAATCTAGGCTCTCATAACAGAAGATGCATTACCAAGAAAAATAATTTTTAAAAACCCTATTTTAGTTTACAGTTTGCATAGTAGAGCTTTATTTTAACATGAAACTTTTAGATAACTGATGCACATGAACCTTTTAGATAAGTGATGCACAATAAGAATTAAAACTGAGGTTTAGTGTTCAGCCTCGTAGCTGTTGGAAGAGCTTTAAAGACACTACAATATATTTATTGGAAATATTCTGCAATGAGAGCATTATCTAATATTCAATGAAATAAACAGAAATGTATGAATTACACACAATTTAAAGAAAAATACCATATATGTCCATGTAAATTAGCATACTATTTATAAGGTTTTTGGTTCAATCTTACATGAAGATTCACACCTCTGCATAAAGATTCATGTCCATTCTTATCTGCCACATCTAGGAAGAGTTACCAAGGACACAGGCTTAAATTACATGTTAAAAAGTTCTCTGTAACAAGAGATGGAGCAGCACAAGAGTGGGATGTGACTTAAATGTCTCTTCTAACCTAGTGAGTAGCAGTCTCTCAGTGGAATTGGAAAACATGAAGCAAAATCCCAGCAAAGACAAGGCCATGTAGAATTTTACTCCAAGACAGCAGGATGAAGTTCTCTGACTCTCTTAAGGTCTCTATACAACCAACTATCTCATTTAAAATTCTGCAAAAGGCCTTGCCTATGTTACAGCTTTAATCACGTTAGGGAACTAAAGCAAGACAGTCCAAATTGTTTCCCTTCCAGTCTGCTCCAGCCTGTCTAAAAAAAACCTGGACACACTTGAATGACTTTTCAAGTATTTTGGAATACTGATACTCATTTTAATTCTTTGTTGGATCCCTTTCCATTACTGGAGACAGAAAGCATTCACTTTGAGAGTATCAATATCTGGTGTACACACTCATTTGGAAATTTGGGTTGTAGCCCTTAAAAACTTATAAGCAGCAGCACCCATTCAGCATCGTGGTCCCTCATAACTTCCTAATTCATCCATTCTGATGGAATGTAAAAATTCTGAATACCAGTATAGACTGGCAAATCTTTTCTGTTTCTGGGGAAAGTAAGCTGTTTTCTGAAGTTTTGACCTGCAAGCTAACATAGCACTTTGACAGAATGACAGTAAGCAGTGTTACAGAGTTTTCAATACAGATTCCTGGCTTGGATTCTGGTTATCACCAGAAACACACATGGGTGCAATAATGAAAGTAATCTTCACTCTTTACAGAGTTAAGAAAACAAAAAATTACTTTCAGAGACCAGCAGTTAAACTGGACTCCTTTTTAAACTCCTGCTACCTTGGTGCATTCCAAGTGACAACTGCAAGCAATGCTCTTTCTGATTCTTCATGTGAAAAAAAGATGCAAAATACTTCTGGAAGACATTACTGCAGTGCATGGATATGTCAGCAAAAAAAAAAGAGTACAGAAATGGCTGTAGTATAGAAGAGTAAGTGATTTTTCAGAGTTTCTTTATTAGAGACATTATTTCAAATTAACTTTCGTTTCTGCACTAACATTATAGACATAGAAAAGTTTGCATTCAGCATTTTCAGAAGTACTAAGCATGGGATTTTTAAGTCCATAAGTAGAGATTTTTTTTAAAAAGCTGGATCTATGGCATTGGAGTTTGAAGTATGTACTGGTTAGCTTAAGAAGAATTTGTTTCAATCAATATTAAATTCTATTTATTCTTTATGTAGAAAGACAATAAAATATTTCCCAAAACAAACCTAAAAGCCAGCAGGTACATTTCCAGCACCAATTCTGGTCTAAGATTTCTAACTGCAGTTGTGTTTTCCTATGAGAAGTTTGAGATGAAGCCAAATGGACAATGGTGAGGACAAAGTTAGTGCTGCTGCTATCATCATAAGATCCAGGACCTGTACCTCTGTCACTGTTTATCTATGGTAAGTGTTGTACTAGACAGCTGTTTCTTCAATGAAGATCAATTTTGCTTAAAATCTTACAATTGAATTGTTTAACACTGTGGCATTTTAAAAAAATTGATTCAAGGGAGACAAGGTTCAGCTTCATTTAGAAGAACAAGCACTTCAGAGAGAAAAAAACCACCCAGGACAAACGTGCTGCTGCTCTGGGTTTACCAGACTGCATTCTGGTTTGGTAGCTCTGCTTTAATAATGCTTTGTAGCAGTACTAACTCCACGTTGCCACCCAAGTTATTTTTCACTTTTACTTCAGCTAGATTTCAGCTAGGTAGGGGAATTAAAAAAAACAACCAACCAAACCAAAACATCTTTTCTTGAAATGAGCTACAATTACAAAAAAGCTTCATTTTTAGCTTATCACAGTTTTATAAAGTGTTATGAAAGATTCCCCTTGTAAGAGTTGAAAAGGGTATCTGTGAATGTATAACCTCATTTTAGTTTTGAAGTTGGTAACAAATGCACTATGGCATTTGTTTTACATTTCATCCAAAGGAAAAAAAAATAAAGAAATAATTTAAAGATTGTGCTGTGCCTGGCGTTCTGATAACCACTACTGCCACACTTATGGTGTGAAACATACCTGGTCCACGTGTTCTGATCCTCAGCTCTTGTAAAAGCAACAAATTCCATGTTTCTGTACTACAGAGGGAGATCCTTACAGCATAGATAACAGACCTACCATTTAATTTCATATTCTTTTCCTGACTTTCCACTCACACTTTGAGAAAACTACTTGATATCTCATCCCTTTTTTTTGGCTTGGCCTTCCTTTTCTGAATTGCCACCTCTGTTTTTCCCACCAGATGTTTTGGATAGGTCACCTGCTCTTTAAAAAGCCAAAGAATAATTCTTTCTGGTATAGAGGGCAACCAGCCTGGATCCAGAGTAAAACTTTCCAAAGTTAGAGGCTGCTCCCCCCCCACTTCAGTAACACCCTGCTTCCTGTGTGGGAAAAACTAAACATACCTTTTATTGGAAAGGATTTACTAGTTTGGAGAAGGGAACCCTAAGATTTTGTATGCAAATTTTATATCTTGTTCCTTAAATTTAGGTTTTTTGCTACCATGCCATCTTACAACTGTGGGAGCTGTTTCCTCAGAAAGATATTATGGTGGCAGAGATTGAGAGCACTTCAAAGAGCAGGTGCTCTTCTCGTGAAACCAAGAAACATCAGTTTGTCATGAAGCAGAAATGTCAACGGGGCAGCATCCTGATGTAAGGCACCCTAACTGAAGCATGCAGGGCAGGTCCGTCAAAGTTACATTTTCTGCAGCCTCAGAATGCCCAAATACAATAGAGAGAAAGCAGTGGATAGTTTCCTTCCCAGCCAGAAGATAACTTCTCATTCTTCAGTGCCCTCCATGGGGACCACACCAGTGAAGCACTGCTCTAGGCAGTGTCCCACAGAGTCTTCTGTAGCCCATGATCATTGTGGTAATTTCTATATCCCTCCAGAACTGCTCAACTTATGGCCAGGGGCTTCTCAAAAAACTATCCCTCAATCAAGTATACATGAGAGTGATTTAAAGCTAACTGAAATTAATTTCCTAATGAGCAGGTAGTTTTCTAAGAACCTAAACACACCACACCTGCTATTTCACCTAATGAGATGAATTATTAATGGATTAATGAGTAATCTTCCTACTGCTTGTAATTTTAATAACCAGACCTTTTACTCCTACACTCAGCTGCTTACAACACTAAGCTGAGAATGCAATTTTAGTGATCACTTCTACAATTCAATGTCCTACCTGCAAGGATTCAATTCTGTGCTAACACTATTGCATTGAGGGTCTCCACACAAGTAATGATGCCTTATTTTCATGACACTCTTCTCACCTTAAAACTGACATTCAACTTTTTGCTGTTTTTGCTAAAAATGACAACTTACTCTTTCCTAAGGGCCAAGAACAGCTTTTGTTTCGCAGGCAACATAGAGACATCTTTCCACCTTTGTTTCTCTTTATACTCCTCATTTAACCAATCAAACATAATTCTGCTTCCTGTAGCAGTGCATTCAGTCTTCACACACAAGCCCTTTCCTTGTGGGTAGTCTTTGTTTCTCATTTCTCCTACAGTACATTTCAGATCTATTCTTTTTGCTCTTTCCTTGGATGTACAGGAGCCTCAACTGTCAACTCCTGCCCTGCTAGCTCTGTGCAAGCAGCTCAGCATCTCAAGAAATCCCAGTTTTCTGTCACAGAAGTAAGATTTTAGCTAATATTACCAGTGTATTTTCCAGAGCTACAGTCCATGCCCATCTTACAGCAACATCCAGATACTTTGGCATGCTCCAAGTTTGAGAAGTGTTTCTTTTCTTCTACCTCTAATTGAAAATGAGTTATCTAAAATACAGTTTGTCCTTCTTAACCTTTGTTATCTTCATCCCTCATGAAATATGTCTCCCCATCTGGAAAACTACTTCCGCTTGAATTCCACTCTGGTTCCACCTGACATCATCCCTCTGTATTTTCCATCCAAACAACCTCTGTTCCACTGGCTCAAGAGATCTGGCCTCGAGATATGGCATTTGAGCTCTGATGGTCATGCACAACTGTTCATACCAGAATAATTGCAGTCTGAGCTGATGATTAATTCCTACCCATAAATATTTGTTATTAACAGGCAGAGGGCTGCAACAGAACTCTTCCACATGGCAAAATTAATGAAAAAAAGATTTTTATCTCTGCAGTACTCTACAAGGATACAAGTTTTAAGACATGCTTTGAAACACACTTTAATTTCAATTATTGTTAACTGCAAAACATGAAGGTCATAGCATGGACTATACATCTTCCAAATGTTTATTAAAATAGCACTGATGAATAACTTAATTAGTCATAGCTGCAGCTATTTTTCTCCCAATTATTTCCTTCTCTTCTTACATTTTCAGATTCAGAGCCATTTTTTTCAGTTTTCCTCTGTAACATTTCTATAATTCATTAATAGTAACAAAAATGCATAAAGTGCAAAGATTTTCAACTTTTCTAGGAATTTTTCCATAATAGCATCCACCAACCTGTGCACCAAATAAGTGAAAAAAAAAAAATAGGACTCAGCCTGATTAAAAGTACTTTTTAAAGAAAATTTCTAGGGCCAACATCTATGTTGCAGATTCCTGCCTTCAAGTGATATTTGAAACTCTGCTGAAAATCAAATATGCCAGTTGTAAATAAGTGTTACCAACAAATTTCTATAGTGCTCTACAAAATTTTCCAAGCAGAGAGTTTCCACTGCTTTTATAGCAAAAACCACAGAAATTTAGATAAAAACAACTCTGAAAAATAAAGTATTGCAAAAATACAACTCTAAAAACAGTATATATAAATTAGAACCAAACTTTCCAACACAGTTAGTCCCCTATAGACTGTTGAAGACATTCTAACAAGCACGTAGGAGAAGAACAATAAAACAAGAAAAATAACTGACAAAACATTAAGAAATCCACTTTTTATACCATGGCTTAGCTGCTCCCCAAAGAGAGAAAGGGCTGTGCCACCATCTTCTGAAGGAAAGAAAGGAGAAGACTTGTATTCTGAAGTTTCAACATCCAATTAGGAATTTATCAGCCTAGAAACTTTATGTCCACGTATAGGCAAGCATGAACTTTGTTGTTTTTTGCTCCTCAGGTTTCTTTTAAACATGGGTGTCATTTTTGGGATGACTTAGGTTTTCAAGTGTCTTGGAGAGCCGGACTCTAACTACTACGAAGTTTTACCCAAATTACATATTTTTAAGATGCCATAGTACTGAATGGAGAAATGATTTATGTTTGGAGACACAAAAAGAGTAAGAATAAACAGTAATTGCTTTGTTTCTATATATCTTCACTTTTATGCTCCAATGAAGAGAGCAGAGAAGCTCAGTAACACATGGAGAAGGCAGTACAATATAACAAAGCATCTGCAGATAACTCCATCTCCATTTTCTGCTCTTTGGTTTTATAAGGAGTCACAAAAATACTTTACACTTCATTATTTCTATAGCACCTCTGAGCAAAGTGTACTCTGTTTCTTCATGTCAGCCAGCCAACCATTAAACTACCAGAAGTTAAATCTTTTAATATCTTACATTCATTTCTGCAGGCTCCATACATAAAGCAAGGGTGTGGGCCATTACTAGCCAAAAGGAACCAAGCATAGTTCTGCCTGCCAGCCTCTAACTCTTACATCACTTGCAATACTTCACTAATTCTATTTCTTTATATAAAACATTAAAAACATGACTGAAACTACCTAATGCTTGATAGGGAATAAACACCTTCCTTCATTAAGCATGACAAGATAATGAACTTTGACCACTTCTACACAAAAATAGTAAAAATACAACAAAACATTGAGCAGTTTTAAGTCATGGATGCACCAGAGGAGAGAAAATAAACCATAACAGTTGTGCTAAACCCAAGCTGATCTGGAAAGAAAAGCCAAAAAGTTGGAAAAAGTTTTCCATCTCAAAAAGATACTCTCTTCACAGCACCCTGAGATCCTACTGCATATCCAGGTGAAAGGGACAAGAAAGAGTGTAAAAACCCACAGTGTGTATAGTGTGTATTTTTGTGTATGTATGCATTTAATTCAATGACAGAATTAGTTGTCCTGTGCAACAAATCAGGGCTTTATGATGACATTGCTTTGGATAGCATACAAGAATACTACAGAGAGCCATGCTTTGTATCTTTGACCACTAATAAGAGCATAGTTTTTTTCCCCACTCTGATTATTGGTATAACTGGACTCCTGTTTTACTTTAGCATATATTATAAATATTTGGTTTCTAGGTTCTTTTGGTACAAAAGAACATCCTAGCAATAAATCATTACATTACCTTCAAAAAGGAAGTATTTTGAGGCTCTTGGGTGCAAATAAGAAAAGCAAAGGAAGTTAATGCATTTAAGCTAACTTGCTCTCCTTTGTTTATTCGTGCCTATTGGTTCTCAATATTTTCCTTCTCCTTATTGTATATAGCAGCTGGAATTAAAATTATAAGGAAAGAACATTCTGCCTGAGGGATTGCAAGAAAAATGTGAGAACAAAGAGAAACAGTGAATCTGACAAGCTCGGATAAAAAGAATACTCAAAGAATTATGGGGGGTAGTTTGGATATTGCACAGAATAATTAATAATTTTGTTGGGATAGTATTTCCTTGATAACAAGAAGTATCTGTAGTCATGTCAAATTGATGTGTTAATACAAATTACTATCTCTCACACTGCCTTTTCCACTGTCTTTACCTCACTCTTTAGAACAATCTTTCATACAATTGAGCAGTTTACAGCTCAAGTACATAGAAAACATGAATAAATCTTTATATGAGACTCAAAAGCTCCCATCAAAATTCATCTACTTTGCTTTTGATAATGAGAGGCAACAAAAAGACAAACAGAACATGGCAAAAACTTATATGCAGAAAGATTCAGGCTCTATGAGGACTCTTAATATATCAGATGCAAAATGTTTAAACATTAACATTTAACCTGAGAAGCAAACATAAAATACAGATCTATGATATATGAAGAAGAATAGATCAAGGTTATGAAACAACTTGTGGTTAGACCACGGTGATCAGCATTAATACCTTTAATATAAACAGCCCTGAAACATCTCTCACCACATCTTTGGTGGGAATGGATGCTGTAATACAAGACTGTAACCTTCGTATACATTTCTAGCTTAAAAGGTTAATGAACTATAAATTGTATTTTTCCACTTCTTTTGGCTCTTAAATATGTGAATACTCAGTTATATACAACTGCCTTACAGGTACTGACATAATATTTATTGAAAAATTATAAATTGTGAATTTATTAGATGTAAGTTTTTTAGTTCAATGTTTAATTTATTATTTTAATTACCTATTCAATATTACTTAATGTTTTAAATCAGTATTTGTTGAGGGTGTTGCTTTTACTTTTCAATTTTGCTTTATTAAGCCATATATAAAAGAACATACAGACCCAGAAAATTTGAGACAGTGAAGAAACTTTGTTTCTACATGCAGCAAACTAAATACTCATACTAACAGACTGATGAGTGATAGATCTTAAACTAGGATAAATTGGAAAGTATTCTTATAGTTTAGATTTTATACACCTCCTGTCTGCTTTGCAAACAGAGCTTCTGGATGCAGTGACCCATGTCATTTACAAGAAATCATTTTATCTGACTAGACAAGACATTTTGATAATACAAATGAATTGGTTAAAAGAATTTTGTAAGCCATGGAACAAGAGCATAAATCTTCAGCAGTGGCAAAATTGTATCTAAGGATTAAATTCATAATGACACAGATTTTCAGAGTTACTAAGAAGAAATGGAATAAAGAGAGCTTCATCCTCCTGTAAGGAATGTTCTCTTGCCTTTGTAAGGAAGGGTCTCAAAGCACACCAAACACGGTACAAGCTTCCATTGAACCTGAAATTCTCTGTCTCTGTTAGCACAGGATTCTAAAACCAGAATAAGCCCTCAAAGCAGGACCTAGCATCACCTCTGCTTTGAAGACAGGGAACTAGGGCATAGGCTTTCTGTATTATTTTCTTAAGAAATCATTGGCAAACTCAGACAGAACATGTTGTCTTCCACCATATCTGGGACCATGAATAAGAGATCACTCCTTGTCCCACGGGAAAGGGAGGCAAAAGAGTTTGATGCCATGAATATCTCCATTTCCTGTTTACCAGGTAAGCATATCACATGTAAAGGAACCTCCATGAAACAGAAAGAAATTCCTCAATGTATAATGGCTGAAAGAGGGTGCAACACATCATATAACACTTCTATAACACTTGCAGCATTTTATGCCACGGGTCTTTTTTCCATTATTTTTCTTCTATATTCACAGAACAGTATCTGCACTTTGTTGATCAGCACCTGAACTGGTCTTTCAAAAAGATCTTAAAGTGTTAACTAGGACTTGCCTTGGTTTCTGCTGGGATTGAGTTAATTTTCTTCCTAGAGCCTGGTACAGTGCTGTGTTTTGGATTTGGTATGAGAATGATGTAAAAACACTGGTGTTTTCAGTTACTGCTAAGGAGTGTTTATACTAAGACAAGGACTTTTCAGCTTCTCATGCTCTGACAGCAAGAAAGCTGCAGGGGCAGAAGGTGGTAGAAGACAGAGCCAGGACACTGGGCCAAAGGGATGTTCCATAGCTCATGGTGCCATGCTCAGTGCATAAAGCCAGGGGAAGGCTGGCTGGGGGCCACTGCATGGGAACTATCCAGGCATCGGTCAGCAGGGGGGTGTGCAATCACACTGTGCATCACTTCTTCTGCATATTCTTTCATGAGTATTATTATTTTCTTCCTTTTCTGGCCCATTAAACTGTCTTCACCTCAACTCTCGAGTTTTCCCACTGCTGCTTCTCTGATTGTCTCCCTCATCCTGCTGTGGGGTGAAGTTCACTATGTGGTGTTTGGTTTCTTTCTGGGGTTAGACCAGGACAGAACTACACAACATACACAGGGTTAACTAAGCTCAAGAACTGCAGAAGAACCTGGCAAACCTTTGCAGTTTTATATAGACTAGCAATATGAAACCCCTTTCTATTCTTGGCTAGATTTCCTTCACACACCCTCTTTAAGAAATTTATAGAGAACACAAACTGTAGTACCTCTAAGGCTCAAGGCTAATTTTAGGCAGTGGAAACCAGCCTCTTTCTAGACTTTCCCTTAAGCTCGTCATCTTCTATGACTCCATAGAAGATGGTCAGAAAAGGATATTTAAGCTAGATTTGTAATTGTAAATATAAAAAAAGGAAAGAAAGAAAGGAAAGAAAGGAAAGAAAGGAAAGAAAGGAAAGAAAGGAAAGAAAGGAAAGAAAGGAAAGAAAGGAAAGAAAGGAAAGAAAGGAAAGAAAGGAAAGAAAGGAAAGAAAGGAAAGAAAGGAAAGAAAGGAAAGAAAGGAAAGAAAGGAAAGAAAGGAAAGAAAGGAAAGAAAGGAAGCCCTGTTGAAACCAGTCACACACCTGCAGCTGTACCTGCCAGCTCACCACTCATTTTTACATCTTCTTTGATGAATCTCCATACTGAGTTTACAAAGCCTTACATAAATTCCCTTAGACCAACACAAATCTTCTCCCTTATTCGTATATCACCATCATGCTTTAACAGGGCATGGAAGATCTTGATCTTCTGCAATTAAATTCAAGGTTAAAGGACTCCACAACCATAATCCACTAATGTTCGAGGCTAAAATAATACAGCAAAGGTACATTAAAAGAAAATAAATTCCATAGGACCTGTAAAACTAACAGCACGTACCTGAGCAGGAAGAGGAGTGCCATCCACTACAGAACTATTTATTTGATCATCCAGAGTCACTTACTTTGGAATTCTGCAATCCAGGGCTAAAAGCATTCATCAAAAGTATCTTGCTGGCAACACCCATGTCATGTCCAGTATCACGTGGGAAACATGTTACAATGAGTTATTGCTGAAATCCAAAATATCTCGAACTTTTCAGACTAAAAGTGAGCTATGGAAGGGATCTTATTTGCTTAAAGCATGAAAAGCATAACACTGAAGTAAGTTGACATTACCCTCATTTCCATAAACCACTGCAGCTACTGACTGACATTTTGCAAGTTAAGCAAGAGAGGAGTCAAATTCATACTGGCATTTCTACTGTCAGGCAAAAAAGTGTGAAGCGTGCATAAACCTGCAGTCCCATCTCCTGCTTGTCACCGTACCCTGAGAAGCAAGTGCATATGTCACTTTCTCCTCTTATCCATTTGCACTGCACATAGAGAAGGCAGGATGCTCTGTATCTTCTCAAATGGTGTTTTATACTCAACAGTGAGCCTTTACTGTTCCAGAATAATGCCCACTCGGACAGCCTGTTTGATGGAAACCATCAGGCTAGAACTCACCCTCAAAACAGTTGCCATGTGTTTAGGCAGCAGCTAGACTTGTGTTTTTAAACAAACAAAATAACCGAACTTCTTTGGCAGACATTCAGCAGCTCAAAATATGCATTATTGCACCTCCTAACTGGATGGTGACCAAAAATAGACTTCTTGATAAGTTCTTCCTCCTAGAAAGTTTGTTCTTGAAGGAGGATATATTTTGTTACAAACAGAAGGTTCCTCCAAACAACAAATGCATAAAAGAAAGGAATAACAGAGTGAGATGGTTTATATTGCTTTTATAAGGAAAGCTTTAAAATGTTTGATTAGGTCTGCTTTGGAGATTATTTAATCTGTGACAGAATGCTGTCTTTTCCTAACTTTCAGGAATGGAATTAAAATGGAACATATATCTATCTAACAGTTCCAACAAAAGACAGTACAATTTCTATCAGAAAATATAACTTAGTAGAATTAAAAGAAAACACTCACAGGTTTAATAAGGGATGAAAAAATCTGATTTCTACATCAAACTCTCCAACTAATGCTTCAAGAAACTGCACAGGCAGAATTTGTTCACAAAATTCTGAGGACATTTCATGTCAAATCAAGACTTAATCGATTGATGTTGCAAGGGCTCTTTATGTGAAATCATTCTTCAAAGGACAGACTGCAAAATATTTGCTACTAGTCTATGAAATACTGTAGCTAATTACGGAAAGTACATTTGTCTAAAAAATTAAGTGATACATTATCTTTTGCCTTCTCAGTAATCTATAATGCATCTCCAATATATCAGCATGAGTTAAAGGAGCCTTTGTTATAGCTAGTAAAAACCTCAATTACTCTTCTGAAGAAAAGTCTGACATTCTGGTTTTTATCCATTCATAACAGCACACTTTAGTTAAGCTATATATCATACATTTATTTGAATCAAAAAGTTCCTTAAAAAGTAAAGTCCAATATTAAATAAAACAATTTTATTAATTTTTTCTTTGAAATAAACAAGAAATAATCTTATTTTTAAAATTGTATTTAGTTTCTACTTTGATAAAATTATACTTTCCACTGAAAAATCATTCCGAAGGTTTTCAAGTTAACTTAACTTTAAGTTATTTAATCATTATTCTTCTGGGATTAAAAAACCAAAATCCATATCCTTAAAAAATTATTTAATATATCTTTACTATTTAATTTTTAATTTTTTTTTCAACCATAAATTCTTGCCAGGAAAATAACCGAATTTTTTAATGAAAGCAAATGTAGGTAATTGCATCTATTTAGTGTTTACATAACTTCTCCTAGAGCCTTTCTTTGGACCACCTAGCTTGTGGGGCTTTTAAAAAGTCGTTAGAGCTAAATTGCTTGAAATTAGTAAAGTTATTTTTCCATTCATGCATCCATTTCAGCCGAGAAAAATCATTCAACAGTGAGCACTTGACAGCACAGCCACTTTCCCCATTAATTGTCGACTAAGACAAGAAAATTGAATTTTTGTCTGCTGAAGTTTAGGCAGTGGTTTCATGGGTAGAACACCCTCAGCTGCTGTCAGCTGCTCAGTTTCTCTGAGCTGCAGAAGTGAACTGGCGTACCTATAGCTGCTAATGACAGACAGCTCTTCTGAGACGGAGTGGCAGCAGGTTAGTTCCTCTAAGCAATCCACAGGGCAATGGAAATGCCTTCACAAACACTGCTTAATCGCTATTCTGCTCCCAGAGGTGTTGCAGCTGATTGATACGCTAAAATTTCATTCTAGGTAGTGATAAAAACCCCAACCTATCACACAATTCTATTTGCTATCCTTACCCAGCAAACGTTTTGCCCAGCTCAGACTGTCAGCTCCACTTCTAATCACTGTATAAGTAACATTAAATAAACGTGGCATTTGGAACACTTGATGCTTTATACAAAAAAAAGCAGAAATCCTCACTTATTTATCTTCCTCTCAATCTTAGGCACTAAGATATGCGTGTTTTGTCAAATGTATGGAGAAAATATACATCTAATAAAAAACTAATAATTTCAGTCATGTTACTGACCTGACTGGCAGAGAAGTGAGCTCGCTTGTTACTCATTTTTAAAAAAGGTTAAACTTTGCCTTATGAAGAAAGTCCTTAATACTTAAACCCCTCTCCCCTCAAACATCTACCACATCTCTGATCTGCTCTTATCAAAATTTCTCTTCCTGAAAGACAGTTTATTTATACATGTGCAAAGTCAATCCTAGAACAGTCATGAGCACAGTTAAACAGACATCTCCTTTCCTCTTACAAAAAAAATTATTGAAAAACAACATTCTCCAATTTACTATCAACACTTTGATAGGTACAAAGCTGAAGTGATACAATCAATCTTTCCTGATTAGTGTTTGATAAAGAGATGCACAGAAAAGTACCAAAAATGTAAAAATGTAGCCAGGATGTTCTGCTGAGCCATCCATTAGTCACTTTTTGATTTTATGATCTTACAGGGACAGAAAGTGGAAATTTTTTTTTAGTGATGCAATGATAACACAGTCTGGAGAATATTTCCATAGAATTAAAGAGCATCATGGGAAAAATGCTTCCAGTAGTAATCCACTATTCGAGCTGGATTTTTCATCAGAGGAAACGTAGAGGAAAGGCATCAGTTAAGACAGCACTGTACAAACAGATGGAAGAAGGAATAATTCAGGGCTGCTGAACACCTCTCCAATCTAGAAGGCCTCTAAATTATAAAACACAAAGAGCAAAGAAAATTCTCTGAATTACTATTATAAATTTCTCTAGTTTATAGTCTACTCTAAGCACTCTTTGCAGAGACAATATACAAAGATGGAGAGACCTTTGAACCTGACCTGATTTATTACCTCTTTTTCTCTGCCACAGAAAATTGGATTACTAAGCCTCTGCTTGAGCTACCTGAAGGTAGAAGTGACCTGATATGTCCTACGTGACACAGGGTGAATATCTTGCTACCATACTTACTTGGCTCAAGTAGCATTTCTCTTGGAAATTTAAAATTTTTAGGTCTTTTCCTGTCTGAATGTTTTCCCTCGCTGGTATTCACAGCAGTCTAAGATTAAGCCATTAGATCCTACAGACATTTCTCATTCAAAAAAGTATTTATGATCCATTTGTCCTCCTATTCAGAAAAGAAAACTCAGAGCAGTACGATTTGGCTGTTTTTCTGGGACTGACTTGTTGAATGTCACGCCACCAAAACTATTTTAGCTCCTCTTCAGGCTCTGCCTCCCGTCCTCTCCACCATTCCTCTTTCCCCAGCTCACACCATTACACCATAACAAGGCCTCCACATACAAATGTTTACTGTTACTTTGGATGTTTAGACATAAGATTAAGCATTGCTCCCTCACAACAAATATTTTGTTTTATTAGTAACTGGAAAACACTCCTACATAGGTATAGTTTCAAGTTAACATTTTTGATAATACAGTATTTGGCATTATATCAAATGCAAACATAATTATTTGCTCAGTGTTATGGCTATTTATTTAAAAACAAATTGTACCTGTCTGTAGCAATAAAACTACCTGGAACATTACCTCTATGCCATAAACACTGTTGTGCAAGTCTGATGTGCAATATCACATCAGAGGAAAACATCAAAAGCCAAAGAAAAAGAATATTTAGAAAAAAAAGCAGGAACAGACACTTGGGCACTTTCAATTGGTCAAATTTTAGTGTTCCTCACACACACAAGAAGCTTTCATTAATTCTACTGATTTTCTGAAGCACATGCCTTTTGGCAAATGGTTATCTTAGCATGAGGAAGATACTTTTAAATTGCACCATAAAAGGAAATACTATTCCTACAAATCCACCCATTAAGAACTTCTACAAACTGCAGCCACATTAGCTGCTTCCAAATATTTGGAGGGCAAGAAAAGAAATATCAGTGGGAACCAAAGTTCTGGAAAAACCTGAAATGTCAGAAGTTTTTTCAAGGTAAAATCACAGTTGTGGCCAGGATACTCATAACGAATGGCTGATTGTGTGATGACAGCCTTCTTTAGATGGTGTCACCAAAGAATGATTTTATGATAGAGAGTTTAACTAATGATTGATATGTGAGAAACGACACAGTTGAAGGACAAAAATATTTTAGTGATAGGAACTTCCAAGCAGTAGTCTGAGAAAAGTAAAACACAATCATGAAAAACATAAACATGTACAACAAATATGCAATAATATAAAGTAAGCCTAGTACATTTCTTTTAACAGAAGTCATAACAGAAGTTAGATTTAAACATCTATGGCCTACCCTCCTATCCTTTCCTATCATCAAGGATCCAGAAACCATTTGCTTTCCTCTGACGTTTTTTTCCAATTACTCTTGTTTTTCTATGGTTTACCTCAGGGGATAAAGAGTAACAAAGCACATTTGTTAGTGAATGTGTCAGCTTCAAGAAACACATTGAACAGATGGTTTTGATCCTTTCTATGGTCTTTGACCCTTATGGAGAGATGAAATCAAAAAGATGTTGTTCTACCACCTCCAGAGTTAGACATTCTGGCAGCCCTCTGACCAGGTGAAATACCTGGTCCTCAGCCCCAAATGAAAGCTGAAATGATAGCAAAGCTTTGCAAATAAACATCTGACCTCCCTCAAGTAATTACTATGATTGCCTTAAGTGGATACTAGTCCACATGGATTAGCTCATTTAAAATACCAAGATTAACTTCCAACTTTCCCGAAAGTCAGTTCTTAATTTGTGTAAGCATTGGTCATCACCGACTAGACTTTGCTTAAACTGCTTCCCAACTGTCATTCAACTGTATTTTATTTACAGACTATTAATACAAGCTGTCCAATATGCACATTTTATTAGCTGGAGAGTCAAGGCTGAGTCTTCTTGCCAAGAATACCTTGAACCCACCTGTCAGTCACAGCATCTGGCAGCTTTATCTGCATTACATTTATATGTACATCAGTCCTAAACCTGATGCCAATAGAGTTTTGTTATATTGCATGATCAATCATAACTTAAGTGGTAGCACACCTCAGCTATTTGCAGATTAATTCTACCAGAAAGAAATTTCTGCTCAAAGGTTAAATAAATCATGAAGTATTTATACCTCACTGCAACTACCTCAGCCTACGTAAGCTCAGTCTCATCCGCCTGTTCATCTTCAAAATAGGCACACTGAAGTGGAAAGATTGTAACAGAAAAGAAGTAGGGTGAAATTAATTTTGCCATCTGTAAGAGAATAAAGCAAATTAAAAAAAAAAAATCCCCAAAGTCCATATTATTTGTTATATTTCACATATACTTTATGTTGGCCCCCATTCCATGAAAGAATTTTGAAATCCAGGAACAAAGACAGGGTTTTTTTTTGAGATGTTCTTCATTGTCTTCTACCTGCCATCAGACTGCAACGGCAAATCCTTAACATAAAATTGCACAAAGGAAGAAGAAAACTTATCAAATAATTATTGGGGAAAAAAAAGCGTATTTTTTTACAGTTTGTTGCTTCATTGGATATAATTTAATCGGGGGGCAGTCAGCCAACTCTCACTTTAATGATTCTGATCCTACAAGTAATTTCTTTAGTGATTAGGAGTCTATTCATATCAAATGGACTTTATTATTGCATTAATAATTCAGCAGCTCGCACAGCAAAAAAGATAAAAACACATCCAAGTAAATTCCCATCCCTCTACCAGCCTGCCTGAGCTGCTTCTTTCCTTCCCATCACAGAACATGACAGATCTGGTTCTTCACCAGTGTCAGAATTTTACATATTTGATGATCTCTCTGAGGACTGCTGGTAGGCAGAAAAGGTTAGAGAACTTGAGAATCTTATATTTCCATAGAAATTTCAGTTTCTAGGGGAAAAAAAAAAATCTTTCACCTCGATTAACAACTGTCCTGTAGAGCTACTTGGCTTGAGCATTTCCAAATAGTTTATAAATCAAGCTGAAATTCATGAAAAGTCTTGATGCTTTGGCCCAAAATCAAGAACAGAAGTGCTTTCTGGAAAGTGCTCCATAATTCTTGGCTGCAAGTACAGAATCATCTTAAAGCAATGACATTTAATGAATTATATGCATAATGTTTAAAGTAACAGGCTGCATTTTGCAATCAATTCAAATACCATGACCTGTGTTAACAGATTGTAGCCCATTCGTTCTCAGTAATGGACAAGGCATACTGTGCATTAATGACTCTTTAATGAGAACAAGAAAGAGCCAGAAACAAAGAAAAAACAAAATAAAATTAATACATCTATTATTCTCCTAATTTGTATTGCCAGAATTAATTCAAAAAGTGTAGTGTGAAATACACAGTAGTATGTTTTTTTAATGCAATAACATCATTGCAATAGATTCCACTGCATTATTTGGTCACTAAGTGTTCTTTCAGGAATAAAAAACTGATTTTGCACAGATGAGTGGATCAGAACGTGAAATACTATTTACCCAGTTCTATTAAGCTTTTGCTAACTAAAGCTGCTTCTCTGCCACTGTTGTAAGGCCAAAGTCAAAGTAACCTCTCATGACATACACCTCTGAACAGCAGAAACATTATGGAGGTATGACAACAATTCTGGAACAACTGTTTTCCACTCTTCCTAGAAAGAAGTTCCTCTTTTAAAAAAATTTAAGCAAGAATAGAAAGTATAATCAAAACTGTCTTTTCAAACGTTTGCTATACTTATTATTTCCTGTTAGACATATTTTCTTTTCTTAACAGAGCTATTTTGTGGATGAATAACAAAGCATCAGGCACTGATATTTTCCTATTTAACACAATGGAACGTTTCCAGCTGCAGCTAGCAGAACTCACACACCACATCTCCCTAGCTGACCATAATCAAAACCAAAAACCTCCAAACACTCATTTCTCTTGCATATAATTTACTGAGAGGCAATATGCCCATACCCAGGGCCCAACAATACGACTCTAAACAGCCCCAAGTTTACTTGAGCTGATCCTAAGTGCATGGTTGTGTTAGACCTAGGTTATAACACATCTGTCACATGAAGTATTGCAAACTTTTAACAACTTCTTCCTCCATCTATGACCTTACATGTGCACACAAAGCTGGTCAAGTTCTTCTATTGTTGGATTATAATTAGTACTGAAGTGAGCTGCTCCATTCCAATCACATTAAATATAAAATCAGTTAACACCTCGTCTTTCACCTGGCACTTACCCACAGTGAAATTTAATATTGGTTCTGATTATACTTAACTTTACACTGCTGATTTTCAGTTACTTTCCTGGATGTTACCCAGTGTCTATGACATGCAGAAGACATTCCATGATGTGCATGTCAAAATTTGTGGCTATTAGGCCATCATCTTTTATGTTCTAGGGCAATTATTTTCTTTGCTAAGTGACAAGTTTTGCCTTGCTATCACTGTTACTTAAGAAAGTCAGATTTTCAAAGCCAATGACTTTCTTAAGAGCTCCTCCTCTCCATCCCTCTTCACTGTCTGCTTGGCTCATAGGAGTTTTTGTCCATGGGAGCTGAACTCCTTGCAGCCATTGACTGAACACTGTACCCCATCCCTGCCATTCCAGGACTGTCTGCACTCCATCATCCCTGAACAACAAAAAAACCCTCAGCCAACCAATCATCCAACCAATCAAAAAACTCAACCAAACAAAATGGAATCATTGGTCATTTGGAAAAGTCTAACAGTGACCAAGTCTTTTTTGTTTGTTTGTTTTTAATTAGAATATTATGGAACTGTAAACACAAAAATTATTACTACCATTCTCCAGAAAAAAAGGAAATACGTCTATCATTCCACAAATATTTTGATAACTCATGTCATTTTCCCTTGTAGATGATGCCAAGAGACAAAATCTGTGCCTACTCAGCCTGATTTTTCTGGAACTGTGTGCTGTGAATTCCTGGCAGGATTGTGTGATAGAAAGCTGAGTGGTCAATGTAAACAAAATAATTCAAAACAACAAAGCTGTGAGGGACAACTTGTACTTCTGGCATACAGGTTTCACACAGGTTTTATAGAGGTCAGTGATAGTCTTGGATGCTGTTACCAGGGGGAGGCTCTCAAGTGATAAGGAAACAATCATTTTTGATGATATGAGTGGGACTGGAGGGAGTGAGAGTTCCTAAAGAACCACTGTAGGCAATAATATTTTCTAGATTGCACTCACTGCCAAGTATGGCTTTCCAGGCAGTACAGGATGTTGCTGCTGCACATCTTCACTAAATCAAGATCAAACCAAACAAAATCCAAAGCCAATGGATGTGTGTGATATTCTATTCCCCATCACTTTACATCAAGTGAGGCTCATGCATGCCTCGGAACGGTTTCATCTATACACAGGGCAATACTTAAAATACAGCATATTTTTCAGTTTTCTTGAGTAATGAATATTTACTGTTTTACAACAGAGCAGAATCTTTAAGCTGATCTGATTATTGACCATGACTTTCAAGAGAAATGAGTAAATACGGGAGTTTTGGGAGGGACTTGCTTTGTTTATTTTAGATTTTGTTGTTTAAACATAGCATTTGATAGAACCCAGCTAGCTCTCTCTTCTTTGTGGCTGAAGACAGTAATATTCACTCCCACATATATAGCCACGAGGCTCAAGGTTGAAGGAGCTGCATAGAAAAACACTGTATGCTGATGTGTCATGCATCTTCCCAGTTTCAAACTGACAGATAGGAAATGTCTTGCACAGGAATAGAATAGAATGTAGAAACATTCTTTTTCTTTGAATATGCTATTAATATAAATTTTTAAAAAATTACAAAAAGTGAGACACTTGTCTGAAGAAGCAGGGTCCCAAACTTGAAAGCCCAGACAATATTCCTGCTGCTGTGAAATAATGATTACCTTTAAAAATAATTTTAAAAAAACCCACAAAAAACAAAATAACAACAAAAAAACCCCAAAACAAACAAAAAAACCCCAGTGTTTTTTCAGGTTAAAAAAAAAACAACAAAAAGCAACACCAAACCAAAACAACAAATAAACCCACAAGAAGACATTGAAGGCACTTCTCTTCTTCCTTGAACCTTTTGCTCCTTGACACAAATTGTTTTTTTCTAGCTGAATTATACACATCATCTGTGAGACATTAGCCCCTTGTACACTAAAATGGCTCCCCATTACTCTAAACATCTCAGCCTCCTGATCTTTAAATGCTTGTTTCACATATTGCAAGATGATCCAGAAATATCCCAAATTAATAGCAATAACCTGTTTACAGTAAGACCAAATGAGTAAAATAGAAAAGATAGAAATGAAGGCCCTAGAGTGTGGATACCAAAAAATTCTTCAATATAAACTCATCTCCATATATCCCAGTAGCTGACTGTGGTTAGAAGATAGGTTTCCATCTAAAATATTTCTCCTACCAGCAGTCTCTACTCCCACAAAAAAGAAGGAAAATAAAGGGGATACCTTAAGTAAATATATATATGCATACCTATATGTATACACATACACTTAAAACAAACATCAGAATTTCTAATTTAACTCCAGTAAGAAACCAAAGATTTTCCTTGGAATTTTGCAGAGACCACATCACATGTTTTAATAGGACTGTTTGCAATCAAGCTACATATCAAAGCAGTTCAACATCAGACACAGAGGTAAGCAGCCTTTAATGTACTCCAGCAGCAACTATTTGCTCTTCTGAAAATGTGCAGTGCACATAAGGAAAATCGAGCAAGTCAAGAAAAGAAAAACATTCATCTTTTCATCATCATTCCTAGATAATAAGTCATATGAGGAAGAGCTGAGGGAGCTGGGTTTGTTTATTCTGGAGAAAAGGAGGCTCAGGGAAGACCTTATCCCTGTACAACTCCCTGAAAGAAGAGTATAACAGATGGGGATGGATCTTTTCCCCCAGGCAATCAGTGACTGAATTAGAGGACATGGCCACAAGCTGTACCAGGGATGTTCAGGTTTGCCATCAGGAAAATTTTCTTCATGGAAAAGGTATTTTAGAATTGGAACTGGCTGCCCAGAGAGGTGGTGAAGTCAGCATCTTGGAGGTGTTCAAGAAAGACTGGACATGGCACTTAATGCTATAGCCTAGCTGAAAACATAGTTATTAGCCAAAGGCCAAACTTGATGATCTTACAGGTCTTTTCCAACCTAAATGATTCAGTGATCTGAATTTTTTTCTACTGTTACATCTAAATGATGATTTGCCAGGTGAAAAATACCTCTCCACCCTTCTTGCTTTGTAAAATTATGTTTGTCTTAAATGGTACTGCATCATACAATCCATGCCCAAAAGAGACAAGACTGCAGGGCTGTAGTGCCTGAATGACAAGCTTTTAAGGAAAGGACTTCTTGGAACTGAAGAAGTGCCATGAACTGAATGTTATTTAAAGCAACAACAATGGTGGGCAATAACTGAAAATTAACCACTTCATTCAATGACAGCACAAAATGACAATGACTGTCAGAAAATTAAACAGAAGTTGGAAAACAAAATTCATGTATCATGTTAAAAAAAGAAAAAGCATAACTACTTAACAGAAAGAATGACTGCTAAGGACTCTGTAAAATCACATTTCTGAATATCAGCCAGATATTCTGCTCTGAGGGTCTAACTGGAAAACAGCATGAAGAACACACATTACATATTTTGTATCCAATTCAAAAGAGCATTTTGAAAACAGTGTTACTGTTACTCAGCCTTTCCAGGAAGGAGGATACCCCAATTCATACGTTTCAATATCAAGCCAAAAAGCCCTCCAGGGACATCTATAATTCAAATTTTGAAGCGAATTCATTTGCATGTCCATAGATACAAGAAAATTACAGATTCCTCTTCTGAAAGTTCTGTTTGAAAACAGGCAAGAAAGAGTATATTCAGGAGTTCTTAGTATATAAAATTAAGGTATGTGCTACACCTTTCTAGTAGATCTGTGTGGTCTAGGTATGAGCAAGGTTTTCTGGGTTGTTTAAAGCTTATACACAATATTACATGAAATGTCATCAGCTTCCACTCAAACATGAAATTGAATATATAGCTAAGAGGAGTCCCAAAACCTCCTCCTATTTAGTTTGTTTTATAGCACCAGAATATGGAAACTGGGATTTCTTCTAAACCAGAATGATTTATAAAATTAAATGTGATTTATCTATAGGAATGCTAAAAGAAAAAGGAATGAAATGCAACATAAAAATTATTGAATGAAAAAAAAGAATGAAATGCTGCTAAACAGGCAGACTTGGGAAGAAACATCCTCAGAAATAGATAAATACAGCCTCAAGTGTTATAAAAGATGACACTTTTTCTTAAAGCTTCTGGGGTTTGCAACTCTGGAAGACAGAGTGAGACTCTACAAACATCTTAGAAAACCATCTTCGCTCATATTCAGCTTTTACTTGTGTTTTTAGACCCTTATGGTTTAAGAAAATATCAATTTCCACCTGTTTCTTAAGAGCTTTTTTCCTGCAAAGGCAATTGTTCTCTCCCTACAGCTTCCATCTACCAAAAGCTGGGTGAGGGGAAAAGAAACCCATTCTATGTTATATGGAGAAATTGACCTAATAAAATTTTGTAGCATTTCTGGGATTTCAATACCTGTGTAATTGTTCACCAAGCAGCAATTACTGATCCTATTGAATCTTCTTTCTTTTGTGCTTCAGTCCAATAACGGGGCAGATTAAAAAAAAAAAAAAGCAAAAAACGGAAACAACAAAGAAATAGAAACATTTCACACACAAAACACAGCATATTCCAAACAGAAGGGTGAAAGCTAAGTACACCCAGACTCATTAGAACAGCCTCGTTAGTGACTGGGCATTGTAAACCTGAAGATTTGTTTGCCATACAAGCAGTGTTCTCCAGCAGACTTAGGAAGACTCCCATAAACTACCCAGGACTTTGACAGCAGAAATATTTCAATTTTACTCCAAGAATTAAATTTTTCATAATTAACAATCATTATTAAACAGAGTTCTTTCCATCTTTATCTACAAGACTGTTTCCTACAAATATTTTACTTTAATGTGCATTCTGATGACTGTCTAGAAAAACTATGACTTCCATTAAACAGCTGCCTTTGCAATTCATCACATATGCATGGTTCTTTAAGCTACATCAATGTTTCTTCACTTAGACAAAGTTTAAATAAAAATCAACCCATAAAAACAACAACGAGTAAATATTATCACGTGTGCACACATATTTAATTGCTACTTTGAGTGCCAAGGTAAGGAAGAAAGGCACTCTATGGACTCTAAATATCTCACCAGATTACTAAAGGACCCAAAAGATCCCCATGGATTACCAAATATGGCAAGGTGGGGAAAAAAGCCCACTTGTTTATGCCAAGGAATATGTATAATGGATACAACTTGGATGGCTACAGCAATAGCAGACTAAGTTGTGAAAGCTCATGCAAAGAATTGCATGAAAGCTCATGGAATTTCAAATTTTTTAAGATGTGATTTTTATTGGAATTTTTACTTTGTTTCTTTACAAAAGGAAGACCTGTGGCCTGAGGAATGGGTATAGGGTCTGTGTCATGAAGCTCCTCAGGAGGTAGATGTACAGAATTGCAGGAAAGCACATGGACTGTAGAAGGATGCCTGGACAATCACTGATGCTACAGAACTGATACTCTGCAAAGTGAAGAGAAAGCACACAGAAAAATCTTGGTATCCATAAGGTGAGATACAAAACTGCTGGGAAAGAGGGCATGCAGACTTTATCATCCTAGGGAACCAGAAATCGATGGGAGGGCAGCACAGCCCTTTAGTTAGTGGTAAGACTACACTATTCTAAAGTAGTCCTTCATGATAATGGATTTACTAGGCACACTTCACAAAAAAAAAAATAAATTACACAACCTTTAAGAGAAGGGAAAAGAACAACACACGGCAAAACCCCCCAAACAACAAACCCAGCATACAGTTCTAATCTCAAAATATTCTCAGATTACTTTGTAGTAATCAGTCACGCTAAATCACATCAGTCTCCCTAAAAGGGAAGAGTTTTAAAGTACAAAATTAGAATCCCTAACTTAAAACTCCAGTTAATATCTCTAATATTTCAGGATTAAATTGCAAGTATCCTTTGTACCCCACAATCCCCTAATTCAGGTGATTCATAGTACAGAACTCAAAGTAGCCCTGGAAGACCCAGAAGTTTGTTTCACTTGAAGAAGATCAACAGCACTGGAAATTTCTAAACATGTAACAAATAGTGATTGCTTCTTAATCAGTGCCACAATATTTGATGCTTGCACTGCATAATGCAAGACCCTGTTGAGAACTGTCAAGTAAAGCTGTGGGATCCAGCTGAATTCACATCAAGCTTCATTCATGTATTTGAATTTATATACAATGAATATATTAATATAGGGAGAACATGAAGTGCTCCACATATACCACATTATCAATATTGTCAGTTAAATTTTCATCTAGATGTAGTCTGTACGTATTGATGCTCACATTGACTATTGACAAATTTGTTCCCAATTACTCCACTGAGGTGAGCTGAAGCTACCCAAGAGAAGATAGATCATCCTGTCCTTATGCACTCCATGCCCAAAGCCAAACCAAGAAACTCCCTTGTTCTCTCAGTCTGCTAATGTCTCTGAAAAGCCATCAGAGAGGACCACCATGTGGCTAGCAGCTGTTTCTTAGACATTTTTAAATGAAAGATTTTCCCTTTTTTAAGGTGTAGGGATGATAAACATGACTAGAAATATTCTGAAGAGTCCAAGCATGGTGGGAGGGAGCAGAAGACATGGCTGTGCTGAGATGTGCATCCAGCTGCTAAGCCTGCAGGTGCATCTGGAGTAGATGGACAGGATGAAAAATTAGAGGTGTTCCTGGGCTGGATACATTTGTGTAATGAGGGAAGTTTGTAGAAATAAATCAGAGAAAAACATGCTTGGATAAGATCAGTCTAGAGCAAAATAATACAAAGAGGGGAATAAAATCACAGTTGAGATCTCAGTGATGTGAACAGGAAGTGGAAATAAGAGACCCCAAAAGAGAGAAAGCAAACTATGAATAAAATTGGCACTGGATCTAGTGTGAAAAATTATAGAATAGCTAGAATAGCTAGAATTCTAGAATAGCTAGAAAAAGTGGGAATAAGAATGGCAAGTGTGAAAGAAAACAATCCAACTTTAACAGTAGGACAAACATTAAAAAGGGAATTGAAAACTACCATATAATTTTCCAGTTCCCCCCCAGAAATCTACATCTGATTGGGAATAATTCACACCATAGTTAGGAGAGCCTGAGAAATAAGCATGAACACTACAAACCACAACAGAGCAAAATTCACTAACTTTTCCAGAGACTGTGATTTATAAAAGCTCCAGATATTCAGAAGAATGGGGTAGTAAGGAGGAGCATTTCACAGGTGCAAAACAGATAACTTTCCTAAACTCAAACACATCCAACTTTCCATCCCTTCAGCAACCAAATGCAAACATGAATGCTGTATGTCTTGAGCAGGGCACCGTGGAAGATAAAAATAGTTCTGCCTACAACAAACACTTATCTCTACAGGCTCATAGCATGGCAATTGAGAAGCATGAGGCACACTTTCCATTTCCTAACAGAACTTCACCTCACATGCTCAGCCACTTGCAGATTAAAACTAGCTGTCTTACAGCTGTGCTGCTAGTGAGAGGATTAAAGGAACACATAAAATCCTTGCAAAGATACTTGTCAGTTTAGGATTCTCCAGATACAGCTCATCCCCAAAAAAGCCACAGTGCACAACACATGGCACTATGAAAAACAGAGCAGAAGATGGAAAAAAATTTGCAAAATGCCCATAACTAAACTAATGTATATTGTGAATATGCAAATATGTCCTATTTCATATCAACTCTAAAGCAGCATACAGGAGGGAAGCATTAGAGAATTGAGCCACAGAAGGTTTTTAGGGGAGATACAGGTGTTTGAAATAAAAAAGAATGGCTCTCTAAATGTTAAATTGGAAGAATAAGCAAGAGCAGACACCAAAGAATGAGTTTTTGCCATGCTCTTGCCAATGTGCAAGACCATATACATTCTCTACTGCTACTGTAAAGAATGCCAAAATTCTTTTTTTTTGGCTCTTGATGAAGTGCTGTCACAGCAGTCCAGTGAGATAAAAGGGCACTCAAAACTGCAGTCACACTTTAAGCTCACTAACCATTCTGTTACTCTCTGATAGCTTCCATTTTATTAGAGAAATGTTTCCACATGGAAATGACTTATGTGTGTGAGGAGAAGCCTCTCTCCTGAAGAAGATTATAGCAGTATATCAAAGAAAACCCCAAAGAAAGCATATGGTTGGCTGAAAGAACAGAGTCTGTCCTAATTCAACCTTATTTTATTTTTCCTGTTTCTTTTTACTGCTAGAGAGATACATACAAAAGAAAGGAGTCAAAAAAATTCAACAAGGAGCACTGCAAGGAAAGAAAGGTTAATTACAGCATAAGAAAAGATGCAAGGAATGTGAAGAATGTCGGCAAGTAAATAAATCAATAATCTACAGCCATCATCTACATTCCTGAACTACTTGAAAGCAAGGATAGCTGCCCTTAACATTCCTCACAACAGCAGAGATTTTCAAGGAAGACCCCCCAGCCTCTGCTGCATGCTCAGTTTCTGCCAGCACCCTTCTGTCAACAACTGATTACAAGAGAACCTTTCCAAAGGGAGCCTGTATTACCTCTTGAAACAGTTTTGCTAATACAATCCTGTGAATACTTTGGGACAGCCCAGAAAAATTAGCAAGCTAAAATTAATGCTGTGATCACTGCACTTAGTTGAAAAAAAAACCTCAAGATCATTGTCAAATAATTGCAGAAATGATGCACTGTATTTGCCCCTCAACATTACTCTCTAAAACACACTGGAGCCTTGCAGCTCATATGGAATAACAGCACAGATCAATAAAGCCAGAGACTAATGTGGTTTTATTAGATGTATTTCTTCACAATAGTATCAACATGCTATAAAATAAAAGTTTACAGAGGAAATGAAAGCTGAATGAGAGAGGCAAGAGGATCAAAAAATCAAGACTTAACAAGTTGGAAGCAAACAAACAAAAAACCACTGATAAAACCCCCAAGCATATAAACCAAACAATCCAAAAAAACCTCCAACCAAACCTTGAAAACAAAACCCTAACCCCCAGTACAAGTATACAAGTAAAATCAAGGATATGCCCTCAATAAAGTGACGTAACAGAAATGGACCTGCAGAGCAAAACCATGGAGGACCTTACTGACATACTCCCCTCATTATGCATTTTGTGAAAGGTTACTTCAGACTTGCTCTAGACTGGTCCCATGAACTGAGTTTCCAATAGGGGTTGAAGTAAATAACCTGGTTTAGTTTTGTACATAAGAGAATCTAGATCAACTCAAAACATCATAAATGGGAAACAACAGAAATACAATTCAGAAGAGTAATCCTGAGCCAATGCTAACACAGATTTACCTAAAGTTTCTTTATGACTCTGATGCTATATATGAAAAGTCTTGTAAGCTCAGTCTCAAACAACAACAAAAAAGAAAGGGAAAAGATAATTCCATGAGGACTGCTGCTTAAAAGACCACTTTTGTCTGTAAAACACAGCAGTTATTCTCCAAAGATTGCTTTACCACACAAAACATAATGTACAAAACTCACACCAAATCATCATAGAGAATAATTTCTAAATTGGACATGCAGAATGCTTTTGCAACACTTGCTTTTGCAAATGAAGCTGATACAATACAATTAGGTAGCTAGGGGCATCTTTTCATGTGACTGAAGAAATTTCTTAATGAAGTGCAGCAATTAAAACAAGTCTATTTTCAATGCCATTTTACTTCCAAAGGAGGGGGGAGGGACTCCACCCCCAACTGTCCTCAATATGTTTAATGGTCATCTTAAAATAATAGAGGCAACTACGTTAAAAAGAATTTAAAATGAGAGAGAAAACCTAGTGTACCTGTATGGTGTTCTTCAATCCAAGCTTGCAGATACATGAAGAGGAGTAGACCAGCTACTCCAAATAGCAGTACAGACACGAAGACTTGTCTTAGGTTCATGACCCTACAAGGGGGCTGCTTTTCAGCTTTCAGAAGGACTCATTGCTCACTTTTCTCAAGTCTTCATCATGTCTGCGTCTTCTTTGGTATCTTCCCCACAGACACCAACCTGAAATAACAAGAGAGGGAGGTTGCTCTCGTGTTACATTTTTAGTCTTCACCAGAGACTGTGTTAACAGTGTACTTTATACAAGCTGGAACTCTCACAAGCTATTGCTTTCAGTGCTTATACCTCTGCTCACAGTCTCGATGTTCTTCCTACTCCCAGATGAGTTCCAAGCAGATGTGTTTCTCAGAGTGGCTGAAAAGACCATTCTACCTCCAGAAGAGCAAACATCACCTGCTGTCATACAGAGGGAGGCAATGACCCAAACGAGGACACTGGGTGTCACACCGATGCCCCACTCTGCCCACCAACCATCACAGCTGGGAAGCTACAGCAAGGAGCTGGAGCCTCCCAGGTGGCTGGGTCACACTCCAGGAGGCTGCCAGCCCTCTGTGATGGGCAACCCAGCAGCTCTGCTTCTGGACTGTATGATCATGTGTCCTTAAGGATGGGTCACCCCACAACACGACCACTCTGCTCAAAGAGTCTCGCTGTCTGTTCAGCCTGTGCATCGAGGAGTCCTGCAATGCTGTTCAACCTCACATATGAACCCAAGTTGAGTTTTGCAGGATTAGGAAATGTCAGCATAAGATGGTATCAGTAACAGAGCAGAAAATTAATTAATGGCTCTCATCTTTTTATTCAGCTCTCTTTTGCAATATGGAGAGGGACTTTTCAGGAACTCAATTCTTGCTACTAAGTTTAATGGAAACGAGCTCAACTGTAAAAACTTATCAAAAATATTACTTTATTGAACAGCAGTGGGCCCAGAGGAAGTAATTTACCTGATACCCTGCATCTGCCACAAAGGTGTCATAAAATTCATTTTATAACATCAGAACATGAAGACACTGTGGATCACTTGAGGACAACTCCTTAACCTGAATGAGAATGTGCTCACTTTGAAAGTGCATTACTAGAAGCTGAAGAGCAGTTGTTGAAACTGGCCTGCACAGCAAAAGAAAATGCCTGAAAATTCAACATAATGGACACTGTTGCCAGTGCATATGACAGAAGTGCCTGATGAACAACCACAAAGAATGCTAGGAAAACTCAAGTTTTTAAAGGAATACAGCTTACTGGAAGGTATTTGAAAGATAAATCTGTTAAATACACAGAAAAGAAAATGCAGGCGCTTAACAGTTATTCTGAATCATACAAGTACTTCATTTTCCACAGTTTGCATTTTTTAATAACTCAACGCTATTACATCTATAATTCCTGAGTTTCTAAAAATACAGTACACATAAAGCTCAGCAGGAACTCCCATTAAAAACAGCTGTTGAATGAACAAAGTAACTATGTTAGAAAGACGCAATAGGTTTCAAGAACAACAAAACTGTTCAGGACTTTCAGATGTTTTTCCAATTATGTACCATTAAACTATACAATTCTCCTAAGCACAAACTTGCCTGCAGAAAATGTAAGCCACGGTTTAAATATTAATAATTTGATGTGTAATTGTTCTGTAGAAGATAGATAGCTAGACATTAACAGAATGTAAATATTCTGTCTGAAGTCTTTTTCATAAGGGTCATAAGGCAACTGGTTTGAACCAGGCACATGAAAGGAAGGTGATAGAGGCTTTATTCTTAACCTTGCTTTTTCTGCTTTGATTCTATAGAGAGGGAATTTCCTATATGTTATATACAAGTACCTGTTTGCAGCTGCTGTGATGATGCACATGATTGGAAGGAAGCAATGAAAATTGGGCAAAAACAAAGAAAGTGCTGTGGAATGCTGCAAAATACTTTTTGAATATGTGTGGGTAGTGGAGCCTCCTTTCACCCTGCTCTTCATTAGCTGTTATCACTTGCATCTTTTCTTCCTCTCAGCACTCTCAGACTTGCAGTGCTCTTTATCTATGCTACAAGGCTACTTAGAGCTTTGTACCTAACTCCAGTGCTGCAGCAAATGCACTGTCTGCATGTCTTTAGAAGTCACTCTACTGATGAGACAGAAGCTTCCCAGCATAAGCAATGCTTCAAGAACCACCAGTCATACAATCGATGAATACAAACCTCTTCTGTTTTCCTGCAAACAAAAGCTGTGTTGTTCATGTAACAGGACATTGACAACATGGATTAAGAGGAAAAAAAACCCCAAGAAATAAATAAGATATGAGAGTCTGAATCTATCTTTGAAATAAATTACTTAAATTAGTACTAGAAAGCAGGAATCAGTTTCTTGCTGTTTGGGATTCACAAGTTTCCCTCATAATAAAAAGGTGAGGAATCCAGACACATACAATGACAGTATGCATGCTTCCAAATAAGCCAATTTTCATGATGCTACTTTCTTCCATCTCTGATTAAACACATCTCCCATATATTCAGCCCTTCTTCCTGAAAGACTGTGTCCTTGAGTGGGCAAGGAAAGCTTTCTCAGGCCACGTGGATGATGCTGAAAGCAAAGTATGTCACACCACGCCTCCATGAACATTTCTGACACTTGTAGGCTGGCACTGCTGCTCTCTCCATCCACTTGCTCTCATCCTCCCTGCCTGCCCAGCTCTTGAGGGCTTTCTGACCAAGTTTAACCAAATTACAGCCCACAAAGGATTTACCCAAGAAACGGTGCAAGTGTTTTTTTCCTTTAGCAGTAGCTGGTATCACATGCATCGATGACCCATGGCAGCACAGGATATAGAGCAGGCCTTGCCCAAACACCATCGTGGTTGCATGCAGCAGCATCATCTATAAGCCTTGAAAGGTGATGATGAAAATGCACAGTAAAATAAGGAGCACTTTTAAGCAACTTAATCTGTTAATAAGAAAACAGATGTTTTTCTACTAGGTTAGTTTTGGTTTTGAGTGGAAAGGTTTGTAAAAGGAAACAACAGTTCAAGGTGTTTTTCTTTTTTTTTTTTTGTTTTGAACTACCAAACACACCCTAAGGCAGATTCACTCCACCATCACAGTCGCTATAATTATCTTTGTATCAAGAGTTTACATGCTGCTTGCAATTAGTTTAATTTATTTAAATTTAATTTATATGAAACTGTCTTCTTCATTTATATGTTGGCTAAGTTTTAAGATTAGTTTTAAACAAGAGTAACATTACTTTAAATTAAGACGACTGATTTTAGCTTCGGTTAGAATCTAAATACATCAAACCAAACTATTCTGCTACCTTATAAGATTTTAAAGGCTTTTCAGCTTGAATGAGTAGTTTAATTTATTTAACACAGCGATTTGTAACCCACATATGAAAAAATTATAGTGACATTTTAAAAAGTCCGTGTCTGTGAATCTTCTTGTAGAACTTGAAAAATGGCTGCACAACACTGACAAATTTGCTCCTTTTGTATTAAAAAGCAATGGTCATGGATTACACTCTCAGGCATCCTGGGCAAGAGGAAATACCTGCAAATATTTTTTAATCAAGATAAATGCTTTCTGGTGACTGTGAAAGGCCAAGAAACAATTACTTTCAACCCACCCAAGTATTTTCAAAGGAAATTAGCCATTTCCAGACAGAGGTTCAGCATCCCTGCTAAAGCTGTGAATCTTTTTTTTGCTTCCAGTCCTGGGTGACATGGCTCCCCTGGGTGATACCTTGACCATCCTGCTGGATGGTTCTTGCTATGAGGGAGCTAATGTAGCCTGAGAAAATGCTCTGTGCCTTCCACACATGCTGAACTAGATTTTTGCTTCTGCCCAACATCACCCCATCTCTTTGGGATGCATGGACCCCAATGTCCCACCTGTTTCAACTCAAGCCACACACCCTAAAATTTCAAGTTCTTTTGAGTACTGAAGAGAGACTACTACCTATCCTTATCTATCCTGGAGAAGCAGTAAATCTGGGAGACAATTGTGCTATGTGCCTTAGATGACAAACACAGCAAAAATTTAGAAATTTTACAGGTCTATAGTCATTCACTTCTGAGACAAAATTGTTTAACATTTGTTAAATATTAAGAGTTTCAAGAATCCTCATTCTACTGATATAAAAGCCTTGCATTTTCCCTTTGTGTTTTGGGTTCAAATAGGTACATTCCTGTACAGGGCCAACACAACCAATTGAAATAACACAGCCACATAAAAATGGGGAAGAGTGTACCTCCTGCTTTTGGCATAGTTCCTCCTTTCAGGACATCATCCAATTTTTCTTCCCTGCAGTCAAATATACCTGCAGCTGAGGAGAGGCACCTCAGCAGTCAGGTACCATTCCAGGCTCCTTCCTATTCTAGACCACACAAAACCAACAGCATCTGGTCAGTATGTATGGCTAACTTTAGATTTTCTTGCCACCATAACCCTCACCATCACTGAGTTCCAAAATCAAGTACATACAAACATGAAACATTAGGTTACCTCCAACTATTTAGAAACCTTTCCTTTTAATTCCAGCTTTTTTTCCTTCACCTGGAAATAAAGTATATCAAGATGCAGGGTTAGCCAGCAGAATACACATGAAAAAACCCAGACAATATTATGGTCAAAACATTCATATTACTGTGGGATGCTACAAATTCCCACCTACTCAGTATCTCCTTAGACACTACTGAATTAATGAAAACAAAATAAGAAAAAGAGCACAGAAAACTACTGCAACTGCACGGTTTTGTTTTTTGGTTTTTTTTTTTTTTCATTTTCTTTCCTCCTTCCTTACCTCAAGAAGCACTGCACTTTCTGATACCTCCACCGATGTTATTATGGCAAGAAAATTTTGCGGTGAGGAATGTTCAGCTGGACACTGGCCCAGACTACTTGCAGCTCAGTCAGTAGAAGGAGGCAAGGATATCTTCTCACTTCAACGCTCCCCCTCCTCCCTCACTTCTCATCTGTTAGCTCATGTCCTACTTCACACGCAGATGATCCTCCAGGATCACCTTTCCACTGTCCACATCTCAACTTTCTGGCTTCACAACAACTAGCACAAGGCAGAGCTCCAGCTCTTAACAATGCTCGCACAGTTCCTCATACCAGGCAGTAGTACTGCTTCTTGCTCTGGTGTATTACAAAGGTTGCCAGAAATAAACGCACAGTATTTGCCATTTTCTATCTCCAGCAAGTTACACTGAGTGTTATGGCTGGGTGAAGTCAAAGGCCTTACAGAAATTTGAATTAAGTGAGTAAGCAGATCAAGATAGTCAAACAGTGGTGCTGAGAAAGTCTGTAAAAATAAAAAAAACTGAACCAATGAACCCCTCACCAGGTATCCCCCTGAAAAAAACCCAAACAAACAACAAAACCCAAAATGCCCATAATGGAGTTTTTCCTGTCCATAGGAATTTACTAGCTGTATACAGACAGCATACAGGCCCAATGTTACATCACTCCTGCTGATACCTCAGCAACTTCTTCACCTGAAGAGCTGCTTATAAGAAGGCTGTGTAGAAGTATAATTGAAGACACCATCTGGCCTGCACAACTTTTATTACTGGCAATAATAGAAGATTACTACCTACCAACACTGCAAATCAACTTAAGAGAATTCTGTTAGAGTTCCATAAGACACAAATAATGAAATATTTTTTTATGACATATATAAGGATTTTTCTTCAAAGGAGAGACCTGTTTTTATCAAAGTGAGCATTCTTCACTCACCCACTGCCAGTTATGAAACAATAAAGCCCCTTTAAAAATAGAGCTTAAAAATTTAAATTTTAACAGCAGTCAGGAAATTCTAAATACCTAGATCACCAAAGTAATTCCCACCCAGTTAACTTGTACATATTTAACATTTTTCAAGTTCTCTCTCCCTGGTTATACAGCAGACCACAATGCTGTTATAGCAATTACATTTTGGTTTAAATGCACTTTATAACATACAAAATATTATACAAAATTAATTACATAAGAAAATATGGTTTGCATTTGATTTTGCAATTTTAGTCTATTAACATCACTAGTTCCTCATTATCCTTTTGATATATTTCCAAAGGGAAAAAATCAATTTAGTGAAACAATGGGCATAAGCAAGAATCATTGCTTCTGAGAACATGCACACCACTTACCTGGTCCTGCTCCTCAACCACAAACCCTACTAAACTTTAGACCATGTTGGTTTAATGCACATAGCAACTTGCCTCAGACACTTGTAGATTAATTTAAAGCTGCAGTTTTAAACAAACAAAAGTTGTGCTTGTGTTAAGAACAGATAAATGCCAAGTTGTCCTACCCATGTTTATGCACGTTGACACATCAGCATCATGGAAAGTTTTGGTTACTTACAGACAACAGAGAAGACACTGAAAGCATCAGGTCTGGAACTTCACCAGTTCACCAAGATATTCAGTTTCAAGGGTTTCATCCTACAGCTGCTGGACATCTCGCTTCAAAAAGGAAAAATAATTATTATTCCTAGGAACATTTCCCAGTCAGGACTCAGGGACCTCAGCAGAAAAAGGCAAGTTTGGCATGCTTAGCTCTTACCTGTCTGAAGCACTCCTGGGAGCCAGCAAGCAGTCCCATGAAAGTCGCCTGGATTTTGGGAAGTTAAAAAAAACCACTGCTCACAAGACAGCAACTTGATGGCTTTCAATCTTCTTAACAAGATTATAGGTGGGACTTCTTCCCACTCTCAGGATAAGGAACATTAGCAAAAGGAGTGTGTCAAAGCCAGATCTCCCCTTTTTTGAACTGTTGAAATGACACGGTCTTGTTTACGGGCTGCAGTGAAGTGAAGCGCTATCAGCATGCCAACAGGACCCGCAGCCTGCCCCAGTCATTCACTCTACTGCTAGAAAACGCACAGGCAAAACACCAGCCCATTTTTTTATTTTGGAGACGTGCCACGAATTCCCGATTCCCAGTGTGTGACGAAGGAAAGGGGGGGTGTGTGGCCGTAGGGAGTCAGCAGAAAAGTTGCTCGCTGTGCGGAGCGCAGCCCCGCGCCGTGCCGCAGCGGGGGCTCTGCAATGTCCCCAACTTCTGGGGACGCGCCGCACCCCTCGGGGCCGCTCCCGGCGCTGGAGCCGCTCGCCACGGACACGCCGGGAACCGGGGTTGACCCTCGTCCCCAGGGCCGGTCGGCGCCGAGCGCACCGGGACGGCCGTGCCGCCGCCTCCGGCTCCGCCGCTCCGAGTCCCGGCTGCTCCGCGGGGCTGGGCGGTGCCGGCGGCGAGCGGCTGCTGCCGGGGCCGCCCCGGAGATCCCGCCGCAAGCTCGCCCGCCCTCCCGCTCGCCCCCACGCCCGTCCCAGGTGGGTGCTCGGCGGCAGCCCCTCACCTGCCCGCCGCTCCCGGGAGGCGCTTCCGCAGCGGCGCCTACTCACAAACTTTGCTCGCCAAACTTCGGGGCCGGGCGGGCTGGGGAGGGGCCCCGGCGGCGAGGGACACCCCCGGCCCCAGCGGGAGGGTCCCCGCGGGGCAGGTGAGTCCCCCCGGCCACCCCCGTGTGCGCCCGCACCGCCCGTGACATCGCGGTCCCGCCCCGCCGCCCGGGGATGAAGAGCTTTGCTAAAAGGTTTTGTTTGCTGTTACACATCCAGGGGTAGCTCTCCCTGTGCTAGCGAATAAATATGTCTGAGCTGCCAGGCAGAGGCAACTCATAGCTTTAATTAGCTACTAAAACAGGTAGCGTAGAAACTTTATTGTCGTCTATGGGAAATAGGATGACAGAGAAAAATGTTTAATTAGTGTAAATCGGAGCTTCACGTGTGCCTTGCAAACCTTATCTGCATATTGTGACAATAGACCAGCCACGTAAATAAATGGCATTATCTCTATTTAACAGGAATATCTCTTTGCTTATATTTCTTCAGGGAAGTCCTTGGGAAGAAATAGCTCTGGCCCTTGCTAAGGTGGGGTAAGCACAGAGGAGTTCCGACTTTCCAAAGCTGCGCTCAAACGACTTCTGTCCTTCTGTCTCTCTCCTTTAGGCATCTCGCTGCATTGCTGTGTTCCTAAAACTACCCCAGAAGACATACTTCTAAAATGCTCCTGGATTCACTGCCCATTGCTCACTTACGGCATTGAGGCCTCTCCTGGAGTAACAGTAATGTAACCATTCATGTTTTTGCAACATCTTTTACTCCAACAGGTCCCAAATCATCTCACGCACTGTTGAGACAGCGCACAGACTCCTTACCTTCCCCAGCCAGAGCAGCACTGCCTTCGGCAGGGAGCTGAACAAGCCCCACCAGCTGAAATCAAGTGTTTCAGAGCAGAGCATAGAGAGCTGGGTGCTGCTCAGATTTCCAAGGGGGGTTAGCCAGGCAGAGTGTAATTATCCTGTCCAAAGCTTAGATGTTGGTTGGAAAGTGCTCCAGAATCTGTAACAGCCGTAGGCAGCCAAGACCTGTGAGCAGGAGTGTTCCCTTGGATTTTCAATCCAGGTGCTAAACTGCCCTGCTCCTGCTTAGTTTGGGTTGTGTGAATACATATAACCTCACCGTGGTGCTATAAATTTTCTCTGGTTTATCTCACTTAAGGGTCTCCCTAGTCACAGTTCATTATAGGAGCTAGCAGCTCAGAAAAAAGGCCAGGGAGAAAAGATTTTTCCCTTAAAGTCAACCATGGATCCATTTTAAAGTTCTAGTGAGTAAAGACTATCCCTCACACCTGTAGCTTGTCTGGGCGCCTAGTAGAAATAAAAGGAGAGGAAGGGTAGTGTGAAGTAGAATATGGCAGTTTTTTGCAATTTCAGGTGAGTTGAGCACATTTCCCCTTTTAGACAACCTGGCAGGGATGTGATTCTATGTTAACCATATGCCTTAAAAAAAAAAAAAAAAAGCAATCTAATTTTTAAATTACAGATCTATTAATCCCTGATGGCCAGTGAGATTTTGGAGAACAATTGAATTTTAGTTTCCTGATGTAATACACTCAGAAGATTGTAATGAAGGTCACTGAAGCTTTTAGTAAGGATATACAGGTTAACCTTCTGGGTGTTATAGGTTTAATTTCACTCAGTAAGTACATGCAGCAAACATATTTTTTCAGATTGATCTACTCAGCCTGCATCCATCAACTAATTAAATTTATGTATAAAACTGAATAGATTGGATGTCTTTATTTTTAATTTTTCTTCAGTTAACAGAATAAATAAATTCCTTTGGGATAAAGCCAAGTCTTCTTTTACAATCAAGTAAAAAAACTAACCGAACAAAAAAATGCCAAACCACAAAGAATTCCAGACTAGTGCGCTTAGTTTTGATAATACTTGCTCCATGCAGATTCTCGTGGTGCAGAGGGTATAGTCCAGCCATTGATATAAGAATCTTTACCAGATTAAAGATTAAAAATTCAACATGCAGGTGAAATTAGACACTAGATTAGGAAACTTATCATCTACGTAATTGTGATCAGCGCCTTCTGAAGCCTGACATGTAGCAAAAAAGAAACAAATTACAAAAGGGTGGCGGCAGTCTGTCTGTGTCAGCAGGGCTGGTGTGGAGCCAGCGCCTACATCATAAACTCTATTCTTGGCAGGTTTCTGCATGTTCTGGTAGACGAGTAGCTCAAGAGTTAAAGAAGCAGCAGCATCCTCTGAAAGCAGTGAGACAACAGCCAGGTGTTGATGCCTTCTCGCAGGAACAGGAGCAGTCACTGCACTTAGAGAAGAAAGGCAACAGGTTGTGAATCAAACCTGCCACCTGCTAAAAATTAGAGGTCAATTTTCTGAAATAAAACCACCTTTACTCTACAATGAGACCAATTGAGGCTCTTTACACACATTTCCTGTGTAGATTCTCAAGAACAGCCATGGAAGATAGTTTGGTGCAGAGGGTAGGTAGGTAGGTAGGTCACAGTAATCCACAGTCAGAGCTGCTTCTCTGTGGAATGTGCACTGTGTATGGCACCCCTAAGTTTGTGGGTGCTCAAGCCATGGGGAAGAAACCATATATATCATTGCTGTAAGCTGTTAAGAAATGCTCCTCACTTGCTGAACTTTCCAGCCAGCCTAGGTTTCCATTTGTCATTTTTCAAAATTTTCTGCAAAGCTAGCACAGCCATCTGCACATTTCAAGGAGTCAGAATTTGAGATTCTTATGTTTAAAGAAAAATGTAATAGAAAAACTCTGGCTCAAGTAGCAGCAGTGACAAAACTGTGCCTGTTTGGCCTCATCTTTTTCCAAAGGAGTAGGATTAGACCTTTAGAGACATTTTTAGATTAGCCAAATTCATTCCAAGTGCTGTTATCATTTGCTGCACTGACTTTTAGGACAGGCCACACTGGCATAGTTTCAGTGTGTTATATATAAATATAGAGCCCATTAAACAAGCCTTTGGTGATTAAAAACATTTTATCATTATGAAGGTGTCTTTTGCTCCAGGGTACAAACCTTTCAGCAAGTAGTTTCATTTTATTTCCTTGAGCTTTTTTCATTTTCAGCTAATTAGCTAGAAATACACCACCTAAAACATTCCCCTTTCCTCAGTTAGGAGGCTAAAATTTGCCTCTACCAAGCATTGCTATGGGGGATTTGCTTTGTTCTTTAAAAAAACTGCTAGCAACTTGGTACAAAATTCATTTGCTCAGTAGCGTATGCTGGGGTAATTATCAAAGCCTTTCTAAGCAAGCTGTGTGCTCATTCAAAAATATTAGGCAATTCAAAGTGTCTGTGGTGCTTCAGCTATTACAAAGTTTTGTTTTTAAGCAGTCTCCAAAAACTTAACTTAAACACTTCAATGAGTTCTGTGAAGCTATTTTATCCTAATGGTCTCCTGTTCTCAGAAGGCAGCCAAAAGTAAATAGTAGGAGCAATTTTTTTTTTCTGAAGGTTGGTGCATTATCTTACTCCAATTCTAAAATGTTCTTCAAATAGCAGATGCTACTCTGTCAGGTTCTTCAGGGCTGCAAAATGCCTTAGGATGTCCTGAGAACTTTATTTCTGGGGGGAAAAAAAAAGTTAATTAATTCTGTGTTTGAGTGACTGGTGAGGAATTCCATTAACAGGTATAAATGGAAAAGTTGAGATTAGCTCCCCTTGTCTTACTCCCTCTGCCCCAGCTCTTCATGAGCAGGGTTTATGTGAAAATTCATGCTGTTATATGATGCATTTATTGACTGGATAAACCTCTGAGCAACCTAGCCTGACCCCATGGCTGACCCAGTCATGTGCTGGAGGTTTCCTATGATCCCATCCTCCGTGAGTTGTCCTATGCTCTTTTCCTGGATAACTCATCTAAAAATCAGGTCACACTTTCCCCAGAATGGTCTCATCTCACTACAAAAGTGATGTTTGAATACCCTCCACAGAATCACAGACACAAATGGATGAAATGGCTGAATGAGGTCCTTAATTAGTGTCAGAAGGATTTCTGTTGAAATGTGGTTTGTAAAGGAGGAGGTCCCTCTGAAAAAAAAAAAAAAGTCTATTCTTCCAGGCCTTTTGAAATATGTTTGTAAAAGCTATGTAACGTTGTAATTTCTAGTTTGTCTCGTTCTAAAGAAGATGAAACATTCATCTTTGTTCCACCAAATAATGCTTGATTATGGTACCTCCTGGAATAGAATAGCCTATTGTATCAGAGTGCTGAGCTGGGAGACAGTTTCTTTGGTCTTTCAGTTATTGGTATCATAGTGGCCCCACAAAATGAGTTGAAAAAAAAATCCTTAACAGTGTAATTTAAATGCTTTAAAAGCATCCATAAAGATCTTGAAGGGTATTTTCTTGTGTTCCAGTTTTCACTAAGGGATACTGCTGACCTCCATCTTTACTGTGGCATCCAGATTTCTCAGCTACAACTGATTGCTCTTAGATACTACAAAGACTGAAAAAAACCCTTACAAAAACTTCTTTTAGACCAATTTTACTATCTTTCACATGACTACTAAATGTCAGAGAAGCAAATTCTACATATTGCCCTTTGGTCTCTGCACATCCCCCAAATGTGAGACAAAAAAATTCCCTTGCTCCCAATAGCACTCTTGATAGTACAGAGTTCTACACTAATTCAACATCTGTTGACAAGCTGTCTATATAAATCGACAGAGAAACAAATTGATTCATGAAACTGGGGGTGCCTCCAAAGTAATTCACAATCTGTTGAAATGAGACACCATACCAGTAAACAATTCCAGTGTTCTGGTTCCTCTTGCACCCTAAAATACCTGGAACGAAAGCAGAAATACGGTGACATGACAGTCTAGCAGCTGTCCTGAAGATAAAGGAGGACTGAATGAAATAAAACAGGATGGCTTTTTTTTCACCAGTGTCAGCATTGGACTATGCACTCAATGTTTGCATTGTTTATTGAGACCAATGGACATATCTTGAACCCATTCTGACAGCTTGGATTCAAACACTGAGCAAATTATGACATTATGGTATTCATATGTGCCATAAAAAAATAAAGTTCCTGAGAAATTCTGAGACAAATGAAGGTGGAAAGTAGAATAAATACTAGGCAGACTGGCAACCATAGTATGTAAGAGATAGAAAAATAACTAGAGATTAAAGATTATCCAAAATCTCGCGTGAACATTGGTTCCAAGTGTTTGGTCGTGGTCTAATGGTTCATATATGGCCAAATGTTGTACTCCACAAGGTATTATTACACTGTCAGTCTAAGGAAAATGAGGTCAAATATTCTATCCCAGATGTAGGACACATGCTGGCCAGCCTAAGATTTGCAAGTAATTTCACTGCTTATCACACACCTCCCTTTAGCTAGAGCCTGAGGTACATATAAAACAAAAGACAATTTTTCAAGGGGCACAACCAAGATGCTTAACCTATTATTGCCTGTTTTATCCCCCAAAATATTCTCACAGCTGGGTTTTTAGATGAAGATATTTCACTGAGACAGTGATGATTTCTCTGGTGGGTCATCTTCTTTTAGCTATAAAATTTTAGTCTAACTGTGCTAATGTAGCTAAATCTGCTGGCAATATTTGGTGGTTGACCATCATGTGGTGCTCTTTAACATAAGATCTAGCAGGGTAGATAAAGCTGCACATTTCATTCTCTTAACCCTTTTCCTAGCCAGTTCCTAGTTTGGAATTGTGCTCCTCATTCTGGGAATAGCCTCGTGAATTTGAAACTCTTCATTAAGACTGGGCTATGAGATGGATTTGGGAGTCAGCAGCATGCACGGGCAATAAAACTCTTCATCTTCATAACAGCATGATCAAGCTTTCCAAACACTAAAGTGTATAACTTCACACACTAAATGGAAGAGTAGCCTGGGAAAACTAACATGCCTCTAATGTTGGACTCTTCAAAGAGAAAGAGATGTGGAAGAGCTATGTCAGCTCAGGCTGGGAGCTAGGCTTGCAGCAATTCTGGAAATGTGGGTAATGGCAGAAAATTCTCTAGCCAGCGGCATTTCCCTTCTGTCACATACCCACAGCCGTTTTTCCTGCCTTCAAGCCCCACTGCTGCAAAATGCTGTACAAAAAAAAATGCAAGTGAACGCCATGATGGAGCCTCAGGATCATAAAATCCTAACACATCTCACAGGATTCCTGCTAATTTCCCTTGGCTCGGCTCAGCTCAACTGTATATAAACCATGCTCTCCAGGATTTGGCTTACTTTCTCTTAGTAATTAAGTTTCACAGGAAGGTTTTTCTTTATTTTTAGGAAACTTTCCCTCATAACCAATATAGTTTCCCCCTGTTTATTTCATGCACTTTTCTTCTTGTTCTGTTCCCAAAGGACACAGGATAGTTCACTGCCTTTTTTGTGAGAATATTATATGGTAAATTCCTACCAAGGAAACCACAGCTCACAGCATATTGTTCCCTTTATAGGAAACAAGCATCATTCACCTTATGTTTGAATTCTGCAATGAATTTATCTCATTAATCCAGTGCAAGCCACCTTCTTTCTGTCCGTGTCTCATTGTAAGCTGCTGAACAAAGGTGACTTTCTTAAGGATGCTTTAAATAACCCATTCTCTAGGACTTTCTTTAGGCTTTCGGCTACTAAACTCATCTTTTCCAGATGGTATCATAATTTTCCACCCTTCTATCTTTGGAATGAAATGTAAGAATACTTAATAAGTAACTTGGGACAGATCATGAACTTCCACAACTACACTCATGCAGTGCTTTCATTGCTAGAGACTGTTACTCCACATCTGGAGAGGGAAATGTGATCTGTCACCCTGCATTGGGTTTGCATGGCAGTATCTGGGGACAGGGGGAGGCAGGCTACAGGGATGGCTTCTGTGAGAAGCTGCTAGAAGCTTTCCTCAAGTCTGACAGGGCGGATGTCAGCTAACTCCAAGACAGACACACCACTGCCCAAGGCTGAGACCATAAGTGAGAGTGGTAGCACTTCTGGGGTAACAGAGTTAAGAAGGGAAATAAGTTGCTTCATAGGAGCAGGTTGTAGCTGGAAAACAGAGAAAGGAGAATATGTGAGAGGAACAACTCTTCAGACACCAAGGTCAGTGAAGAAGGAGGGGTAAGAAGTGCTCTGGGCACTAGGGTTGAGATTCCCCTGCAGCCCATGGTGCAGATCATGGTAAGGCAGCTGTGCCCCTACAGCCCATGGAAATCCATGGTGGAACAGAAATCCATGTGCAGCCTGTGCAGGACCCCACACCAGAGCAGGTGGATGCCTGAAGGAGGCTGTGACCTCATGGGAAGCCTGTGCTGGAGCAGGCTCCTGGCAGGACCTGTGGAAATATGGAGAGAAGCCCACATTCCAAACTGGAGCAGGTTTGCTGGCAAGACTTGTGACCCTGAGGGACATATTCTCAAGTGCCTTTCCCAGTACACACCTGATCTGGGCTGCATAAATGCAGTGGTTGTTTATACTTGCTGTAAGTATTTTTTTAAAATAATGTGTGCTTGAGAATTAAATCTAATTTTGGAAATGGAAAAGCATTAATGTTTCTGTTTTGTAATTTTTGGGATTATCTTAATTACTATAGGAAAACAGCTAAAGAACAAACAAAGCAGCCTGTTATTCTCTTGTGTGCTTTACAAATAAATACTCTGCTTCGTAATTACTCCTTTAAAGCGAAATGCTTAGGTACAAAATATATTGCTCAGGAAAACTTTACAGTCATCATGGCAGATATATGACAGTATTTGTAGAACTAAAGCACAGATACCACTATTTATTTTGTTTATAAACTGTGAATTTCTTGGTCAGTAGAGCTGGAAGTCTTTTTATTTCAACATTAGACAGGAGCAGAAACTGCAAGAAATGTGGGCCCTGTACACACATAGGAACATCCTTGACCAAACATTCGTGAGTTGACATCAAACTATTTTTTATTGTGCATATTAAAGTCAGCACATTTAAGTCTATATGCATACATGATGCATTTGTATCCAAGGAACTGTGTGTTCCTTTGTTTCAGATTTGCAAGTCATCTAAAAAGAGCTTAGCTTATAAAAACAATTGAAATTTCCAGCAGTGAATTAAAATATGAGGAATTTTTTTGTTTTCCTTAATTTCAAATTGGTGTGAGGTACACAGTTGCTGCTTGTGTCAGTGTAATAACACTGACTGCCAAGTTATGTCAAAAGCAAATAAATTGAAGTAGTCAGGATTTTCAGGATCATCTGCAGTTAAAAAAACTCCATATGTTAGGTAGTTTACAGGGAAACCATTATTAGCAAATCCCACAGACACCCTGCTGTCAGAGGTCCATACATGACACAGAAGCAAATAAATTCTCTCACTACAGTTTGGATTTATTAACCTAGAATTTCTGAGCTCCATAACATAAAACTGTTGTGTGTTCAGCCAGATTCTTCACCTTCTTCCTCTTCTCCCAGTTGATTCCTTTTCTCCCAGTCCAGGACCTGCACAAAATTACTGCCACATCCCTTCTTCCAGATGGGCTAACTAGCCAGCCGCTGGTAGCCAGCTGTGAAACAACCAGATTTTACAGTGGACAGCCCTCAAACCATCAAAAGGAACTTAGAAGATGGAAAAATTCAGGCTCTCACTGAACCACTGGTCTTACTATCACCAACTTCAAATTTACATTGGGATGGGGGAGAGAAGAGAGGTTTTAATAAAGGAAATATATGATATTTAGCAAATGAGATAGGGGACAGTTTTTGTTCTTCAGATAATCTTTTCTTTCTAAGTTTCTGCATATATGCTTTTAGAGTACATTTTTAACATAGGGGTAACTTATCCTCTATAAGCAGTCAGAACAAGTGAGTTAACAAAGTTTGCTCAGGCCTCCTCATCCCCAAAAACTATGCATAGTGCTGTAATACTATTCTGGGTCTGCAATCTGTAGTTACAATTTCCGTTCTGCCACCCCACCAGCAAAATGGGGCCTCTCATTTATCTACATCAGATCATGGTTTGCAATTGATAGATCAACTTCAAATAAAATGTAGGAAATTCACCTTATAACATAAATGTATCTTATATTCAGCACCTGCCTTCATTATGGTGCATTCTGTAGCAGCTGCCTATAAAGGTTACATTGTATAGAAAAAGAGACTTCTAAGCCATCAAAGAGGACTGAATTCAATACTTTAAGAAGATGATGAGAGCACGAAACCTGGTCATTTTCAATAACTGAATTATAACACCTTTCAGGTATTACACTTGCCCCTGAACATCCTTTTTCATTTCTACATTGTTATGGTCGCACTTTTTGCTTCACTAAGGTATTTTCTTCCCCTAGCAGAGTGCTAGAAAGCCAGAACCACCACCATTACCCCTATCACCACCAAAAGATGGGATAATTTGACAGCAAAAGCTGCTATATCAAGTACATACAATTTAGTATCCTGAAGTGAGCAGATGAAATATATTCTCCATCTGTTTCATGTATGGTAGCTTACAGTGTATGGGTAGGTTCATTCAGACCAAATGGCTTTCTTCTAGTCACAAGGACCAACACTGATGCTTCATAACAAACATTTTTCCTCTAAATGTGATAATGAAACATCCTGTATTCCAGAAATACACACTTTTGCATTTGAGCACTTATCAGAATTTGAATTTGACGTCATAAATTTCACATTTCTGATTTTCACTGCCTACAGTGGTCTTGTAAGTCAGTCATTTTGAAATTTTTACAAACAGCTATTGCAAAACCCATAGGGAGCACATGTCATGGCAGAAGCAGCAGTTTATGGTGCTGGGAGAATGAGATCCTGATGCCAACTAACAGCTTCTAATGGGCACAGGCAAGGCATTTTGTTCTGACATGTCTGTGCTCTCCTGCATGAGCATGAGTAACTGTCAGGTTAATGCTGCCAGAACCTTTGGGATAAGAGTCCTGAAGCCAGTGGTGGCTGTGTCTCACTGCCACCACCCAACCCAGCACCCTCCTCCACATTCATAGAGACCAAGTTGCTATTTCCACAGAAAGTGGCAGCCACTGCAATTCATTGCTACTTCCTCTTTGAGAGCATCTAGATCTCTATCTGTTTCTCAGAGGCAGTGTAAGCCCAGCTGATGATGCTATGATTATTCAGAATTTCCCTTTAGCTGTTGTCAATTCCTTTCTCAAGCAGCGAAGGAAGAGATCCTCAGGCTCTCTCCGATGAGATAGTGGCCAGCCAGGAAGCCAGTGTAAAAAGTTTAGAGCTTACCAGTTCATGTAGCAATCAAATGCCAAGTGCTTAATGGAACTGCAAGGGAAAAAGTATTTTATCTGTGAACAACTAACCCCACATTTAATCATACCTGTGTAAATCTGCAGGATCCCTTCTGAGCTTTCACGACAGCCCTAGAATTACTTCATTTAGCAGAGCCCCACATAAGAAATGGGGTGCATGCTCAGGAGGATGGTGTCTTTATCCAAAGGTTAAGGTATACAAAAAGATTTCAGGAGCTTGAGGGAGAAAATTAGTGTTTGAACATGAAAACCTGAGGAAGGAATGATGAAATTAATTACCAGACTAAAGGAAAAACGAAGAATCATGAAGAAAAACAATTAGTAGTTGAAAATGCTGTGGAGTCCAGTAACCTTGGAGAATGCATTGAGCTAGTAGTTTCTGGCACTTTAGGCAATTATTGGATATCATATAAACCTTTTTTCAAACAAAGACAGAGTTGTTTATGTTTTAGGAAGCAGCCATCAATAGTGAAATTAAATATCTGAATGAATGCAGGAGCATGTTCTAATAAAACTTGAGGGAAGTAATCAAGAAAGATTATCCGTCTTGTCAGCCTGATATTTAGCAGTGATAAAAAAGGAACTAGTTGCCAATGTACTTTCCTTTTTGCAAGCTGAGCCTATATACTATAATATTAAATGGCAGAGACTCATAAAGGATTTAAATGCTTCTCTTCAGGACAAAGCTGAAGACACACACAAAACTGAGATTTATATTAGATTACTAAAATGGTTACTCTTTATACCAAACCGGGGCATCCTGGGATCAGCAATAACTTCCCATGATTGCTCAGAGCAGCCTCTGGTCACGCAGTTGACCTGAACTGGAGACTGATGAGTTGCAAAGAAGCAAGGCTTTATACCCTGGACTAAAGGAAAGCATCACTTGACCAGCCCAGGACAGAAATTCAGCACCTACTTGTAACCCACTGATCTTTTTTTCCCCTGTCCCCATGGAAAAAAAAAAATTATGGCAGGGCCCACCTACAAAATGCTGCCTCTGTCTGGAGGTCCCTCGTACAAATTCCCATGCAGAGAGCCGGAAAGGAGGTCACTGCCTGCAATTCCAATCTTACACTGTACCCTGGATACGAATAACACCCAGCCACCGAGTACAGCCTCTGCCTGCTGCTGTAGCTCAGCAGATGGAGTAGCTGCTAAGCTTAGCTTGCAGGATTGAGAAATGGATTTTTTGTTTTATAAGCAAAACCATGTGCAGATGAACTGAGGATCACCTACAGATAACAGAAATAAAATCTATTACTTAGCAATTTTTTAGGTCAACATAATACATGTCACTTCTCTTTTCTGCTTATTTTATTCCAGTAACTTGTTTGCTTGCTTTTCTGCTGCATTCCAGAGCTTAATTTTAGCCACTGAAGTTGGTGGGCCTTTCTCAGAAAGCCTCCCAAATATATTATTGCTCATCTTTAATGAGGTGGCTTAATAGAGATAGTACAATGTATTTGCTTATTATTTCACATGGTTTGCTGTGCTTTTATTGTAAGTGGGATTTGTATCAAAACCCAAAAATAAACCACAGAAGCTTGTGTCAAAGCTTTACTGTGAAGCTTTGATGAAAACATCTGCTTCTCAATACATTCTTCCTGAAATCTAAGATGGGTATTTTAACAGCTTCAGATATTGCATGCTTTGTACTTAAATTCTGATGACTTTCTACACCCAAGTTGCTACTCTGAGGTAGTAACCATTTTAGTTACCATCTCCACACCTCTAGGCCCGTTATAGACCTGTTAGAACCTCTAGGCAGGGCTCTGAATCACTGAAATACCTACAGAACAAATTTTCTGATATGATACCTTCAGACTAAATCCTTGTATTTACCTTAATGGTTAACATAATTATTAAATTTTTCATGAGTGAATTCTTCATTTGCATGAAGAAAGCTGTCTTTGTGTCTATTTGCTTTTTTCGTTTTAAATTAACATTTTTCCAAAGTTGACCAGAACATTAAAAACATTTATCATGAGCCAAATTTCCATGATTAAGGAAAAAAATTCGAAGTATATCTAGAGAGAGCTTTGTGTGTACTGGGTAGATACCCACAGAAGGAGTGAAAGATGTATTTATTTGGTAATCTTAAAAGTACAGAGCAGGTTGCCTTCTGAATGTAGCCATTACAATTTATGATTTCTCCCATACTATATATTGATTTCTGTATCTTAAGAATCAGCACGTTTCCCTGTTGATTGAATTCAAATTATTCACTCCATAGTTACATTGATTTTAACAGTCTTCTGGACCATTTTAGATCGGGCTGGTTTCAAATTACACAAGATGAATTCATCATGGCTATCGATATACAAACTTCTATTCTCCAGCACTTTGAAAAAGAAACAAACTGCTTTTTTTCCCTTCTGCACAGGCCAAACTTGTGTCATATTCACTGTACTGTAGCAGTCAGCTGGCCTTAGCCTGCATCTCATGACAACTCTGGGGAGAAAAGGCAGAAAAGAAGAGTTAATTTTGTTTGTCTGAACCCAAAGATGAGTATGTCTACAGTGGATGGTGATTAGATTAACTGTACTTTTCTTATATTTCATCAAAGACCAGAAAAATCTTCTACCTGCAGGTTACATCCAGGTGCTACTTGGTGTTATGGGCCCCCCTTTACCCCCTGAAGTCATAAGGCATGGATGATAGGCACCAAGGTGCCTGTTCCAGCCACCTGGGATTGTCCCAAACCTCTCTGCCTGCTCCCAGGGTCACTCTCTGGGAAATGTACCCCTGCCTGTCTGATGCACATACAGGAATGGGCATTTGCATAAATCAATACCACAGCCCGACTGTTTTGTAATTAACTTTAAGGAATCCTTTTTGGCCTCATGGTTTTATTTCCACTTACCTTGGGCAATGACTCCCTACTCTTTTGAGTTATTGCTATCTAAAGGAATATTCAATATTCAGTCAGGCTGAAAACTACTGATTACATTCCTCAGCTTTAATAAGATATGTTATTAGATCTTATTTTCTTAAATTATCTATAGATCATATATATGATCAATGACAGCCTTTAAATATTTCCAAGTCAATATTTCCAGGGATTTATTCATTCAAAAGGACCTAGAAGTGTTTCACAATTGAAGGTTCAGATTCTACTTGCCAGCTTTATTTAGCCTTCTCTTTCTTTCTTCTAAAGTTCATTAATTTGAGTCCTGAAGTTCTGGTGCCACAAATGGTTGAAGCAGTAGGATATAGAATAATAGAATCATTTAAGTTTGAAAAGACCTTTAAAGTCATCAAGTTGCACAGTTAACCCAGCAGTGCCAAGTCCACCATTAAGCCATATCTGTAAGCACCACATTTATAAGACTTCTAAATACCTTCAGAGATCTCAGGCCCTTAACAGCCTGCTCCAGTGCTTGGTAAACCTTCTACTGAAAAATTTTTCCCCATATCCAATCTAAACCTTTCTTGATGCTACTGGAGGCCGTTTCCTCTTGTCCCATTTCTTGTTACCTGGGAGAAAAGCCTACTCCCACTTAACTACAACCTTCTTTCTGGTAGTTGTAGAGAGCAATAAGATCTTCCCTCATCCTCTTTTTCTCCAGGCTACACAACCCAGCTCCCTCAGCCCTGTAAGACTGGGGCTTCAGACCCTTCACCAGTTCCGTTGCCCTTCTCTGGATACACTCCAGCCCTCAAAGTCTTTCTTGTAGAGAGGACTGAACAGAATTCAACATGTGTCTCACCAGTGCTGAGTACAGGGCGACAAGCACTGCCCTGGTCCTCCTGGACACATCATTTCTGATACAAGCCAGTCAAAGCAATGCTGGCTCATGTTCAGCTGGATACCAATCAGCACTCCCAGGGCTTTTTACTTCAGATAATTTTCCAGCTGCTCTCCCCTAGCCTGCAGCTCTGCATGGTGTTATTGTGACCCAAGTGCAGGACCCAACATTATGCCTTTTCAACCTCATACAATTGGCCTCAGCCCGTCAATCCAGCCTATCTAGATCCCTCTGTAGAGCCTTCCTGCCCTCCAGGACATCAGCACTCAACATCTCCCACCCAACTTGTATTTTCTGTGAACTCACTGATGGTTATTAAACAGCACCAACTCGAACACTGAGCCCCGAGGATTGCCACTTGTGAGTGGCCACCAACTGGATTTAACTCTGTTCTTCACCACTCTGGCCTGGCCATCCAGGTGACTCACTAAAGCATTCCTCATCCAAGCCATGAAGAACCAGTTTCTCCAGAAGAACACTGTGAGAAATACTGTCAAGGCTTCACCAAAGTTGTAGTTAGAAAACATCTGCCGTGTTCCTCTCATCCACTAAGTGTGTCATCCTGTCCTACAAGGAGAGCAAGTTAGCCAAGGAGTTCTGCAAGTCCACACCATATCTGATGTTTTTATTTTTATGACTATATCTAAACAACCAGATGTGTTATTAATGTAGAGTCCTGTCCATACAGACATTTCCACTGTGCTTTCAAGCCCACCTTGGGATAAGACATGGATATAGCCCTGCCTGCTTGCACCACCATCAAATCCATGGGAGGGAAGTGGGGCATGCAGAGCCCAGCCAAGCTGTGCCCCCACAGCTCTGATCTTGTGCCTGTGCCCCAAAAAGATTCAACTCCTGCCCTGAGGCTGCTGCCCTTCTGAGATGGACTTTTACCTACTCTCTGCCAGAAGATATGTGACTCTGGAGTACAATTTTCAGTGTAAATTGTACAACTGTGTGTCCATTAGAGTGAAAAGAAATTATTGGAGAAAATTAAATCAGATGATGATTTTACAGCACACGTCTATTGTGCATTCAAAAATCACACACGCCCATTCTAGAAGTAGCATACCGAAGTTTTACTGCAATGACACGTTGTTTTCTTTTCTAATGAGGAAATGAACAATGAGTTGTCCTCCTTTAACCTTGGGTGTAGAAAATAAATCCAGCAGGCAGGAGAGTTTCATGATTTAAGATGTTATTTTCTAAATTATAAAGCTTCTTGTGGAGATGAACTTGCAGTCTCTGACAAACTGTCTGGTGATTACTGTGATAAGAGTAGTAAATGATCTAAAAATACGTACATCGTCTTTTGAAGTAGAAAGGAAGTTTTACATGAGTTCTTTAAATCTCAGAGCAGAGTCGTTTGTTCTCTGTTAGGATAAACACATCATGTTAGGGTTTACCCTGAGCAGCCTAGCAGAAAACAATCTGCATAAATAGACGAAATTTTATCAAACAATGAATAAAAGATTCAAACAGAAAATGTTTTTTTTTTGTTTCTAAGAGGTCTAAAAAGAACAAAATTACTGAGCTGTTTCTTTTCCCTTAATATCTTTTTTTAGATAATGGTGAACAGATGATTCTGTCAAACTTCACTTGCAATGAATTCAAGACAAGATAATATCATCATCCATCTTCTTGATGAGCCTCATCATTTTATCTTCAGTCTAAATCCTGGAGAAAAACTTAACAAGCTCTACACATCTCTTCATTTAAAAATTATGGTTGAAGGAGAGAAAATGTTTAAGGTCAAGCTTCTAAGCTACCATCTGGAGCTCATTTAACAATTGCCAAGAACATCTGTCACTACTGCATATGACTAAGACAAAACTTAGCCAACATCACCTCTTCTTTTAAGGACAAAATCTTAGAGTCACATGAGCATTGATTGAGATGCCTTTCTGCCAGCAGTCAGAATTTAGCACAAGTTTAGTGATTTGACAACCCAGTGGGCCTTTTAATAGCTAAAGACTGTTCTGTAGTTCACAACACAGGGTTCACCATCGAAAAGTCTGGCTTCACAAACAGCAGTGTCATTTACAACTTTGCAAGACACATCTAAAATGTTGGGGGTGGGGGTGGTATCCTCTGACCGATGAGAGCTGAAATGCAGTTATGGGGTAGTAAAAGAAAACTCCCATAATTCCCATTCTTGGAGCCACCCCTCTGCTTTGGCTCTCAGGCTGCTGAAGGCAACCTTTTCCTATTTTTGGAAAGTGTCATAAGTGAAATATGAATGCAGACACTTCAGAGCAAAGTAAAACACATCCTTGGAGATGGATAAAATATTATCTGAACTTTTATAACAAAATAGAAAGATATAAAAATATACAAATCTGGAAAAATATGGCATATAAAGTCTAATTTCTCAGATGAAGTTCTGTGTCTTAATTCATATTTTAAGATACAGCAAATCCCACTGGCCATTAATTCATTACATTGGGGAAGATGTTTAGAGTCTTAAAAATTGAGTAAGGATGCTATTCTTTACTCACATGCATGAATTCTTAGTAGTAAGGAGTAGATAGGAGATGAAGACCTGTAAAACTAAATAAAAGAAAAATGGTTTGGTTTTTTTTTCATAGCTTGTATGGAAATTATCTCCTCTAAATGATGGACATGACATATAAAATGCCTATTAAGAGATGATGAAAATTTTAAGTAGAAGGAGACATTTTGCATGGTCGCATCATTAGTTTGATGATTTGATCAGACAGGGCAGACTTTCAGACATGCTTAGTGTATCTAATTTCTGTAGTTTGGTAAATGTCATGCATTGGATTTTTTTCCATAGGTGAAAAAGTAATACAATATACTAAATATTTAGTGATTTGTCTGAACTATGTAATAACCAGTATGAGCAATTCAAGGTAATGCATATGTATATTAATAGGTATAATGAATAATTTAATTCCATTTATAGAACACTGAATCTGTATTTTAATGGTGTTTGAAAAGCAGAGAAAATTGAAGTGATTGAAAAGAAAAACTGAATGAGACTAAAATTCCCACACTGATTATAGATCAATTTATCTTTGAAACTGAAAAACAGGAGTTATGCTTAATGTCTTTTTTTTATATGAGTTTTTAAATTATGCTACATTTTGTATTTTAACAGATGGCACAATTTAATCCTTATCAGAGGACAGGAGTTATGTAGAAACTGGTAGTATTTGTCTCGTGGTGTGGAGAAGATTAATGGGAAATATAATATTTTGGATTTTTTATTACAGCTAAACATAGATCTCCTAAAAATTATCATAAAGCTGGGTTTTTTACAGATTTTTTCTGTTTGTGTGAAAAGAGAACGATGCCTGCAGCCAAACCTCCAATCTAGCAACTATTAGCTTTCCAAAATTCAGAGCACCATTATCAAATACATGACACAAACAACATTGTATGTGATCTCCACCCGGGCTTTTCTTTCCAGTTCTATTCAAGAATTTTAATTGGCAGAGGAACCTGTCACTTTGAATATGATTTTACATTTTTTCTTGATGCCTAGAAATTGTTTATCTTTAGTAGGATCTAAATGTTTTCTTCGCTTTTGAAATGCCTCTAGTCTGAGTGCTCTGCTTACAGCTGAAACAGAATTTGTAAGCAGGCTGGCATTCATGGTGTGACTCTGAAAGCACTTTCTCACCTGATCCAGATTAAATTAGACTGCCACTGAATCCTCAGTCTGCTGAATCTCCCTGAAGTAACTTTTCTACATTATGAAAATTTAAAAAGAACTTTGGCTTTTAAGAGTGAATTGACAAGTGAAAAAGTGATAGTTCACAGAATACCCACAGATGTAAAGCAAAATATCTCTAAAATCTTAATTACAGTACAAGGATAAGAATGCTGAGATTGGTGGTAAACTACATTTATGAGAGAAAACATTTAAAAGTTAGGAAAGCCTAGAAGTTGAGGTCTACAGGCAAAGTATACAGGACTTTTTGTATATTTTTTTTGCATACTTTAAAATAGGGGGAAAAAAGTAATGTTTGATGCCTAGCATGGAGCCAAAGAAAGACAAATCTGAGCAGAAATGTGCATGGGTGTATAAGAATTCATTCTCACTTTTCAATAGAATTGTATCTTTTTATTGGGCTATTTTAGCTATTAATTTTTATTTTGCAAAAAATGCCATAACTCCAAATTGTGGGAAAGGCTAAAGCTATGCTTTATTTGTTTGCAGTTAGTAAACATTTGTATTTGCTTCCCATGTTTGCTAAGCTCTACTTTTGCGTGTTGTTGAAGCCATGTAAAAAATTAGGATGGTTTATTGTGTCAATGCCTGTCTTTGCTGTGGTTTAATTCCACTGGCAATGAAACATCATGCAGCCACTCATTCACTCCCCCAGCGAGGTGAGGAGGAGATTCAGAAAAAGGTAAAAGCCACAGGCTTAGATAAGAACAGTTTAATAACTGAAAGAGAGCAAAATAGAACAAAGTCGGCAATTATAATGAAAAGAGAGAAAAGTTGCTCACCAGCCACTGATGGATGCCCAGCTTGTCTCCCAGTAGCAGCCAGCCCCACTGCCACCCCCTACCCCACTTTAGCTACTGAGCAAAATGTCCTGTACTGTGAAATATCCCCCTGGCCAGTTGAGGTCACCTGTTCTGCCCGTGCTCCTCCCATTTTCTTGCACACCTACTCAGTGGCAGAGGTTGAGAAACTGAACAGTTCTTGACTTAGGGTAAGCACTGTTTAGCAACAACTAAAATATCAGTGTTTTATCAACATTATTCTCATACTGAATCCAAAACACATTGCTAGGAGGAAAGTTAACTCTATTCCAGACAAAACCAGGATAGTCCAATAGCATCAAGGGTAAAGTTGCTGCACAATATCATGTTTGTCTCTCAGCAAAATAGGGAGAAAATACTGTTGAGAGTTTATCTCAATGTGGTATGGTGCTCCTTAATTGTGTCCTATCAAGCAAGAACACTTAAGCAGTGGAAGACACTGAAGAAGAGTGGGAAAAAGAAAAAGGAAAGAAAAGAGCAGGACAATTTGGAATTAAATTATTTTGGCAGGTGAGGGAACTTTCAACCTAGGTCAAACTAATATCAATTGGATGATTTGGAAATAAAATCCTCGTGTGGCAAATATTTTCCCTTTGCTTTTATCAAGAATATTTATAGCTTTTAATAAGTGCAAAGACTCACACTCAGCATCTAATGCAGCACTCTCTGTTGTGGTAACAATGCTGATAATGCCATAAATAAATACAGTGGTTTAGAGCTGCTCAAGTGATGAAGTCATCTTCTTTTTTCATTCTTCCTCTTGCTAGCCCAGATACATCTCTTGGTGCCACCAAAGGTAGGCAGACTTTTGAAGAAGTATTACACAGATTGAGGTGGGAGATGAAAAGTCATGCCACCTATACCCTCCTGGCTCCCAGCTGCTGAAATCTGATGTCCCAGGGTATTTCCCTCCATCATTAGGAAGGGGCTAGAAAACATGGGAGATAACATGGTTTGTGGTGAGGTTCAGTTGAACTGGAGGAGAAGATTAATGGAAAAAGGACCAGGGAGAAATGGGCAAAGAGGAAAATGTTAAAAGAAAATTTGATATTTCAAGAAATAGGGGAAAACAGCCAAATGAGAGACTAAAAAGTAGGTTAAAGTGTCTAAGGAAAAGGGTTGGGAGGGAGGGAAGAGAAAGGAAAGGAAGTATTGAAGGTTAGTTTGAGAAGTTTGCTGATGCTCTCAAAAAATGTGTAGTATCAGGAATTCCCCAGAACTCCCGAACTCTACAAACAGGAGAAGACAGGCAATGACTGAAAAAGCTGGTCTTATTTTAATTAAATGTTTATTTAAGTCTAACATATTTAAAAATTATAATTGGTTTCCCCCAGCAATGCCCTTAACCAAGCCCCTTCACAAAGATCTTTGAAAAGCAGTCAACTCGCAAAAATCCCAGTTGGCAACCCTTTTTCCCTGAAAAAGAAGCTTACCGAAATCTTCAAAGGCCAGAATCTGGCATAGTTTTCTCTTGAGTGAAGTTAACTCTGAGTGAGTTGAAGCGCGGCGAGCTCAGCGCGCTGCACGCGTGGTCTCTGCGTGCCCAGACCCACGGGCAGGAGTGCCTGACCTTTCTGCCCATGGTACCTCATCCCATGGCCCCTGCCCCTGCCCATGGAGCCTCGTGTTTGTGCGTGGCACAGGTGGCAAGCTGCAGCTGCAGCCAGGATGGATGGCTGAGGGCAGTGCCAAGGCAGCTGTGCAGTGGAAGCCATCCCTGCTCTCAGACTGTTCAGTGTCCAGCCGTGGCTGGACACGCTGCACAGCGTGTTCTATCAGCAGGATCACGGTCCCGCAGGAAGAATAAAATGCATGAATTTTCAATGAGATTTGTTCTGCACAAAGCTGATCCTCTCACACTGCCCTTCAGTGTGGGCAGAGATGTCCTGCAGCAGCAGAAGAAAGACAAGGTGCCATAACCTTGCACCTGATCGGGTTTTCATCCAGAGACCACAGACTTAAGGCCTGGTTTAAATGATTATTTCTTGGACAGGACTTCTGACGACTGTGATCAATGTTAATGTGTAAGAACAAACCTTTCAGAAGAAAGAATATCATATCCTATTACTCTGCAATTAAAATCCACAGGGATATTTGGA